>NW_017170910.1:24024-34800 GCF_001652005.2 Ceratina calcarata | reverse complement strand
GTGAAAAGAAACGCGAACGTATACATACGGTGTTAATATTAATTTAGTAATTCTGTTAAGTTGCTGAAGCTCGATATTATAAGATAAATATGAGACCAAACAACATACAATTTTCTTGCAATAGCCATTACGTGATTCTTATATGTAGAGTACCTCATATCAAAAACGAATCCGAAATGTTCTATCATGTACCGTTTTTGAAAAATAGTGGTTTTTGTAAAAGTACATGGTTTTCGGGAAAGTGAAGTATTACATGAAAATTAACGATAAGAGAAAGTCGTGAGAGTTCATTTTTGAATCGAGAGATATAGGTGACCTTCCATAATATTGCATAAGTGACGAATAATTCGTGAGGTATTGTATCGTAATGTACTATTTATGTACTACGCAGCCGTCAGCGATGAGTTACAAACGCTAAATTGCTCACTTATGTACGAATCATCCTTTTCATTACGGGTTACACATTTCATTCGATAAAAATCCGTGATTCACTTTTCATGATCCGTCGTTCTTTAATTAGTGCAAATAAAATCAGTAGTGGTCGTTCCACAACCGCGACGACTACGCGTAATTATGCACGCGCCATAATAGGGGCTCGGTCGTTTTATTATTTACAATGAAAATGAACGGTGAAAGGTCGAACAGCAAAAATCGATTTCACTCTCGCGTCGATTTAATGGTCCAGATTTCTGTGATCGCCTGCCGCAAATTAGCGTTAGCTTTCTGCACCAGTCCGCTTCGGTGTACTTGAAACGGTCACGTCGCATTGCTTCTCATCGAAACTATTTAATGAGACGCGATTCCCCAGTTACCATCGTGGGTCTCCATCGGAATCTGATTTTCATTCGAGGTATAAACAAGGAGCATTCTGTTCCCTGATTCTTCAAATCGTTTCTTCACTGCCGATCATCGTTTCTAACTAATAGACTGTTGATTCTCGGGACGTGAAATTAAATGGTCTACGAACGAGCGAATTTATAGAGAAACGACAAACATGACAAACGACAAGGTATTCGAATATTCGCTGCTTTACGTCGTTCGTAAATAATTCTGTACAAGCGATCTTCTAGACCTAGACGATCAAAGTAACGCGATGTGTTTAATTAAGGTGGCCCGATAGTCGAAGATGATTAAAATTCTGGAACGGGACCGAATATTACAAATTACGTTCGAACTTTCTCGTGCACGTGTTATGCACAGAACCTTGTGAGTAGCCGGGTGTACACATACGTCGTATCGTTGATAAAGCCAATTTTATTTCCTGGCTTGACACGAAATTGCATTAATTCAACGTTTGTGGAACCTCGTTGTAACATCGCCGTAAGCCGTAATGGCAGAATAATTAATTTCGCGGGGCAGATTCGGACATAAAAGCCAGCGTTTCTTACGGGAACTTCGTTACACGTTTTTAAAAATGTTTCTATCGCACGCGTCAAAATTTTGTGCGGAACCACGAGACTCTTGTGATATTAGCACGATAGAATGGGTATCAAAGAATCGTAGAGATCTCATTACCGTCGAGGGAAAACGATATTGACGTTTTTGTTGAACAGTGAAATTCTTCAATTCTTATATTAAAATTCTTAGACATACGATTAAAAAGTAAATGTCAACTCTTAGTTATTCATTTTGAATGTTCTACAAAACTGTGCAACGTACCTGCTTGCTGCGTGTTGAAAATAAACCATCCCGTTTTTTCTTTCGATGGCACGATATGTGATTCATCGTCCGGAGAGAGCCAATCGATGGGAGTCGTGTTACTAAAGTTAGGATTCGATTCCTCGACGTACGTGATTGGTAACCACCACTTGGTAGGATATATGTCGATGTTTAGGAACACGATTACGAAGTGTTCCTGTGTCAATTCATAGCCTTCTTTGACTCTCTTAACTATCAACGTCGGATATCCTGAATACTCCACCCAGTTATGCATTATAACTTGCACGGACTGTTTCCATTTAATCTCACTCTCGTCCAAGGCTTTCTGGAGGGATAGGAAAAGCTCATACGAATTCGCATTACGTAACGCGCTGCAACAGATAATATTATTTATTAATGTGAAACAGTACAGAAAAGAGTATAGAAATTGAAAAAGGACAGATAAGAGTGGGAGAACTTTGAATTGGAATTGCAAAGAATTGTTTAATTATCGTTCAGAGGTATTGGGTTCGAGAAGAAAATTCATTCCGATTTTTTATAGAAAATTTATAGGCTACGCATTTAAATTTTGGTATACATCTAGTGATTTATTGAATTATGTACGTGCTATTTTGTTCCACATTTTTTCATGCAATCTTTACACTCCATCCCTAAGAATAGTGCAAACTATGCAGTTGGGCCATTCAAAACTACGTAGCTACTTTTCAGACAATCAAGAAAAACTTCGTTTTAATATCTCCTTTAAGGTACATTGCAGGGCACGTTGGTCTTGAACAATCAATGTTTGGAGTTTGGAATGGAATTGGTTAAAATTCAAGACATAGCAACAACGATTTTCGTTTCACACTGTAACAGTTACTTCATTAAACATCAGCATAATCTCATTGAATAATGAGTTTCTCCAAAGATGCCTGTGATATGATCTTTTAGGAGATATACACATGTCATATGTTTCAATCACAATGATATAATCTTTTACTTCTTAATTCACGTATCAAAAATGGGAACTAACTTTCCAGATAATCCAATACTTGTTTTTCTCATTTTGTTTTATTGAAGACTGTTTTATACGAGAATAAAGCTATACGTACCGGCTTGTCAGATAATATTTCAAGCCCTTATGGAAAACCTCTTCCGTCATAGCGTGAGACATCATTCGAATAACAGAGGCAGCTGTAAGTTATGCAAGTAATGATTTGTATTTACTGTCGAAGTAAGTACAATGCGATGTGTGGTAAGCACTTGTTGAAAATTAAATAAAAAAACAGCAAGCACTCATAATAAAGAGAATGCAAATGGATGCTATTTATACTAATTTTCGCAAAGCTTTAGCGACGCAAAGCGACCCCTAATTCAAGCCCGCTTATTTATAATCTGGCGGTATTTAGAACGTCTTAACTAATCGATAAGATTAGGTAAAGTGTCTCGCTAATGAATAAAAAGAAAACCCGTTGCAAATTTAATACCCATCGGTGTCTACTCCCATATTTCTGTTTATCTGATGTTAAACTAAAACCGTCGAGACTGCGTTTACCGTTCAAATTTGTGTACCTACTTGTCTTTTCATGTATCTAATCGAGATTAAAACAACATCTTTTATTTATTTTTTTTACCTTTCTGGTAGGCGATGATGTCGAAGAGGTCACGGATGTCATTAGGGGTGATCACGTCATGATTCATGGGATGTACTACAGGGAATGCATCAATATCCATCGCGGTCTGTTGCATGGTCTCCACAACAAACATATGGTCTAATCGTAATTCAGGTACTACCTGAATTTCATAATTTCATCATTAGTTGCTGCATTGAAAATTATATCTAGACATAGTAGGTAATAATAATTGAAGAATATTTGATTTTCAGAACTTGTTCTTTAAACGATACTATAGTAAATGACAACATTTCTGTTCACGTCACTCACTCAATGGTTTATTTTTCTATCATCTTAAATCGACGTATAAAATTATAGGAAGATACGTCAGTGAATAGAAATCATGATATTTAGTGAATTGGCTTTTAAACATATTCAACTCAATTACTGCCTGACAGTAATGATAATCATGGTAGAAATAAATAAAGTATATTCTTCCTCCTTAACTTCCCTCCTTTTAACGCAAAATACAGTTAATGAATAAGAAAATATGGATATTACAAGGAAGGGCATGTGATTGGCAGTTCCAATCAGTTGCATAATAACATACCTTATATATTTCCACCATGGTAACAATAGCTGAATGAATAAATGACACTGCCCAAACATTTATACATCCCATGTCAAAAGACATAGTGGTGAATGTCTGTTTTAAGAAGGATTAGAGTATCGTATTTACTTTGTGAGACATGAAGTACTGGAAATAGGTGCCGAATCCCTCGTTCAGCCAAATATAGTCCCACCATGCCGGACTGACGAGATTACCGAACCATTGATGAGAGAACTCGTGAGCGATAATCATGAGTATGTCTATCTTTAAGCGGGTTGAGCTTAAAACCTCGTCGTAAAGGAAATAATTTTCTCTGAAATAGAAATTTGAGTTCATAAAAATTGTAATGTCATTGTAACATCTATACTTTTTATCTAAAACAATGTTAAATTAAGACGATCTATTATTTTAATAGTATGTTCTCTATTATAATCGTGTAGGTAAATGTACTAACCGTTTTGATATTCATATAAAATCTATTTAATTATTTAGTATAAATAAACATAATACTTGGAACGTTGAATTTTAAGTAACTACTAAAAACTTGAAAACTTGAACGTGGATAATATGCAACACGTTCTAGCAGAAAATTAAAAACTCAACCACTATTAGTACTGCAGACTTTTAAGCCAAATAGAATATTTATGTTGTCAATTTAAAAAATGAAATCTAGATTGAAAATTCTTTCACCCTCCGAAAATAACGAACTGTATTATATGTTCTACGTTCGTCAGACTTTTGTTGCACTCATTCTTTATATCTCTGGCACATTTAATTTCCCTATGTATGCATAAAATCTATTAATGATAATAAATTAGCATCCCGCGATTCGATCATACAATTTGATAGAATGATTCATTACAAGGAACGAAAAATCCCTTGTATTTTCTTATATCGATACTAATAATAAGTATTTCCTCATCTTTGTATCGCGAACTTTCGTTGGTCGTTAATCCCATCGGAAAAGCAATTTGTACTTCGAATGTCCGAACCCATCATGTCAAATTGATAAGCGATAAAATCCGTTGCATTTTGATCGCGACATTCATTGCTCCTACATACCTGTAAATCACGAGGCCCCAATTTTCCATGGCATCGGGCCGGAAGTCATTTATTGAGAGTTGATCTATTTTGTCTGGCATGTATGTCTGGTACGAAATATTCGTGTAAGAATTCAGCAGTTCTAGAAACTTCCTACCCATTTTCAAAACGTAGTCTGTCTGATTTATCGCACTCGCCTTCGTCCACACTCTATAGGTGAAGTTGCCGACTTTATCTTCCTTAAATTGATAATTGCCTACAACGAATGCTACCAAATAAGTAGACATCAATGGTGTCTGTTTAAACGAAGTAGTTATCATGCCATCTTTTTCTTCTTTTTTTAGTACTTCCGTATTAGAGAGTGCCTGCAAGGTTTTATTGTGTGTCACGCTAATGGTGAACTTCGCCTTGAAGACGGGCTCATCCCAACATGGGAACGCTAGTCGAGCGCCCGTCGGCTCGAAATGAGTCGTTAGAACGTACCCGCTGGAATTGAAGAAAAATTAGATTTTACTTAATTCGCACGAAGACTGAGTAATTTTTCAAAAAAGAGATGAGAATCTTATGTAATGTATTATCTACCGCATGTGACACTGGGTAAAACGCTTAAGTTTATTGAAATGGAAAGTTAAGTATCCAAAAAATGATTTGAACTGACATTTTACAAGATTCAAGAAGTATCTAACAATATCTGAGTAAGTAGGAGGCAGAAATTTCGTCATGTCACAACTTTATAAGTACAGTACGTTCCATCTATATTCGTATCTATTTCTGAATTGAATAAGTTTCTTAACATTGGAATGAACTATTTAATTTGTTTTCGTTAGTTTGCTATATATGATAAATGATCCGATTTCTATTCAAGTCCTAACTTCTACTCACTGATGAATTTTTATAGAATTTTATACGGTACCTTAAATCGTTTTTAATTTATTATATTATTTCTTTTCTTGGGGACTTTTACGAAATTTTTGTTACACATTAAAGTAATTATTTCATTTTCTATTCACAATTTTTTTGTAATTTCATATGTAATCTTAAAACGATAGAAACATAAGGCGTGAACAGAAATTGGGACACTTAACTTAATGTGTAACAAAAAATTGCTATTCGTCAGAGATTCCACGAAAATTTGGAAAAATGATTTTTGTACAACATTTATATACATCGTACTCAATTTGATGAAAATCGTTTACGGTTCTTCTGGCTATAAGTTAAAATAGTGGCACACACAGAGTGTCCCAAAAAAATGTATACACGTTTTAAATAATCGTAAAGTCGGTGTTAATTCAAATACATTTCATTTTCAAAATGTAATACATTCTACAAACGTTATTTAATAAGTGTATGAACATTTTTTGGGACACCCTGTATTTGAAATTATGCAGACAAACATGAAGCACAAATATGATAGAAATTGAGAAGCTCATTTTGAAGTTATATCAATTTACAGTTAATATATATTAGTGAAATAAAGCTGCATTAAATTGAATAAAAATAGTGTCAGGATTTTAAAGTTTCTTACACTAGTAATTAATTATGTAATACTAGCTGATAATTATCCGGCGTTGCCCGGGTGTTTATTTTTCCAACCTTCTATCATTCAGAAGAAGTGAGAGATGAACGCTTGTTAGTACCGTGTCGATCAACGGTCATCGGTTGTATTATAAAGTTGAACCAATAGAAAAACAAAGTTTGTACACAATTTATATCGAGAGATGAACCAAGTTTGAACGTCGGCTATATTCTAAATTATAATCTAAATTAAGAAACTTAAATTACTTGGCACCTGTTAACAATTTGGAAGAAAGTATAAGAATCACAATTGTAAAACGTAAAATGTTCTGTAGCTTTTATTATAAATATTTATTGACGTGAACGATATTACTGCAGATTCTCAATTCACACCCTCTACACTTGCCCTTTCTCTACTGTGTGCAAATTAAATTAAAAATAACGTATCATTTGACTTTATGTAACGGTAACTCGAATATGTAAAGTCATTATAATGTGCATGCAATAAGAAAGACAGTTATTAAAATTTAGGATAATGTAAACTATAGTCTCATTCGGAGTTGTGAGGTTGAATACGAATACATACATATTAGTAACAGATTTTAAACAAAATGTTGAATGATGATTTGAATTTGACGGCGTGCGAATGTGAAAGGAAGTTCGAAGAAGAAGCACATAAATGCTAAGCTAAAGATGAACAGAAGATAGTTCTAGCCTGTGGAATTAATATAAATAAGGCTACATATTAAGACTGTACAATGTTATTTGTAATAAATAGACAGCTACTCAGACATGTACGAATTAAATTAAGATTGTTCTATAAAAATATATACAATATATCTGAAGAAATATAGAAATATGTATGGACTGAGCAAATAACATCAAAATAGAAATATTAATTTCATTAATAGTAGTAATTAAAAGTTTGAAGATAAGAAAAGAAATATTGTTATATATTCATGATTGACGCATGAAAAATCTCTCATTCAGTTGAAAATTAAATACAATAATAGAACTATATTTCAGAACATAGAAAAAAATCAAGAATCAAAGTAAATGTCCCAATTTTTGTTCCCAATTTCTACTCATTTTTAGATTATTTTATGGTAACATATAAAATTATAATAAAATAAGCCAGTGAATATAAATCATGAAATGAACAGAAATTGGGGTCTAATAAATATGAATAAATAGAGGGTACAATAAGGAGTATCAGATTCAATAAATCAGCAAATGGAACAATTTACAATAAATAGACTGCGGATCTCATGCATTTATAGCAAAATTGACCACATAAAGAAGTAAAAATACACACAATGGACAAAAATCTATAAATTATTGAGAACAAAATGCATAAGTTTTACAGGATTGTAAAACATTATTATTAAGCATTAAATGTGTGTGAGAATTCGAAAATGTCGGGACGAGAAGTTTTCTTGGGTTTAGAACAGGTCCTCGCAAATTTGGAGATTCTTAAAAATGTCGAGATTCTCGAGAATATTCAGGTTTCTCGAAAACATTCGGGAGGTAACGATTATGATATTTTATGTCCAATTTTCATACGAAAAGACTGATTATTACTTACTTGGTATATTATTTCCACCACATTTTTCACATTTTATTACTCTAGACTAACAAATAAAATAAGTAAAAACGAGAATGAAGGAATAAATTTTATAATACGATTTTCATGATCATCGTAAACCTAATATGATTTTCGAAAATGTTTGAATTATCGTCAATCTCACACTCCGTGTGATTATGTTGGGTCTCATAACAATAATCGAATCGTCGAAATTTGGAACATATTCAGAAATCCTGAAATTCTGGAAAATTCGCCTCATTCCGATTCTCGATATTTTCCGGTTCTCATACACCTCTACTAAATATCATTCCATAAACTGATTCCTATAACTTTTATCGTACATAAAACTCTCATTCCTTAATCTTTAACATTATATTAATTAATTCGTCATTAAATTTATTTTTGATTCAAGTTAAGTTAGTTAATTTTGTTATACTCATAGAGTATTCTATTTATTATTTCTGTTCTGTTCTTCAATTTATATTTTGTTAAGATATTGTTATCTTTTTTGTTCAAGTTCATATTTTTGCCATCTAATGTTAGTATCTCAAATTTGTCACACTTCTCTTGTTTTCCTTTATATATTCCAAAGAGCTTATGCTCGTTAATAATAATAGTAACAATAATAATGATAATAATGATAATAATAATAACGCAATCTTACGTGACATTGTTCCCTTCCATGACCCTGCTCTTATAAAATCCTCTCATATTTTCATTGAAAATTCCAGCATATCTTATCTGAAGCGAATAATAATGATCCATTTCAAACATGGGTGTTACCGTAATATTCATGATCTCGTGCTCTTCGTCCGGTAGATACAGACTTTCCAAAGTCCTCGTTGTATTCAAATCCACGAATTTAATGTCATAAATTGTCAAGTCTTTTAAGTTCAACGTCAAAATATCGTTCGTTATGAACGCTATTAATGTGATGTTCACTTCACCCTCAAATGTGGATTTTACAAAATCAGGCGTGATATGCAATTTGTATTCGATCGGTAATACTGTGGACGGCAGCAGATATTTCCAGTCCACTTGGTCTCCGTCGACAATTTCGAACGGGAATCTCGCCTGGCAGATCCCCAGGACGAGGAGAAACGTTACAAATGTTCTCGTCATTTTAGATTCGCTGGCTGCGCTCAGTATCCAGCGTTCACCGCCGTTTTCTAGTTTATAATTACTGATTAATAAAACAGTATTACTGCTGAGAACGCCTCAACTTCTAACACCTCGGACCGTCGGACACGCGATATTTACTAACTTACTTTTAGCAGTACATATCATCGGTCGCCGCGTTGCATATATATATTTATAAAATAAATACAAAGGAGGAACCGTCCGCGCAATGCGATAAATTTCTGACTTTTAACTCGTTAACTGTTATGTATGTATAATTTGCAAGTATTTATCAATGCAGAGTTAGAAAACAATAATCTTAACTAACAGCTAGTACTGGTTGGAGAATCACTCGTTTACGAATTCAATCTCGTCTTCATTCTATTATATTATCTTTTGAAATCGTTCGATGTATAATTGGCTTGACAACGTACCTTGAGATTCGACTACCGTAACAGGGGTGTATTTACACGTCGGCGAGCGCCGACAGACCACATCATTACAAGTGTCCCTGCTTTATAAGGTGGCTATGGTGGAGCTCTTATCGAAATATGCTTGAATTTCGTAATCTCATCAGTCGATGTCATTACAATTAGTGTCGTCACGATCGGCGTTATTACATTGTCGCCGTACCGGTTATGTAGTAAAATTATGCTTCCGATTTTTGAATTGTTTCTTAGAAATTTACTGATAACCATTTATGTTATCGACTGCATTCGATGAATTGAATATGGAGCACGTAATACATTTTGTGTTGAAATCAGGACACAAAAAGTTCCTTCTTTTGTACGAATTTTCACATGCATATCATATAACGCAATAAATATTATCGCAATCAGCTAACATTATAAATAGATTCCTTCTGATCTCCAATTTTTACATGTTGTACTTCCTGCCTATTGAAACGTTGTTTGGATTTATCAATGATGATTTATAAAACCTCATTTAGTATTTAAAGAGGAAAAATAGAACTCCGGACGCAGTTCTCACGCGCAAATGAAAGATACTTAGCTTCAACTTTTGGTAAATTAAACCTTTTATCTTTTCAAGAATATTCAAGTCGTTTGTAAGACAACTATTCTGTTTTAGAAAGTGTTCACTTAATATTATCCCAGACAGTATTTCAGTCATCAAAACGTTAATCATATTCAAAGAATGAATGTTTAAAACAAGTACTATTTTATTTGAGCAAGCAAATATCTCAATTAATGTGAAACTTACACTTTTTCTCCACGTTCATTCCTGTACCTATCCTTGAAGAATCCGAACATCTCAGTGGTCTCATTCCCACAAAATTTTATGTTCGAAGTGTGCACCCCGACTTTCAAAGGCTTATCGAAATGAATCGTCACGATGTCCGTTTCGTCATTCTCGTTGCACCATTGCGGGTTAATCATTTCTCACTTTCCGGTATCAATTCTATGGAGCTCTCGTTCGAATTCAAACGCTGCAAATGAAATTTAACGTCTGCCGTTGGCTCGAGGACTTTTCATTTTATGACAGCTTCGTCGTCGAATGTAAAGGGGTCCACGAGGTCTGGGTCAAATTTCAATCAATGGGTATAGGTATCGTGGTGCTTGGTAAACGGTACTTCATTTTTTCGCTTTCATGCTGCTTACTGCGTCGTTTTGAACTGGAAACGCGTTACTTTAATT
>NW_017170910.1:21669-22290 GCF_001652005.2 Ceratina calcarata | reverse complement strand
AGAATATTCAAGTCGTTTGTAAGACAACTATTCTGTTTTAGAAAGTGTTCACTTAATATTATCCCAGACAGTATTTCAGTCATCAAAACGTTAATCATATTCAAAGAATGAATGTTTAAAACAAGTACTATTTTATTTGAGCAAGCAAATATCTCAATTAATGTGAAACTTACACTTTTTCTCCACGTTCATTCCTGTACCTATCCTTGAAGAATCCGAACATCTCAGTGGTCTCATTCCCACAAAATTTTATGTTCGAAGTGTGCACCCCGACTTTCAAAGGCTTATCGAAATGAATCGTCACGATGTCCGTTTCGTCATTCTCGTTGCACCATTGCGGGTTAATCATTTCTCACTTTCCGGTATCAATTCTATGGAGCTCTCGTTCGAATTCAAACGCTGCAAATGAAATTTAACGTCTGCCGTTGGCTCGAGGACTTTTCATTTTATGACAGCTTCGTCGTCGAATGTAAAGGGGTCCACGAGGTCTGGGTCAAATTTCAATCAATGGGTATAGGTATCGTGGTGCTTGGTAAACGGTACTTCATTTTTTCGCTTTCATGCTGCTTACTGCGTCGTTTTGAACTGGAAACGCGTTACTTTAATTCGTTAGTTTAATGA
>NW_017170910.1:0-20811 GCF_001652005.2 Ceratina calcarata | reverse complement strand
TTATTAGTCTATTAAATATCTCAAGCGTTTGCAAACTATTCTGATGGAAGTTATTCGACTTTCTGCAAAACTCGTCGAAATATGCATTTTCGGTTAAAATTCCTTCAAGAAACAATCAGATTTCGTTCGACCCGCGAAAAATTCTTCGTTCCCGCTGGAATTTCGTACTATTGGTTAATGAGTTAAATAGAAACTTATTCAAAATAATCTTTTATTAAAACGGCTCGGAAGGACGTCTGTGCTGTAAGAAATTCGCTCTTGAAGTGCATACTTGTAGGTATGCGATTAGTCACACCTAAAATTCTTATGAACCCTCAAATGGAAGTGGAATATAATTATTCAATGCGATCGAACTGGCATTTCTTAGATTCCAGTGCATTATGCGTCTGAAACTTCGAACAGTTCAGCTATTATCTTCTTCGGATCATGTAACAATTATGAATACTCCGCTTTATAAAGCAGTGGAACAATTGATTGAATAATGTACGCGATTAACCTGCGCTCTCGTTGATATATAACATGCAAAGAATGCAGCGACTTTCAACCCATTAAGAAAAACATTTTTGGTACTGATGTTTTTTTTTATTGTAGGAGACATGAAAAATACATCACTACTCAAAATGCTTATCTGGACATTTCATTCTTGTATCAAACGAATTGTGTTTCATGGTAAAAAAAGTGCAGTTCAAAATTTAATTCGGAAGAATGTTAAACTTGCGAAGGAATGTCTGCCAGCTTAGAATATAACGAATTTTCTGTTTCCCTCTTACTATTTACTAATAAGGTATTTAACTGGTAGGAATTACTTAAACTCATTTGACGACGTTACAGTTTCTTTTATTATTTCTTTGCTGTACATACTTTCATCGACAGGTTATAAAAATATTTACTTACATTCTATGCGCATTGAAACATTCGTATCGAATAGAAAATAGCGAACTCTATTAGTATGCTATGGGCACTATGTAGATATTTCTGTCACGTTTGAAGACGTTTATGATACATTAATTTAAAAAAAATGTCTGTCATCTGCATTCTTACGCTATTCTCGTCCGTACGGTATTAAAAGAACTATACAGGGTGTCTCAAGACTAGTGTAAGATATTGAAATGGGAGGTTCCTGACGTAATTTTAAACAATATTTTCCTTAGCGAAAAAGTTGTCCGAGCCGTGGTGAAAGAGTTATTAACAAAAAAGGCCGACCAATCAGAGCGCTCGGTTGACGCGAGCTACGAATCGGGAGCGTTGACTCGGATCCGGACGCCCGGCTTATCAACAATCTATCATTTCCCCATACATTCCATTTGAATAACGATTAAATTGTTATTAATATTTACGAATATTAATTGTTATTAATTTCCTTGCATTGTTATTCATGTAGTTTATTATTCGTCATTTTCTTAACACGCTTCTTATTGAGCGGAGCGGTTCGACGTTCGGATTCGAGCCAACGCTACCGATTCGCAGCTTGCGCTCTGATTGATCCAAGTTTCTTGTTAATAACTCCTTAACCACACCTCGGACAACTTTTTCATTAAGGAAAATGTTGTTTAAAATTACGTCACGAACCTCCCATTTCAATATCTTAGACTAGTTTTGGGACACCCTGTATATTATGCTACAATATCTGCAGTTCTAATTTAATTGAGATGAACATTGAAATGAATGGTATTTGTGAAAGAATGTCTGCTAGCTTAAAATATAAAGAAACTTCTGTTTCACTCTTAATTAATTGCCGTGGAGTATTTAATTATGAGTAATTTAAGCGCATTTTACAATGTCGCAGTTTCTTTCATTATTTCATTGTTGCACATACTTTCATCGAGAGGATATAAAAATATTTATTTACACTGTCTATTCATTTTTTATGAAACCTATTGGCTTACTCGAAGCCCTACGTATTTCTGTCGCCGTTTTACGATTCGCTTTAGTACATTCTTGGTGTATTAATTCTAAATCTCTTAATGCATCCATTGGCTCGTTCCTATTTCATTAAAATTACGCTCTGGTGCGTCTATTTTATCAAAACTACGTTTTAATGCTTCTATTTTATTAAAACTCCCCTTTAGTACGATCGAAACGAAGATATGACGAGCTGGCACTATCACCTCCGTTATCGGGGCTATCGAATAAATTACTGTTAGCGTCCAACCACTCATCTACAGTTGACTTGTAGTTCTGAATCCATATCACGTTCTTTATCGCCTTTGCCATGGCGAACTCCGGCAGTTCCTCCACTCTTCTATCCAGCAAAAATGCGTTTAACTGAAATCAAATGAACAATTCTATACATTTCGATTTCAATTCCAAAATTCTTTGGTAATTGCAAAGTGACGGATGTTTAAGTCTGGCCTCTATCATCACAGGATCACTTGTATAGTATAATTGGAGCATATAGCGAGGGCGTAAAATTTGTTAGAATGCTGAAATTGGCATCCTTGTAAAGGGGTACACTCCGAAGCGGTACGACATAATGTTAGTCAAAAACGTTAATGTTAACCACAAAATTTCATTTATTTTATTAATCCAAAGATGAAACTTTATATAAATTACTGTATCAATTACTGCATTAACTAAACTCTAAACTGTAACTACTTGGCTACAACCTTGCAATGCCTGTGCCTCCAATTCTATACATAGAGTGGTCTACCTCAGTCTAGCAAACTAAATATCTTCTCCATTTGAGATGGCAGAAACACTATTCTTCATGCAATGTAAATTGTATTAAAATATGAATTGTTTGCAAAATCTTGTTTTTCTGAATTTCTAACGTCACCAATATAATTATTATTGAATGCGTTATATATTTTGTTTCGAAGCTTAAAACGACCTCGCTGCTAAGAGTCAGTAATATCGGTGAAAATGATTTTCAGTTTCTAATTTTAATTTCACAATTCAAATTTTTGAAATCATAGGCCAGTTGGAGGTCCTATTACTAATACACGTTTAAACGCGTTTCAAGTCTAATATTAGGAGAACAAGTATACAAGAAAAGAGTATCAATGACGGTAGAAACTTAGAACAAAATGACATTGAGAAAAGAAAATCTTGCAGCATTCATTTTTTGGTAGCATTTATATAGCATAAGAAATATTGTTTCTATCATTGCAAATGAAGGACATATTGACGTTTTCATATTTACATGAACTATCATGATATATGTATCAGACACAAGAACATGTAACGAGATCCGTTTTTAGAAAGATCGGCTATAAAATCAAACTTACATTAAAATGTTGCTGTCCGCTCGTAATTGTTTCACTTATCGCTTCAGCGAGTTCTGCTATTACGATTTTGGAATTGGGTCTGAAATCACGAAGTGAAGAAATTACATCAGTTATATTAAATATACACATACACACTTATGCCGTTATCATTTATCATTGTTTTCATTTCTCTTTTAAGGTTGTATGAATCCTTAAGTAACGATTAGCATTCACATTTTAAGAATCATTAAGTGTTACATTAATAGAACACTATAAAATTTAAGAAATTATACGAGTCTATTAAAAATGTTGTCACATATTGAATTCTTATCTTGAATGGAAAGATTTTGATTTCATTCATGAACAAATATAAATGCAGTAATGAGAGAATGTTGCAATTTTCTACAATTGTTAATACGTCTTTTGAAAATATTTTAAACTTGAAATAATATGACCTTCGATATTATTTAAGATGGATCTTAAAATTAAGCAATAGTAGAAATTGTAGGACTTATAAACGCCGTAAACAGCTCCAAGTCAAGTCCAATTGTATCAAAAAGTGTCAAAGTCATATATTGTACATAAAAAGTTGCTTGACTTGAAAAAACGACAATTCTGTAAACCTAAAAATATATCGGTTCACATATTGGGCATAGCTTCTTATCAAGTTTTTAAACTTTTGTCTCACACAACCTTACGTAAACGTAACAATGACCACGGTGAAAAGATAGAAAGGTACGAAGTTAGTTACAATTTCTCGATGCGTTCGTATTCTTTGAGCAGGAAATTGAAAACCAGCTGGGAACCGGCCGGATATCTGGACACCACGTTTTTCGCAACGGTCTTGAAATCAATCGGGTAATTGGAATCAAGAGTTAAGTTTAGGTATTTCGTCAGAATGTGAGACGAGTTGGAACAGGCTAGAGCCACCAGCTGATTCTTCCTATCGTCCTCATCGGTCGTAGATGCAGTTATGTACCCCAGAGTATCAGTCCACGCGCTCTCGTTCGCGTTCCTGACCCCAGCGCAGAGAATTTCTGTCTTCAGGTTAACGTCCAATCTGTGCACAAGATTGTGGTATGAATTTGTTGAAGAAACTTATTTATCGAAACATATGCAACATTAATTGCCTGGCACATCGTTGTCTCTAGACTGCGGATTTAATACATTTATGATGAAATTGAATGTACAGAAAAGAAACACACTAGAAAAATACTTTATTTATTATGTATAATTATTTTGTTTTACAGTTAAATATATCTTATGACATGTTGGACTATAGAGGGTATCTCCGGATTAAGTTCTGTGAGTAACAATAAGAACGAAATGTGATATAAACATTGGCTTGCAAATACTCTATAAAAAAGTTATGATAAAAAATTAAACTACAGTCATTTTCAATATTCATAAAATCTGCTCGTTCTAGCAGTGTATTGTATATATATGTATAATGTATATGTATATGTATGTATTATTCATCATATTGTAGAAAATGGAAAGATTTGAAGAGCAAAGCGAAAAAACCATAGAATAAAGAGTATCTGGACAGAAGAAAGCAACCGTGAGTTTGAAAAGGAGCTAGACAAATTACATTTTAATAAGACAAGTATTGATGACATGATGGAAGAATTAACAGATAATATAAATAAAGCAGTGCAGAGAAAAGAAATTCGAATAAATAAATGGAGAATAGGAAGCTTTAAATGGTGGAATGCAGAATGTACATACATATAAGAAAAGGGAGGCGAGAAGAGGCAGAAAAAATGGAAGAAAGGAAATGGTGACAAAGAGAATTATCAGGAAAAAAGAAGAGAATTCAAAAAATTATGTGAAGAAAGAAAAAGAGAACTAATGGATAACATGGAAAAAGAAATAAGTTAGATAAAAGACGAGAATCAAATTTGGGATTTCATAAATAAGGAAAGGAAAAAGAGAATGGGAATCACAGAACAAATAGGAATGAACGAATGGAAAAAATACTTTAAAGAGTTTTTGGAAGGGGAAGATGATTATCACAAAATAGAAAAAGAGGAGAAAGATACCGAAATTGGTGAAGAGGAGGAAATAACAGAACTAGAAGTAAGAAATCAAATAAAGAGATTGAAAAAGGAAAAAGCAGCTGGAGAGGATAGAATTGAAAACGAAGCCTGGATTTATGGAAACACAAAAATAATAAGGTTAACAGAAATTCTCAATGAGGTATGGAAAGGTAAAGTGTTTCCAGAGAGATGGAAAGAAGGGATGATTCACCCATTTTCAAGAAAGGCGATAGAGAGAAAATAAGCAACTATCGAGGAATAACAATTCTCAATAATGCATATAAGATATACGCAATGATATTAGAAAAACGACTGAAGGAAGAATTAGAACGGAAGCAGATAATCCCTGATACCCAAGCAGGTTTTAGAAGCGGCAGATCAGCAATAGATAACATCTTCATTCTAAATTACTTAGCAAACAGGCAATTGCAAACAAAAGGAGGGAAACTGTACACATGCTTTATAGATTTGAGCGCAGCCTTCGACAAAATAAATAGAGAAAAATTAAAGAAAATTATAGAAAAACAAGGAATCAGTAGAAGGCTAAGAATAAGAATTGGAGAAATTTATGAAGAAACAAGGAACATAGTAAAAATTAATGGACGAACGTTAACAAAATTCTGGACAACAAAGGGAGTAAGACAAGGATGTCCTTTCAGTCCGACGCTTTTTAATCTTGATACATATGTATAGCGGACCTAGAGGAGACAATGAGAAAGAACCAAGCGGGAGGAACAGTAATAGGGAGAGAAAAATTTGGACCTTAGCATATGCGGACGACATTGCGTTATTAGCAAAAAATCCAGAAGACCTGAAAGATATATTAAAGAGGATTTCAAAATACTTCGACGACAAAAAACTACAGCTGAATAAGAATAAAACCAAAATCATGATATTCCATAAAGAGAGGGGGAAGAAGAAGAAAGAAGAGTATCAAGGACAAAAACTAGAAGTAGTGAAGGAGTTTAAATACTTAGGATATCATTTCCAGAAAAATGGAAGCAGCGAAGCACATATAAAAGAAAGAACGAGGAAAGCAAGAATAGCCATGGCACAGGTATGGGGAATAGGACAGAGGAAATTTAGAAACAACTATGAGAGACGAATGAAGATATTTAACAGCCTAGTCAAAAGTATTTTATTCTCCTCCGCAGAGATATGGGGATGGATGGAGGCGGAGAAAATGGAAAAGCTGCAGGAAAAATATATACGCTGGACTTTAGGTCTTGATTTTAATACATCCGCATATCTTATATTGGAAGAACCGAAAAAAGATAAAATAAAAATAGAGGCGGGAAGAAGGGCAATAAGATACGAGGAGAAAACAAGAAGTCTGAGCAGAAACACAATTCTGAGGGAATGTTGGCAAGAGATTGATAGGAAACAAGAAAACAAGAAGTAAGAAATGGGAAAAAATGAGTGATTCGTATTACATCAACAAAGGAATAGAGTATTAGAATAGGAAAGAAGAAGAGGTAAAAAATATGAGGAATTTCTGATAGAAATAGACAGAGCGGATCAGCTGCAATGGCAATACGATAAAATAATAAAAAGCAGATACAATAAACACTACCGAGAAATTAGGGATGGAGAGGTGGCAAGTTATTTATGTAAATCTTACGAAAGCAGAGATCAAAGCATGATTGCAAGATTCAGATGCGGGAACGAGGAACTAAATAATAAGTATTGGATGAAGGAGAATGAAAGAGTCTGTAGATTATGTAAAGAGCAGCCAGAGACTCTAAGTCATATGTTACGAGAATGTAAGGAGATGGAAAGAGAAAACAAGGAAGTGAGAGGAATACTGAAAGGAGACAAAGATGGCACAGCGTGAATGCGGAAGGTTCTAGAAAAAAGGAAGAAAAAGAAAGACAATATTTAAATATATATACAACAAACACTTCTAACCCCCATTTTAAGGCCGAAAGGCAAAAACTACAACTATTTACTACTATTCATCATATTGTACATATGTATATGAATTATATATAATATTCTACCAATATTTGAAATATTTGATATCAAGCTTTATTGCATTGAAGAGAAGCCTGTTTCCATTTCAAAGTGCCGGCTTCCGTTACGAATACAAACTTGACATCTTGGGGAAATTGAATTTATCAACCTCCGAATTTCATTTTTATCTCACTTCAGTTCAGTGATAGTGAACACACTGGTACAGTTTGATCATTTAATTCGGGGACACCCTATATAGGACAGCTACTGTACGTGATTTTGTTGTGAATACTTAAGTCATTTTCAGATTTTTGCTATCATACGAACAAACGCTTACTCATTATATGATAACAATATTTTGTACAAAAATCTACAGTCTAATATCGTTTCATTTATAAAAGAAAGAGCATATAGAATTATCAATTAATAAAAGAAAATGTCGACTTACTTCATCTGAGGATTCTTGAGCCATTCTTGATATGTTTTCTCAGCATAGGATGTGCAATCCTCGATGCCAACTTCGCAGGCCCATCTCATTGCGTCCACTCTGAGCATTTTGACGAGATCGCTGTCATTCGCCTTCGGTTCATAGCCAACGTTCTTCGTCAAAGCCTTCATCAGATATGCCACGTAACGCTGCAAAATTCAGTATTTGTTGATCAATAGAGGTGTTATCTCTATCATATTGTATCATAATTTGTATTAAACTCGTGTAAACTATCTTACAGTGTACCGTAGACAAATGAGAAAACGCCCAACACGTTAAGTATAAAAATTTTGCAGCAACTACATTTTACATAGAATTACATATCTCGGTTGCAACGAGGATTGCAGATTTTCTAAATGCCGCATTATCAATCAATGTTTAAAAATTTTAATCATCAATTTGAATTTCTTTGAATTATGAATTAAAATTTAATCTTTTTACCTTGAAAGTGTAATATTTGTTGGAGGTGCGTAACAAGTTCTGCAGGAATCCCAAGTGCCTGAACGCCGGTTGCCAGGGTATGTAATCGGTCTCGTGTGTTAAGTAGAGTGTCACGTTCAGTGCGAGCGTGTAGTTCAAACTTTCAGTACGAGCTAAGTTGAACGCGTCGTCGATCATCTGCGCACGGTTCACCGGGTGTATTTTTGTATTGTTCCCCTTGTTCAGCTCTTTTATCAACAGTTTCCAATTCTCTATTTCATAGTTCACGCGATAGTAACCTGACAGAGAATACAAAATTTCGTTCATTATATCTGCTATCCTCTGCCCTTCGAGAATAACGATTCTTTCTATGAAATGAATTCTTAAGTTATCTCTTCTGCATGGATCAGTGAGAGTAGTAAAATGAAATGCGAATATATTCATTATCCAATATTAAACTAGTAATTCTAAGTCGCTGAAGCTCAATGAAATAAAATAAATATAACATAAAATAAATATAACGTGCAATTTTTTTTGCAATAACCACTACGTGATTCACGTGTGTCACGTCAAAAACGAATCCGAAATGTTCTATCTATATTTTTGAAAAATAGTGGTTTTTGTAAAAGTACATGATTTTCGGGAAAGTTGAGGGTAACGATAAGGGAAAGTCGAGAATTCATTTTTTAATGGAGAGATAGAAGAAGTTTTTCATAATACTGGATGAGTGACGACTTCGAATAACTCGTAAGATATTTCTTGTATGATAAAAATGTTTAAACAAACGATGGCTTCAAGGGAACATGTAATGCTGTGATCTATTTTTGTTTCTTTGATTCTTTATCAAGGGGCATCTATAGTTATTAAGCGCACTATTTCTTCGCGAATTTCAATAAAGCACCAAACTCTGTGTACTAAGTACTATGTAATCTGAAAGATAAGTATTACATCTGAGTAAATAAGTATATCATGAGAAACTGATCACATAATGTTTCCTGAAATTATTAATTTGAGAATATTTTTCGTTTTAGCTATAATTGGTGTAACTCTTTTTTTTCATAACTTAATCACAGTATACTGATATTTATGAATATGAGCGTTACGAAAAATTGTAGTTATAATGTCTTTGTTTTCAAGCAATTTTATGTCCAAAAGAGATTGTATTGCACGAAATCAAAGCCAGAGTACGCCAGACTTAACTTTCGTCTTTTCAAAGAGGTACTCGCCAATCGAAAAATTTACTTGTGTAAAGAAGAAAAGTGTAATCCCGTAAAATCATATTTTACACTACTTTTGCCTAGTTATCGATAAAATAGAGAAAGAAAACGTCATAATTTTACTTAAAAATGTTAGGAAAGTCACGTGACCACCTTAGCCCGTTAACGCTTTAAAGCTTGAAGTACAGTCAGGGGTAATATTAAGTGAACACTCTGAAACAGAACAGTTGCCTTACAAGTGGACCAAACAACTTGAATTTTCATTCATCATCATCAAAGACAGAAGAATTAATTTACGAAATATATATCTTAATTGGAATACGATAAAATAATTGTTTACTATTGTTTCATCCTGCATTTTGAAAATTTTTACTGTTACTTCTCATCTCATTTTGAACTGTATCATAGATTTCGCAAGTGACAATCGTGAATTTATAACAATATTTCTTTATTTGATATAGTAAACAGCACAATTCTGTTTACGGATTTGTTTTTGGCATGAGAAAATCTAGAATCTAGAAGAATCACACAGTGGATATTGCGAGAAATGACTGATTTCGTCGAACTGTATAATTGTTCAATTCTTACACTAAAACTGTTAAGCATACGATTAAAAAGTAAATGTCAACTCTTAATTATTCATTTCGAATGTTCTACAAAACTATGCAATGTACCTGCTTGCTGCGTGTTGAAAACAAACCATCCCGTTTTTTCCTTAGATGGCACGGTGTATGATTCGTCGTCCGGAGAAAACCAATCGACAGGAGTCGTGTTAGTGAAATTGGGATCAGATTCCTGGACATAAGTGATTGGTATCCACCACTTGGTACGGTATTTGTGGAATTTTGAAAACACGATCAGAAAACGTTCCTGTGTCAATTGGTAGCCCTCATCGACTCTCTTAACTGTCAACGTCGGATATCCTGGATATTCCACCCAGTTATGCATTATAACTTGCACGGACTGTTTCCATTTAATCCCACTTTCGTCCAAGGCTTTCTGGAGGGATCCGAAAAGGTCATTCGAATCCGCATTACCCAACGCGCTATAACAGATATTATTATTTATTAATGTGCAAAAATAAAGAAAAAAGTGTATAAATTGAAAAAGGACAGATAAGAGTGGGAGAACTTTGAATTGGAATTGCAAAGAATTGTTTAATTATCGTTCAGAGGTATTGGGTTCGAGAAGAAAATTCATTCCGATTTTTTATAGAAAATTTATAGGCTACGCATTTAAATTTTGGTATACATCTAGTGATTTATTGAATTATGTACGTGCTATTTTGTTCCACATTTTTTCATGCAATTTGTACACTCCATCCCTAAGAATAGTGCAAAGTATGCAGTTGGGCCATTCAATACTACGTAGCTACTTCTCAAACAATCAAGAAAAACTTCGTTTTAATATTTGCTTTAAGGTACATTGCAGGGCACGTTGGTCCTGAACAATTAATCTTTGGAATGAAATTAGTTAAAATTCAGAATTCTATGATTTTTGTTTCACATTGTCACTGTTACTTCATTAAATATCGGCATAATCTCACTGAATAATGACTTTCTAAAGATGCCTGAGATATGACCTTTTAGAAGGTATACACATATCATTTGTTTTCAATCATTCTGATATAATCTTTTACCTCTTAATCCACGTATCAAAAATCGGAACTAACTTTCCGGACAATCCAATACTTGTTTTTCTAATTTTATTTCAATAAAGACTGTTTTATAAACGAATAAAGATATACGTACTGGCTTTTAAGATATAATTTCAAGCCCTTATGGAAAACCTCTTCCGTCATAGCGTGAGACATCATTCGAATAATAGAAGCAGCTGTAAGTCATACAAATAATTATTTGTATTTACTATCGAAGTAAGTGCAATGCAATGTGGAAAGTATACGTTGAAAATTATATAAACAAACAGCAAGGAGTTAATAGCATTCATAATAAAGAGTATGTAAGTGAATGTTGTTTATATTAATTTTCGCAAAGCTTTTGACACAGTCACTCCGTACTGTTTTCTAAATTGTATGCTCATTTTCGGGTATAGTATTAGTTCTGGAACACCCTGTATAGAAAATTGTTTCAATGTCGAACGACTTACAAAGTATCGAAAATGATAATGATATGATTTTTAAATACAAAATAGATTTCTATTTAGATTTCATTTTCTACATTGACATTATAAAAGGAGTTAGATACTTGGGTCGATGTTTCTCAGATATTTAATGCCTAATTGGTACTTGCTATTAACTAGTTAGTACCTCTTCATGAAAACAGAAATGTAATTATGAAAGTGGTCAGCGATTCTGACGTCAGGATGTCACGATCATCTCAGTTTTTCATGACTCTGGACCATATACTTCGATTCTCCATTGATAAAGGTTTGGTACATATTTAGTTTACCCACTATGAATTATTTATTATCTAAATTATCAAAAGAGGAATTGTGGATGCAATATTGCAAGTTTTCTAAAAGCACTTATGAATAAAATATACAATGTTGATTGTGGTATGTACAATGTGGATTCATAGACATTTAATGCTTAATAATCGATAACTTATTATAAGCGATGCTATTTATTTATTTAGACTGTAAACTTTTTGCTTGTCGAGCCCGCAAATTTAAAACGTCTTAACTGATCGATAAGATTAGAAAACGTATCTCGCTAATGAATAAAAAGAAAACCCGCTGCAAATTTGATACCTATCGGTGTCTGTTCCCATATTTCTGTTTATCTGATGTTAAATTAAAAACGTCGTGACTACATTCACCACACAAGTTTATATATCTACTTGTTTTTCTAATCGAAATTAAAATGACATCTTTTATTCATTTTCTTTACCTTTCTCGTGAGCGATGGCGTCGAACGTCTTGAGGAGTTCTTGAGGGGTGATCACGTCCTTATTTATGGGACGTATCATCGGGACCGCATCAGTGACCATCGCGTATCCTTGCATCCTCTCCACAACGAACATATCGTCCAATCGCAATTCAGGTTCTACCTGAATTTCATAATTTCATCAATAGTTGTCGCCTGTTTTGAAAGTTATATCTAGATGTGGTAGATTAATCTTGAATCGATGTAGTTCACTCTTATTATTAAATATAAATTGACATTAAGGTAAATGCTCCAATTTTTATTCGGGTCTCAATTTTTACTCGTTGACTTGTTTTTCTATCATGTCATGGCGTCTAAGAACTAGTTTTCATTTTCAATGCTCCTTAATTTTCCTCCTCTTAACGCAATTACGCAATTATTGAATAAGACAATATGGCCATTACAAGGAAGGGCATGTACTGGCAGTTCCTATGAGCTGCGTAATAATGTACCTTACTTCCACCATGATAGCAATAGCTGAATAAACAAATGACACTGCCCCAACATTTATAAATTCCATGTGAAGAAACATAGCAGTAAAAGTCTGCTTAAAAAAGGATTAGAGTATCGTATTTACTTTGTGAGCAATGAAGTATTGGAAATATTTGGCGAATCCTTCGTTCAGCCAAACATATTTCCACCATTTCGGGCTGACAAGATTACCGAACCATTGATGAGTGAACTCGTGAGCGATGTTCGTGAGTACATCCATCTTCGTGCGGGTTGCATTTAAAATTTCGTCGTAAAGAAGATTACTTTCACTGAAATAGAAATTCGAGTTCAGAGGTGTGCAGCCTTGTTATTAACGACTAGATTCAGCGAAAAGTGACCACTATAACATTTACACTTTTTATCTAAAATAGCGTTACATTAAAACATTCTATTATTTGAATAGTATACTATTTCTTATTATAATACTGTAGGTAACGGTACCAACATTTTTTTACTTATACATATATTTACTTGTCCATAATGAAATTTATTTAACGATTTAGTATGATGTAAACATAATACTTGAAATGTTAAATTATAAGTAAATATTAAAAACTTGAAAACTTGAACGTTGATAATATGCAACGCGTTCTACCAGAAAATTAGAAAATCAACCATTATTAATACTGCGGGCTTTTATGCAAAATAAAACATTTGTTTTGTCAATTTAAGAAATGAAATCTATATAGATTGAGAATTCTTTCATCCTCCAAAAATAACGATGTGTATTAAACATTCTACGTACTTCAGACTTTTGTATGTTGCACTCATTCTTTATATTTCTAGCACACTTAATATTTCTATGTATCTATAAAATCCACTGTCTATTAATAACAATAAATTAGCATCCCGCGATTCGATCGTACAATTTGATAGAGTGATTGATTACAAGAAGCGGAAATCCTTAGTATTTTCTTAAATTGATACTAAGTATTTCCTCATCTCTGTATCGCGAACTTTCGTTAGACCGTTAATCCCATCGGGAAAGCAATCTGTATTTCAAACCCGTCACGTCAGATCGAGAAGCAATAAAACCCGTTGCACTTTGATCGTGATGGTCATCACTTCTAAGTACCTGTAAATTACGAGGCCCCAGTTCTCCATGGCAGTGTTTAGGAAGAAACTCTTTACCGCGACTTGATCTATTTTATCTGGCATGTATGTCTGGTACGAAATATTCGTGTACGAGTTCAGCTGTTCTAGAAGCTTCCTACCCATTTTCAAAGCGTAGTCAGTCTGATTTATCGTGCTCGCCTTCGTCCACACTCTATAAGTGAAGTTGCCTACTCTATCTTCCTTAAATTGATAATTGCTTAGAACGAATGCTACTAAGTAAGTAGACATCAATGGGGTTTCTTTGAATGAAGTGGTCATCATGCCATCTTTTTCTTCTTTTTTTAGTACGTCCATATTAGAGATCGCCTGCAGTGTTTTATTATGCGTCAAAGTGATGTTGAATTTTGCCTTGTAGACGGGCTCGTCCCAACAGGGGAACGTTTGTCGAGCTTTCGTCGGCTTAAAATGAGTTGTTGCGACGTGCTCGCTGGAATGAAAGAAAAATTGGGTTTTACTTAACTCGCACGGAGATAGATAGTAATTTGTCAAAAAACAGATGAGATTATCTGTCGTATGTGACATTGAATAAAACGCTTAAATCTATCAAAATGAAAAGTAATTAAGTATCCAAAAAATGCTTTGAACTGACATTTAAAAAAATTCAAGGAGTATCTGACAAAATCTGAGTAAATAAGAGACAGGCATAAGTACAGTAGGTCCCATTTATATTCGTATCTATTTCTGAATTGAATGAGTTTCTTAACATAGTAATTAACAATTTAATGTTTTTTCGCTTAGTCTGCTATGTACGATAAATGATTCGATTTCTATTCAAGTCCTCACTTCTACTCATTGACGAATTTTCATAGAATTCTGTATGTGGCATTACATTTTTTTAATGTATTATGTTATCTGTTTTCTTGGGGACTTTTACGAAATTTTTGTTACACATTAAATAATTATTCCATTTTCTATTCACTATTTTTCTATAATTTTATACGTCATCTTAAAATAAGCCAGTAATTACATGAACATAAACAGAAATTAGTACATTTATCTTAATGTGTAACAAGAAATTGCTATTCTTCGAGTCTCCACAAAAATTTTGAAAGAAGCTTTTTGTATAATATTTATATGCATCGTATTGAATTTGATAAAAATCGGTTACAGTTTTACTAGCTATAAGTTGTCAGGATTTTGAAATTTCCCACATTAATAACTAATTATGTAATACTAGCTGATAATTATCCGGCGTTGCCCGGGTGTTTATTTTCCCAACCTTCTATCATTCAGAAGAAGTGAGAGATGAACGCTTGTTAGTACCGTGTCGATCAACGGTGATCGGTTCTATTATACGACTTGAACCAATAGAAAAACAAAGTTTGTATACAATTTATATCGAGAGGTGAACCAAGTTTGAACGCCAGCTCTGTTTAACGATTTTCGAGAACGCTTGAATTATCGTCAATCTCACACTCCGTGTGATTTTGTTGGGTCTCATAACAATAATCGAATCGTCGAAATCTGGAACATATTCAGGAATCCTGAAATTCTAGAAAATTCGCCTCGCCGATTCTCGATATTTTCCGGTTCTCGATACTTTCCGGTTTCTCTACTAAATATCATTCCATAAACTGATTCCTATAACTTTTATCGTACATAAAACTCTCATTCCCTAATCTTTAACATTATATTAATTAATTTGACATTAAATTTATTTTTGATTCGTGTTAAGTCAGTTAATTTTGTTATACTCATAGAGTATATTTTATATATTGTATTTTGTTATGATATTGTTATCTCCCTTATTTTTAAGTTTATATTTTTGCCATCTAATGTTAATATCTCAAATTTGTCACACTTCTCTTGTTTTTCTTTATATATTCCAAAGAGCTTATGCTCGTTAATAATAATAGTAACTATAGCAATGATGATGATACTACTACTACTACTACTACTACTACTACTACTAATAATAAATCAGTCTTACGTGACACCATCCGTTTGCACGAGCCTCTTATAAATTCCTGTCGTATTGTCTCTCGAAACTCCAACGAATTGTATCTGAAGCGAGTAGTGATGATCCTTTTCAAACCGGGGTTTTATTGTGATGTTCAAAATCTCGTGACTTTTGTCCACTAGGTACTTATTCCACAAAGTATTTGTTGTATTCAAATCCACGAACTTAACGTCGTAGATGAACAAGTATTTTGAATTCAGCGTCAAGGTATCGCTGGTGTTCAGCGCTATTAATGTGATGTCCACTTCACCGTCAAATGTGATTCTCCCCAAATTAGGTTTGAGATGCAATTTGTATGCGATCGGCATCACTATGTCGGACGGCAACCTGTATCTTAAATCCGCTTCGCCGACGGTATTCTCGAGCTGGAAACTCGCCTGGCAGATCCCCAGAACGAGGAGACACGTTACGAAAGTTCTCATCTTTTTAGATTCGCTGGCTGCGTTCAGTATCCAGCATCCACCGCTGTTTTTTAGTTTATAATTGCTGTTTAATGAAATATTATTACTACCGAGAACACTTCACCTTTTAACTGGGATGAATTTACGACTCTTATCTCTTTAACTGTTATATATGTACAATTTGCAAGTATTTATCAGTGTCCCGTTAGAAAATAATAATTTTAACTAGCAGCTAGTACTGGCCGGAGAATCGCGCGTTTACAAATTTAATCTTGTTTTCGTTGGCTTGATAACGTGGCTTGCGAACGAGCGAAGATAGAAATTCGGCTACCGCAACGAGGACGTATTTGCACGTCGGCGGGCGACGTACGACAGACCACATTTACAGACGTTCCTGATTTATAAGGTCGCTGCGGTGGGGCAATTATCGAAATATTCTTGAATTTCGCAGTGTGATCGATCGACGGTATGCCGATCGGTGACATCGCGAGCGGCGTAATTGTATCCGTTATGTAGTAAAATCATGCTTTCGTCGTTGTAAATGAGACGCTGATAGTCATCTATTTTATTAGACGCATTCGGTGAATTTTATGGAGAACGTAATACATTTTATATAGGTTGAAGTCGACGGGACACCAAAAATTCCTTCTTTTGTACAAATTTTCCCATGCATATCTCACTAATCTATTTTTATAACTTCCGGGCAGAATTATGTCGCGTATCACTAAATCATCCCTTAGCCTGATTTGATGTTTGATGGGACGACGATAAATATTATCGCAGCCGGCCAACATTATATGTGAAATAAATAGATTTCGTCTGTTCTCCAATTTGTATATCGTACTTACTGGCTATTGAAACGTTGTTTGGATTTATCAATGATGTTGGAAGAACTAAATTGATTAAATCGGTTTAAGAGCATCGCTCGGCCGTTATGAATTCTTTAATTCGCGAGTTGAATAGTAGTCGGCTATAAGAAACGGTGTAACGCTTTTTTAGTCGATCGAGCGATCGCGAATAGAAAAAAGGATCAACACCGCCGGTCCTTGACGATTAGGTAGACGCCAGTACACGTGTATCGTGAATTTGTGCCCGAATTCTCAGAAAGTTACATAATCGGATAACGAAGAAAGATAATTTGAGGAAAAAGGAATAAATATTCGCCGATTACGTCGCTTAGCAGAAATGTAGTTTTCTTAGTGAGCAAGAGCCGAAGTCCCGCCCTTGTCGGGAGTATACTATTTAGAAGTACGCATCGTCTCAGATGCCTTCGTCTCGATTAGACACATACCTTCGCCTCCAAATTAAATGCATGCAATTTTTCTCCGTTAACTTTCGATTTCGAGATCCCTCAATCGACGCTACGGAACAGCACATTTAGATTCCATATATTTTCTTCCACCGGACGAAGGATTACCGTTCGTTTCGGCCATTATCGCTGTTTTTAGCTAAGAAAACACGGTACGTCCATTAGTGGACGTGCTATCGTTACGGACGCTCCGGCTCGACATATCCAATCGTTGTCTGACCGCTGATCGGAAACCATGTCCTCGTATTGGACCTGTAGCAGGTTTTGGTAATGAATCAGCCGATGACCTACTGGTACAGTCAAATTAGGTTTTCAAAATATAAAAATTAAAATACAGCAATTTTCCAATTTTACATGGTTCAAATAATAGTATTGCTGAGGCTGGTAATAAAATAATTCGATTATTATACAGTAGTAAAAATGAAGAAATGTCGTTGAATTCTTTAAGATATTTACTGTTTAAAAGATCATCGATAAAATCAACTTTTAAACTTAACCCTTTGAATACTTCTGGCGCCTATTGGCGTCCGAAACATGTTGGCTTCCCAGTACTGTAGGCGCCAATTGGTGTCCAAATCAAATTTCGCTTGTTTCGCCTATTTTAAAATTTTATAATTGGTCTTATGGTAATGGAGACCTCTAATGGTAATGTAGATTATCTATTTCAGTTAACTTATTTTGATTCACAGCCACGAGAGGCGCCTATAGGAGCTAGCGAAATTTTATCGATCATAATTGTAATAAATCTTATTTGAAACAGACGTAAGTTAATGTTAATTCAACAATTACATATTCCGTTAGTCGTATATTAATTAAATAATAGCTTTTGATTATTAAAAAAGAGGAACAAAATTTAAAAAGACATTTTCGATTAGTTAAATATTATGTTGTCGGCTGATGATGATATTCTTGAGATCATCATCTAGCCAGATAATTCTATGAATTGTCTTTAAAAAAATAATAAATATTTTACCAATGAAAAAAAGTAATTTTCTAGAAGATAACGTCAAGAAGGACGTTACTTCATATTACTATCAAGTTAAGTAAATCTGTTTATTTTCAGTTGTTTTTTTCCTTGACTCTTAAAATGAACAAGAGGGATAATAAAAGAAAAACAAGTAAAGAAATCGCCAATAAAAGTACATCTAAGCGTGTTTTAACAAATGATTCATGTTCTGATTCTGAGGAAACTAGTGATTTTGAAGTTCCTTTGTACAAACGTATGACTAAAAAATGTCGTGTCATATCCTCTTCATTAGAGACAATAGTGAGTACAGTAGCTATACCAGAACCAAAGCAATCGAAACGTAATAATGAATTTTCCTGGACTCAGAAAGTTTTCAAACCTGTAATTCATAAATTTAATAACAATAACAGTGGAGTTAAAGCAAATATAAACAGGAAATCATCTATTCTCCATATTTTTCAAATTTTTATTTCGGAAGAGCTTATAGGATTCATTGTTGAATGCAGTAATAAATATGATGAAAATGGCACAAGAAGCAATGTACATAATTTTGCAGCAACTACAATTCCCGAAATATATAATTTTTTGGCCGTTACTATGCTAATGTCACGAGTACGTAAAGTATCTTTATCAGAATATTGGAGTAAGGACAAGCTGATAAGAACAGTCATTTGGTGAAATAATGTCAAGGGATCGATATATATTTTTACTAAAGATCCTGAATTTTTGTGACAATAACATTGAAAGTGGTGATCCAATCAGGAAAATACGTCCAATCCTTGAAAAATTGAAAACATCCTTTAAAGCAGCATTTTATCCATTTGAAACGTTATGCGTAGATGAAAGTCTATTGTTATTCAAAGGAAGATGTTATTTTAAACAATATATACCGTCAAAAAGAAGCAGGTTTGGGATTAAATCCTTTGTCTTGTGTGATTGCCAGACAGGCTTTGTTCAAGATTTGATTGTATATTGCGGAGCCAACATGATAATATCTGAAGATGTACCGTCAACATCGATAGGAAAGTCTGGCCAGATAGTAATGAAGCTTTTAGAACCGTATCTTGGAAAGGGTCATACACTCGTGACAGATAATTGGTACAGCAGTCCGAGTTTGTTCTTACTATTACATAGAAACATAACTAACGCATATGGAACAGTAAGAAAAAACAGATTGGGAAAAAATAGGTCGGAATTAGATAAAAAGATAAACAAAGGAGAATGCATATTTCGTTCAGAAAAGAATGTATTAGCGTTGAAATGGATGGACAAAAGGGAAGTGTGGATGATTTCCACCTATCATTGTCCCAATATGATTGAGACCGACAAGATAAACTACGTAACGAAAGAAAAAATAGTAAAATCGCAATGCATACTTGATTATAATAAAACAATGGGAACAGTTGACAAAGTTGATCAAGTTTTATACATTCTAAATTCTACCAGGAAAAGCTTAAAGTACTACCTGAAGCTGCAAGTGCTCAGCAGCATTCATACAGAACAGATTTAGAAATTCAACAGTGGCTGAGAAATTCAAAATAACCTACGAAATGGGGATGGAAAGCAACAAATGTGGGCCTACAACCGCTTCACACAGATGATCTTATTCCACAAAATTTATTACAATATATTTCATATAAATGCACAACCGGTTGCAACACGATGATCTGCAGTTGTAAGAAATACGATCTTCGATGTTCAGATATTTGTTTCAACTGTCATGGGCAGTTTTGCTCAAATATCGAAAAGATTTTAACGTATTGAAATAATTTTCATTCAGTCGATTTTGTGCAGAATAACTAATACACCCTTTCGGAGTTATTTTCTTTGCTTTTTTTACGGAGATCGTCACTAGGACAAACGCGACGACGTGTTCTTTTCTTTGTATAGTATTTTTGAACGCGGCCGAGTTACTGGTCGCGAAAATAAATCTTTATTTTTCTAATTCTAATTGGAATTCTATGTATATCGTGTCATTATTCTGCGTACCCCACTTCTTCTCGACTCCAGACTCCCATTAGGCTATTTCTTAACAAATGATAATTTATAAAATTTCATTTAGTATTTAAAGGGGAGAAATATGAATGCGTGAAACAAGAAACAGCAATTATACTGTACAATAGACAATTTGTTTCCAGTACCCATTAAATGATTCTCCCCGCGTTCAGCTCATTCGTAAATAGTTTCAAATTTTCCTGATCATAGTTCACGCGATAGTAGCCTGACGATACAAAATTACGTTTACTATTCTGCTCGAAAATACCGATTAATTTTCTATTATTATAAGAATATACAACGAACTTTATTCCCTCTTTTACAAAAATATGATATAGCACTGGGCCATAGATTTGATTTTTAGA
>NW_017170909.1:0-209 GCF_001652005.2 Ceratina calcarata | reverse complement strand
AGTTGTTTGGAGCCCATTTATTGCCTTCTCTTGGAAGAAAGTGATTTGGGCTCGGCTTCGAAGCGTGGGTAAAAACAGATGGCTGTGGACAGCACTGTTTAGAGGAAACGTGTATTTGTTAGTATTAAATTTGTCAACATATACGGCTGCGTAGCGATTGTGGGAAAACTGTTTAGATTATTAGGACAAGCTTGGACTCGATAGTTGTC
>NW_017170908.1:0-209 GCF_001652005.2 Ceratina calcarata | reverse complement strand
CTTTATTACAGTTGTTTCTAATATTTCAGTCTTAGGGATAATCACATTTTCAAAAGGCAGTTTCTCCCTGATTAAAAGGGCTGTGCCTCCTCCTCCTTGTTTTCTAGGGTTACTTATAAACTTATAATTTTTGAAGTTTATTTTGTGCTTTTTATTTATTTTTGTTTCGCATAGCGCAATTATATCAGGCCTATACTTTTCTAAATACA
>NW_017170907.1:0-209 GCF_001652005.2 Ceratina calcarata | reverse complement strand
GTAGACGTGGATGTTGTACGGGTTAATGATGACGGCGGGAGCACTCAGGCGTTGAAACAGATGAGGCCGAACTGGGGGCTGGCGGCGAGCATAATCACGGAGGAGAGGATTGGCTGGGCGATAAGTACGTTTTTACCGTATAAGGCGCCTGGTTCGGACGGAGTCATTCCTAGATACCTGAAAGTAGGAAAGAGTTTGATCTCGGGGCA
>NW_017170906.1:0-209 GCF_001652005.2 Ceratina calcarata | reverse complement strand
TTAATTATCCTTCACTTTTTGAAATCTTTCAATGAATTTAAATAAAGTTTAGGATGCCCTTCTTCGACATTGTCGCCACTCCCGGGCACGGAATATGAGTATGTACATACATTAGGAATAAAAAGAATTATACACTGTCTGTAAAAATGTTTTCAAAAAGAAAGAACTATATATATGTTACATAACAAATGTTTGCGTTCCAATTTTTT
>NW_017170905.1:0-209 GCF_001652005.2 Ceratina calcarata | reverse complement strand
TTCTTTAAAACAATTAGATTCTTGAAAGATGCACAATAATTCCGAATGACTATTCGTCATCTGTGGTTCACTGTTCGACTACATCTTTGCGATTGGTTGGTACTCTACGACTGAACTATTCGACACCTGCTCGGGACGTGTAAGCGTCTATCACATGCCTCCGCGAATTGGCGAACCCACATTTCCACCGGACGATCTAGAATTCTGTA
>NW_017170904.1:0-209 GCF_001652005.2 Ceratina calcarata | reverse complement strand
GAAAAAGAATTCAAAAAGAAGAAAAAAAATGGATTCATTACTTCTATGGAAAAATAAAGTACGTGCTCAACGAAAAGTTCTTAACCGTGCCAAACTCAAAATAATAAAATTAAAAAGTAATATGAATAAGATAAAGTCACAACTAAAAAATGGGAATGTAAATAACTTATTAGAAAATCATACGGCAAATAACATTCCGGACGTACAAA
>NW_017170903.1:0-209 GCF_001652005.2 Ceratina calcarata | reverse complement strand
GTCGGTAGCTCGGATTACTGACCGGGGATATGAAGTTACATTTCACAAAAATGGTTCAACGGTGAAGAATTCTGAGCGTCAAATCAGGGTTGTCGCTGACCGAATTGGTGTCTTGAATTATATAAGAGAAGAGGACGAGCAGGTTTGTGTGATATCGACAAGTCATAACGAGGAGACTTTGACATTGTGGCACGAGCGTCTGGGGCATG
>NW_017170902.1:0-209 GCF_001652005.2 Ceratina calcarata | reverse complement strand
CTACAACATGGATCGGAATTACATAACAATTACCGTCGACCGTTAGATTTCCGTAGAATCCTCCGTTCGTTACATTTCCCTCCGTGCCTACTCCTCTGAACGGCGTTACCATGAGTTCAATTCGCGGAGAGCCTAACCTGATATATTCGTCTTCGCACATTATCGTAATATTGCTGACACTATCTATAATTGCCTGTACTGCGACGTTA
>NW_017170901.1:0-209 GCF_001652005.2 Ceratina calcarata | reverse complement strand
TGTTATATGTAACATAACTAAAGAATATTTAAATAAAAGACAAATCAACGTTTAAACTTAACCTTGAAATTTAAATTAAATTTAACCTTGAAAGGTCACATATATCCCCAAGTAACCTTCAGTATTCCGCTTACCAACTAGTTTTTCGGGTAGGTTCCGTTGTAATACACCTTCTTCAAGGGTTCTCAAGAGGCATTCAATCTGGTTTT
>NW_017170900.1:0-209 GCF_001652005.2 Ceratina calcarata | reverse complement strand
TTAGATTGTCACTGTCAGAATTAAAATCAGAAGTCACCAGGACGAAATACTTTGGCGATGGCACTGCAGAGAGCATGACAAAAGCGCAAGAGGGGAATAGTGGTGGAGAACGCGAAAGGAGGGGAAATCGCCGTGAGGGATTTTTCATAGCAGCCCTGGCCAGGGATCTCATAATTTATCCCGCACGGCTCGCTTCCCCTCTTTTTCGC
>NW_017170899.1:0-1289 GCF_001652005.2 Ceratina calcarata | reverse complement strand
ATTTAACATTTTTACATATAACATTCCGATTCTGTTTCATTTAAATAATTATAGTACACATTCGGCGGCATTTGCAGACGGCTTCATCATGCTGGTGGCCGACAAAGATCCCACAATAGTTGAATCCAAGCTGGAGGACCTTGTCAATAAGCTAAACAAACACTACTTACTATGGAACCTTTGCATTAACCCGTCTAAATGCGAAACAATACTTTTTCATAAACCGCTCAGATTTATCTCGCCGAAAATCCGCGAGGGCATTAAAAAGTTTAAAATCAGTATATTTCAGGATAATAACAGCTACATCATTGAGTGCAAAAAAGTAGTAAAGTATTTAGGGGTCCAGCTAGACTATCTACTTAGATTTAACGCGCATGTCAAAGTACAGCTCTTTAAAGCCAAATGTGCATTTAAAACCCACAGTAGGCTTTTTTATAATAAATCCTTGTCATCCAGGGCCAAGGTGATCTGCTACTTACTGCTTATCCGTCCCATACTGACTTATGCGATACCCATTTGGTGGAATGTTAGCGCATCAATGGTTGAGAAGTTAAGAAAAGTCGAGCGGACATGCTTCCGTGCCTCACTATATGTTTACCGTAAAGCTGACACTAAATTATTTATTAAAAACAAATACTTGTACAATAAGGCTGATATCCCTCGCATAGACTCCTTCATGATCAAGCTGACGAGAGATTATTATGCCAACTTACAAAACACTGAAAACAGTTATCTGTTTCAATATAAAATTTATGACGAACCGGACTGTATCAGCAGGGCGCACACGGGCTATCTGCCGCCCCAATCATTTATGTTTTTTGACAGCATTGGCTTCATCACATCCCCAGATAATATCCCAATTCTATATCATATGTCAAGACACAGTGCCAATAAATCAATAAATATCTCAATATCGCCGTCCAGAGCAACACTTAAATACTCCACTGTACTACCTGATTGCGATGTACTCAATAGTTATAAAGAAAATGAAGTTTATTGGTGGCTTTATAATAGCTCGCAGCAAAGAGATGAAGTTAGACGCAGAGGGTACAGGATAGGTGATAGTCAGCTTAGTCCTTAGTTCTGTGCAATCTTAATGTAGTTAGATGTGCAATGTGTATTAGTATTATCCCTAGGTTTATTTGTTTTATTAGTAAGCCTTGTGTTTGGTTAGCGTTAATATCTTTATTTCTTAGTATTTTATCATAGTTTCTTTCGGTGTTATTGTTTCGTAGGTTTTTCTTTTATCTTTTCCTATGCGTTCAACCAAGATATTGTTAGCATTATGT
>NW_017170898.1:0-209 GCF_001652005.2 Ceratina calcarata | reverse complement strand
AGCTGTGATAGATGGAAATAAATGAATACGTAATGGTAAAAACGAATAAAGGAAGAAATGTATCAAGAAGAAAAGTGGAAAAACAGGAAGTGAGTAAACAACGTTAAAAAGTGCCGACAAGAGAAGAAAGCAGAAGATTGAGGGTAGTGATACTTATAAGATATCTGATAGAATAAAGCACAGGAGGAAACAAAGCATAAGAGATGAGT
>NW_017170897.1:0-209 GCF_001652005.2 Ceratina calcarata | reverse complement strand
CTATTATACTCCTAAAGTATTATAAAAAAAAATCTGTCGAAATTTCACAATTAAAAATGCAAGGAATTAGATAAAAAGCAAAGCAAGTTTATAAATTAGTCTGAATTCCATTCTGTTCCTCACACAGGAGGCACCGAATTACATGTTCGTCCAGTCTTCATTTTATTATTAAAGTACAAAATGATGAAGTGCAAGAGTGAAGTTGAATG
>NW_017170896.1:0-209 GCF_001652005.2 Ceratina calcarata | reverse complement strand
GAAACAAACAGGAAAAATGGCGGGAAAAATAAAAGTAGCACAGATAAACCTGCACAGATCAAGGGCAGCAACAGGCGCACTAGCCAACATAATGTATAAATACAAAATAGATGTAGCACTGATACAAGAACCTTGGACCGTAGGAGACAGAATAAAAGGAATGGGCATGATAGGAAGAGTAATAAACAAGAACACAGACGAAAGACCGA
>NW_017170895.1:0-209 GCF_001652005.2 Ceratina calcarata | reverse complement strand
TTAGTCAAATGTAGTTACGCGCTTGTATGTTATATATATATCACGCGTCCCCACCAAAGCTCGAGTGTCGCGCAAGCGACACTTTTGCCCATGCCTGGCTTGAAGCGTCGCGAGCCGTTAATCAAGCCATTGGTCGGATAATACGTAAAAAAATTGATTATGGGGCTATCATCCTATGTGATTGTCGCTTTGACAATCTAAGTTTTAAG
>NW_017170894.1:0-209 GCF_001652005.2 Ceratina calcarata | reverse complement strand
TTTTAAATGTGAATCAAATACAATTTCCACCAGAAAGTAGGGCACATAAGTGTGTTTGTGACGAAGCATGTTTCATTATATGTGCATGGTGCCGCGAATTTTATTGTTTTACGTGCTTTTATGACAAGTGTCACATGCTGGAAGGTGAAACCCCAAAATAAGAAAAAAACATATTCATCGGGACTCGAACTGTCAGGAGTAGGATTATT
>NW_017170893.1:0-209 GCF_001652005.2 Ceratina calcarata | reverse complement strand
ATACATACATATATGTATACAAAATGTCCCAGAAAAAGTATTAGAGCTGAAGGGAGATGATTCTGTAAGTGTTTCTGAACAACAATTTCCTTTGGCAAAATGCAAAGTGAAGTATGGTTTTTAAATTATCAATGAAAAGCATTGACCAATAATGGTAGTGGGGATCGAAATACGGGCGAAAAAGAGAGGAAGCGAGCTGTACGGGATAA
>NW_017170892.1:0-209 GCF_001652005.2 Ceratina calcarata | reverse complement strand
TTTGTGAATACAAGTGAAAAGATGCTGTTAATACAGAGATAGATTTGAAAATTCATTATAATTTCAAAAAACAGCTGATTTCAACAAATTTTTTCGTCTCCTTAGTTTTATTTTTATCAAAAAGGTAGCTGAGTAGCTGAAGAAAAAAAGAAAGAGAGTGTTTGAGAAATAATCTCAAAGACTCAAGGCGCTCTTGCATAGAACATAGG
>NW_017170891.1:0-209 GCF_001652005.2 Ceratina calcarata | reverse complement strand
TTGTGGTAATAGTGGCGTGTTCTTGTGTCTTATATTTCGTTTCAGTGTGTGGGTGATGATTTCACCTTTCCTGGTTCTATTGAATATTTCTTAATAAATGGATGTGTGTTTTTTATGTCTTTATATTGTTGTGAGGCAGGCGAGTTCCTGCGTGGCCTCTATTAATAAATGGATGGGTGGTTTGTTGAATAAATCTCTTGTTTTGTCTT
>NW_017170890.1:0-209 GCF_001652005.2 Ceratina calcarata | reverse complement strand
TTTCAATAATGACAGGAATATCTGTACTTTGCCAAAATAAAACAAAGGTATTATAAATTTTAACTTAAAATTTCATCCATGATCACTAGACTACGAATTTTATACATTTACTTAAGGAAATTGAATGTATAGAAAATATAAACACTGCATGTAACGTAAATATACAGAATAGCAAAAGCAGAATGCATATTACACTATTTATACGATAA
>NW_017170889.1:0-209 GCF_001652005.2 Ceratina calcarata | reverse complement strand
AGAAAGTGAGTGCAAAAGGTACATCGTATGAGAATGAAAAGGGGTTAAGAAAGGTAGTAGTAGAAGGGAATCCGATAGATTTAGTAGATATGAAATAATGGACAAAAGTAAAGTAAATATAAAGAACGCAGCACAAATTGGGAACAAACAGTCATGCCAGACATGTATAGAGAAGACAGACGAGAGAGAGATCAAAATATTTGAAAATG
>NW_017170888.1:0-1290 GCF_001652005.2 Ceratina calcarata | reverse complement strand
AAATTTAATAAAAATTCAATCTTTTCTGAGTTGTAGGATACCTGTTGTGATAAAATATTAAATTGTCTCATTATCAACTCATTAATATCATCTTTAAATCTCTTCACCCAATCTGGCTGTTCAGAAAGTATTTCTTGCGGCTCGTTAGGAGACGTTTGGTCCAGGTTGGAAACATGTCTGTACATCGACTGGCTCCTAGTGGAGCGGTTGGGAGCTCGAGACCAGAGTTCTGTGCGGGCCAGGCCGGCCGCGCTTTATCATTTTGTGACGCGCGTAACCCGAGTCGGCGTGTTAGGTGCGCCGCCGAGTGGTTACGTGGTCCTAATACGAACTTAATGCTAAGGGAAGGTAAAGAAATCGTAATGGATATCGGGTAAAATATAATTTATTCCAATAAACTTAACCTAGGATACAGGTCGGTCCCGTGCTGCTGCGGGCGCAGGATCCTGGTTGCCGCTGCCGGTCGGTCGTCGTGAACTACAGAAGAGTAGTTGCGCGTTAGGGCTAGCGGATCGTCGCGATATGCGTATGACACTTCAAGAAACTTAATGCTAACATACGATAGGGCGGACGCAGACGGATGATACAATTCTACAATACTTATTCGCTACGCTATGCTAGACTAGACTACGATCCTAGTGCGGGACTTAAGATACTACGCGAGACTAAACGTAAACGTGGTTGACTCGAACGAATGAAGCAGGTCCCTCGGTGTGCCTCCCAAACTGGAGGTTCCGAGCAGACAAGCTCCGTCGAAGGTACAAGGTCTGTATGCGTCCGCGGGAGCGGGAAATCGGGGTTTTAAGTGCCACCTACTGGGTACGAGAGTTNATATAGACATAAAGTCAACGAGAATCGACTCTGCCCTTTCCCGGCTTACGGACGGGTATTTATACGCGTGGCGCGTGATGTCGCTGGCGCGAAACGGCTAGCGCGACTCGCGCGGCGTAGCCGCCTAGCGGGGGCTGGTGTAGTCGCGGGTCGCGCCAGTGACTGCGTGGGACGCGGCAGCGAAGTCATTGGCCGTGTTCGGGGTCGTAGGGTATAACGTGACGGTTCGTCACAATTTCTACTAGGTGCCGGTCGGGCTTTCCCTCACCACGCTCCCACAAGTGGGGCGAGTTGAAGCAAAGTTTCTAGCGCCTCGTACCAATGGTTCACGAACTAAAATGTATGAATTTGTGAAATACATATATGCCTTATATGCCATTGACTGTACTATATATGAAGATGATCCATGGAAAGAGCGGATACAATTCAAAGAGTACTATTTCAAATAATGTAGGAAGA
>NW_017170887.1:0-209 GCF_001652005.2 Ceratina calcarata | reverse complement strand
GGCTACTTATACTATAGAAAATCGCAATCACGGCCGTGATTGAACATAATCACGATTCGTGATCGTGATTTTGTGATCGCCGTGAAAAATCACGGTTAGTGATTTTGAATGCTATCTCTAAATGAGATCAGTATTGGGATACGGGCTGGGTTTTCTCGCGCATGCGCGGCTGTTTCAGCATCAGCAACGTACAATTTTCGATAAAATGG
>NW_017170886.1:0-209 GCF_001652005.2 Ceratina calcarata | reverse complement strand
GAAAATACATAATCCCATATACAATGGAACAAAACAGTAATTTAAAAAAAATGTAGTTTCATGATGACGTGAAAAATAATTTATAGACACTCTTCATTTTTCAAATGATCTAATATGCATACAAAATAATTTAGTGGAAAAGAATCATGGTCACTAATTTTATTTTGGAACCTAACAGGAAAAATAACCATTCATTGATTCAATTACAT
>NW_017170885.1:0-209 GCF_001652005.2 Ceratina calcarata | reverse complement strand
GTCGAAACCAGGGCTATAGTCAGTAGGATAGAGGATATGGAAAAGATTTCGACCGGGAGTCCAAGACATCCTCGCTTTAACACGCTTTTCCATATCCTCTACCCTACTGACTACAGCACTGGTTTCGGCGGACAGCGATCGGCTCCGCACCGAAACTTGTCGGATAGTGGAAATACTCCTTTAGACGGTGGATTCAGTCTTTCCGACCT
>NW_017170884.1:0-209 GCF_001652005.2 Ceratina calcarata | reverse complement strand
TCTTATACCTTTTTTCATTTCTTTTGTTTAATAAACGGTTGTGGGTTTCTGAGGAAAACTTTTTGAGTCATTACTTAAAAATTCCCGATTCTCTCATTTCGGCTCCCAGTTAGGGCAACCATCCCTCACAACTACCTTTCCTTAAAAATGGTACTATTTCGTATCCGATGATACTTGATAAGAAGCCTATAACGATTGTAAACACGTGT
>NW_017170883.1:0-209 GCF_001652005.2 Ceratina calcarata | reverse complement strand
CGCGTATAGGGAGTTACCTGCGAACCCCACTACCTTCCAAGCTGAGCGAAACGGTCCTAGATTCTCGGGAAGACGAGTATAGTGTACTGATTCCGGTAATACATATTAGGGTAAACGACCCATTTAGTTAATCTTTATATCAACGTTCCGCACGACTGACCGACTACGATAATTCTTTTTCATATGCAATGTGTAATCTGCACAAAAAT
>NW_017170882.1:0-209 GCF_001652005.2 Ceratina calcarata | reverse complement strand
GTAGACGTGGATGTTGTACGGGTTAATGATGACGGCGGGAGCACTCAGGCGTTGAGACAGATGAGGCCGAACTGGGGGCTGGCGGCGAGCATAATCACGGAGGAGAGGATTGGCTGGGCGATAAGTACGTTTTTACCGTATAAGGCGCCTGGTCCGGACGGAGTCATTCCTAGATACCTGAAAGTAGGAAAGAGTTTGATCTCGGGGCA
>NW_017170881.1:0-209 GCF_001652005.2 Ceratina calcarata | reverse complement strand
GGTATAATACTTTTTTAATCACAATATGCTGATATTTATTAATATGAGCAGTACAAGATATATGAAAAATTGTAGTTATAAAGCTTTTGTTTCTAAGCAATTTTATGTCCACAAAGGATTGTTTCGAACGAAATCAAGGCCAGAGCACGCCAGACTTAACTTTCGTCTTTTCGAAAAGGTACTCGACGATTCAAAAATCTACTCATGTA
>NW_017170880.1:0-209 GCF_001652005.2 Ceratina calcarata | reverse complement strand
GTTGCTATGCATGACAGAATTTAATAAACTGTTTTATTTATTCCTACTTATTACTAATACTTTTTTCTGATTGCAGTTAAGGACATTTAAAAAAAAATATTCATCCCGTTTTGAGACATCTCGAATCGTGCAATTAAAATTAATAGAATTAACATTTAACCCCTTGACATACAATGACGCGAGTTTGACTCGTCATTCATTCCATTTAA
>NW_017170879.1:0-209 GCF_001652005.2 Ceratina calcarata | reverse complement strand
TGGGGGGCCTCGCTCGCGTCTTCGGTTGGATTCCAGGGTGAGGGGAATTAGCAATCTCTTATTGCATTCCCACCGTCCGGCGGTCACGTAATCATGTTTCATATGAAGGAACCATGGAGGGTCATATCCAGTATTGTATATTAAATCGTGGGCAGCAATATCAAATAAACAAATGGAAATAATGATAGAACATAACTTCCATTATAAAG
>NW_017170878.1:0-1290 GCF_001652005.2 Ceratina calcarata | reverse complement strand
TAATAATAATAATTTTAAGCAAAAATTTCAGAAGCAGAAAATTTAAAAAAAAATTTCTTTTGACACAGAAATAGTGTTAAATTTTAATCGGTTTAACAATTTTTAAGCAAGGTTCCTTATCCAACCGTTTGGGCTTGTTTCCCTTTCACGATTGCCGAAAGCATGGCGGATCCGAGGCGAATTGATCGTCTTGGCAGAGAAGGAAAAGGCAAATGAACCGAGAGAACGGGTTCTTTGTAACATCGTTCTCTCGCGCGTATCCAAGAACCACCCCCGCATCCTGTTCTCCGTTCGAAGAATGTTCGGGCTTCAAAAACAGAGGAGGAACGCGACCAGCAGCGGCGCGTGGTTCATAGCGGGCCATTTAACGGTCTTTGCGAAATTGAGTCATCACGCGGTTCGCCTGGAATCTCGAATATTTTCCTCCCGATGCTTCAGAGTTCTCCGTAGACCGTACCACCCCCTCTCCCTCCCTCCCGTCGACTCTCCATCTGGCGAACGGGCCTCCTTCCTTCGCCCCCGTATTCCTCCCTCTTCCACGATGCCCGCTGCTGCCTCTCCCTCGTTCGCCACCCACGCCCACCCCGAAACGTCTTCGAGGGTCGCGTTCACCGCCGATGATACGGAACAGTAGGATTCCTCATTGTTGAAACGATCTCGAGAATAGTGATCCCGGAAATACTGTTCGCCTCGGTTCGTTTCGACAGGAATTTAAGAATCTTCTCGTGTCGAATAACAAGTATCGAAAAATGTAACTGCGACGATAGCCTTGGTTTAACGATTAAGGGCAGTGATACGTAGAGCAGAATAGATATCGTAATGAAACTAGAGTAGCCCTTAAGGAGGTTGGGTAGATCACTCGCGGGGCAGGCGATGAGAGGGGTAGTTTTATGCTTATACATGGGTGCTCTATCGTGATACCAACCTTAGATAAAACAATTTGAATTCGTTAAATATCGTATTTATCAATGAATTTACAAAGAAATTAGTATCAAATAACTTTTTTTAGTGTTAAGAATATAAAGACGTCCTTGCGATAGACATAAAAGTTAATATTATTGAATTAAAAATATGTTTCATTGAGTTGGATCAGTTATACGTGAGAATCCTATTAATATCTTCCCTTTTCGTTCAATTATCTAAACAATTACATTGTAAATTCGCATTTTTCTTCTTTCAAATTGTTAAAAAATGTTCGAATATTCTATTACACTTTAACTCTTAACGATGTTACCATTTTTAAAAACTGTATTTTAGAATAATGACAAGATTTCTTGTATCTCCCATAAG
>NW_017170877.1:0-209 GCF_001652005.2 Ceratina calcarata | reverse complement strand
GTTGTGCAGCTTGCGTGCTACACAAGTAAATGTGTCATTGTGTCGCCAAAGAGCTAATAAACTGCTAACAAAAATGGCCTAAATTCCAGTCATAAATGAGATACAGCAATTAAAGACAGTGCTCTGTTTTCTGTTCTACATTCATAATTTATTACATGAGCTGATATTCTACTTGTATCGTATACATACATACATACATACATGAATAG
>NW_017170876.1:0-209 GCF_001652005.2 Ceratina calcarata | reverse complement strand
GAACCACACATCTCAAACTTGCCGATTTTTTTACCGTTTCATAAAAGGGTCAATTGTTTTAGGGGTATACGTATACGGAAAAATTACGCGTGTAGTGGTACACCGTTCGAACTACGCGCGCGGCTAGGTTCACCTTAAAGCTAAGACATAATAACATTCTAGACTGGGACCACGCTATGGGCGGAAAAATCCGCAAATCTTACATCAGG
>NW_017170875.1:0-209 GCF_001652005.2 Ceratina calcarata | reverse complement strand
GTGTTTGAAAATTTGTTAAGTGTAAAGTGACAGTGGTTTTATTAAGTTGAGTTTGCGTATAAAAATCAATCGGCTGCTTTCAAAGACGTGTATTGATGGGACGTAGGAGCAACAATCGTAGTGTGTTAGAATTTGTAAGAGTGACAATGATCGGGCGGTGAATTGCGGGGTTCCTTCCCTGGACAGAAGATCAGCTGTGGCCTACCTGC
>NW_017170873.1:0-209 GCF_001652005.2 Ceratina calcarata | reverse complement strand
AATTATCAGAGAGAATTTCCTATCTACGAAGACATAATAGAACGTCGATTCAATAGAGGTATTTTACGAAAGGAGTTGTTTGACGAGGGCGTTATATTTTTCCGCCGTTATTTCAGTAGAAATTATGATTTACGTTGTATTCAAGGAATATTAGACTACCTCAGTAACAGGGACCTAACGATTTTGAGAGATGCTTGTAAAAACGTACG
>NW_017170871.1:0-209 GCF_001652005.2 Ceratina calcarata | reverse complement strand
CATTTGGAATCTCATACGAGATTCATTTGGCTATACATTAGAATATACAAAATAGAACAATACATTTTCTATTTTTGATTAGTATTTGCTGTGTTACGAACATGACAATATTTTAAAAATAAGTGACGTATATACGTAGTTGACTAAAAGAACATATTAATGTACGTGAAAAATATGACGTTTCATTAAAATTTAATAAAAATATAATT
>NW_017170870.1:0-209 GCF_001652005.2 Ceratina calcarata | reverse complement strand
ATTTCGTTCTCCAACATACTAAGTTCATCAATTTCTGTTCACGTCACAATTTCTACTTCCTTCATTTTTTTAATAATTTCATATGCAATTGTAGCGAATGAGTAGAAATTCAGACATTTACTATATTAGATTTTTATCAGTAAAGTAGCGTACGATGCACAAAATTAACAATACCAATTTAGGATTTAACAATGTTAATATAGTTTCTT
>NW_017170869.1:0-209 GCF_001652005.2 Ceratina calcarata | reverse complement strand
TGTTAATATTTCGGAATAAATGTTTCAAATCTGTTGTTACGTACGTCCATATGCATTCTTGCACATTACACGCTTTATATTTTTTGCGCATTAAATATTTCTATAAATGCATAAAATCCACAGACTAATTATGAACAGTAATTAAAGATGAAACATAAAATACATGTCCACCTTTATAGTTCCTCCGATAATAACAAGTCACTATGTGG
>NW_017170868.1:0-209 GCF_001652005.2 Ceratina calcarata | reverse complement strand
ATAACTCGAGCATTTCTTTCTCGAATTCATGAGCTGAACATGAAAACCTCGTCACATAGACTGGTGGAATTTTGGTAGAAGTCCTACCGGGGCCCGTGCCTCGCCGCGCGCGCCGTCGGCGCCGCCGGTAATCGGAGCATCGTTCCCGTCTTTTTTTTTTGAGAATGCAACGGATTTTGTCGGCGAAATCTTTTCTATATTTTTGTTAA
>NW_017170867.1:0-1291 GCF_001652005.2 Ceratina calcarata | reverse complement strand
GAGTGATACTCTCGTAGTACCTGGGTTTCGGGAGGTACCCCCGGTCGCTTCTTTTTGTCGCGACACAATGGCTTAAAGCACTTCTTGGCCAATGGCTCTTTTCTGTTCCTCACAACGAGCGTACTGCTCGAGGTGTCTCTCTTAACGAGCGACAAGCTCGCTGTGTCAGTTAACGAGTGATACCCTCGTGAATTCAGACGAATTCAAGTGAATTGTACAACTACAATTCAGATAAAACCTTCCTGAACCCTTTAACAACGTTCCAGAACACATATGTCAAGATCTCAGATAGAAGAGAGTTGCAACAATCCCAAAACGACCAAGAATAATTAACAGTAATATCGCTTTGTTACATACAAGTTCTTACAACCTCCGCATCTACTTCCCGCTCGATCTATTTATCAGGTACCAAATATGTTAAATTTCAACCTTTCAGACTTGTACGTCACCTGACAGTTGCTTACATTATCAACAATCTAGAACTGTCAAATAAGAAACGAGGTTATGTACCGTTGTTCACCTCGCACTATCCACTCTACATTTCAAAATATATATGTATTTCGCACACTACATAAAAACTTTCCGAAGACATTAATCACATAAATTCCCCCGATTCGAGTCCGATTCCTTCTCTCAAACACTTTACAAGTATAAACGTCAACGACAATACATTCACCAACAGTAACAGCGATTTAATAAACGATTCAACAATTCAACTCCACCTCACTCCCGCATTTTCCCCACGATCAACTAATTTATTCCCGCCCTTGCTCTCAAACAGTGCAAGATCATAATCATATTCTTCAGCACAATAAAGCATTAATAAACGCAAATTCCTATCTGCTCAAATGAACTGTCACCATCAATCACCATACGTGTTTTACATAAAACCGCAGAGTGGCGCTCACAGCATCCCTCAATTCCTGATGATTCAATTCTCAAATAACCGAAACAACAAATCACCAACAAATATTCATGCATATACTTTCGATCACTTCCGTTATTTTAAGACAAACGGCAAACTTTCGTCACCGTTCCATTAACATTCAGATTCAGACTTTTTCTATTTCAACGCCAAGGTTAGGTCACAAAGCAAAGATCCCTGCCTCACCCCGCACACACACACTATCCTTCCGGCATTTCACAATTTCAACACGAAAAATAATATTAATGCACATAATTCCTCCACTTTCACGAATTACAACGTTTTCTACCTTTAATTCATTGATGACGGTTAGGGTGGGGGCCCTGGCCGTCTGTCATGGCGGCCCCGAGATGTGCGGCGCAGTAG
>NW_017170865.1:0-209 GCF_001652005.2 Ceratina calcarata | reverse complement strand
AAGAGGAAAGTTTATGACGAGCTGGACTCGTCATTTCCGTTCAAGGGGTTAAAAAGAATATTTTGTTCAGTTGAAGTGGAATTTTAAGGGATGGAGAAATTAGCATTTTTTCAAAGACTATAAAATTACTTGTATCGCATAAATGCATCGCAGTGTGCTAAACAGAAGATAGAAGAGTCATAAGGAAACTGCGGAACGGAGGATTGTTC
>NW_017170864.1:0-209 GCF_001652005.2 Ceratina calcarata | reverse complement strand
TTTCATTGAGTATGTTACATTTATTGAGCGAACGTAACTAACGACTAATTGCTTTCTTTTTTCTGATATTTAATCAATTTCTTAGTTGCTTTTGCATGTAACTTTGGTTTTAATCCTATGTTTTCGTCCACGAGCGTGGCATACGGGCCGCGGCAACGCACGAGGCGGTTATCGCGATCCTGCCCGTCTTGTATACGAACGCTCTGGTT
>NW_017170863.1:0-209 GCF_001652005.2 Ceratina calcarata | reverse complement strand
ACGGGTCCTTCCCGGTTTATGATTCATTGTCCGTACGGGACCTCGGGCCTCTTTTCGTCTCCACTAATCTTTATTTTCACGATTTTTTCCGTCCTAGTGATATCGGCTCTTCCGCTTACACTTCTTTCGAGTGAGGATGTTTGCGATCGGATGGGTAACTATGTTTCTGGCTACTTTTAGGGTTGTTTGTCGCTGAGTAAGATTTGTTA
>NW_017170862.1:0-209 GCF_001652005.2 Ceratina calcarata | reverse complement strand
CGAAAGGCCCCGACTATCCACTGGGATGGAAGTAGCGGCTATTACTATCAGTCGGAAACAATTTTTACATACCGTCGAACTTGGAAGTTACCTTGCTCATGACAAAACCTGTAAGAAAAGAAACGAAGTGTACTTACCAACTCTTGCATGAGAGATAACTGGAGGTATACTTACCTTGGTAACGCGACGTTCCAGAAGCTCCATGGGAA
>NW_017170861.1:0-209 GCF_001652005.2 Ceratina calcarata | reverse complement strand
TCAACTTCCCACCTGGGACTACGCTTAGTATGGTTAATAAAATTGGCCACCTCTTCAGAATCCGGGTTTACTGGGATAAATTCCTTTCCCAAAGGAACTACACTCAATGCTTTCGTTGTCAACGATTCGGTCATGCCGCGACAAATTGCAATGTCCAGCCTCGCTGTGTCAAGTGCGGGAAAAGCCATCACACGTCTGAGTGTAAGAAA
>NW_017170860.1:0-209 GCF_001652005.2 Ceratina calcarata | reverse complement strand
TTCTTCAAACCTACAGGTCAGAAGACGCTCGGAACTGTACAAATTACAGTCAAACAACATATGTTCAGTTGTTTCCTCCTCTAAATTACAGGTCGGACAAATGTTGTCCTCAGCACATCCTCGTAAAAATAACGAAATCTTAATCGATCCATATTGTTTAAAGAACGGTGTTTTAAAATTAAAAAAGAAGGTTTACGGAGTTTTCTCGG
>NW_017170859.1:0-209 GCF_001652005.2 Ceratina calcarata | reverse complement strand
TTGTGAAGCGACAGGTTTTAAATACACTGTTCCCGTAAATTTCCCCGTAGTAATCGTTCCGCGAACATCAAACAGGGAACAGTAATTTCACGACAACAACGTATCAAACGCAGAAGCCGGAGGCAAGAAACTCGGCCTGTGGAAGCCGAGAGACGCGACGAGGGAAGACGCGGTGGATTTCCAAGCAGTGCGGAGCGGCGGCGGCGGCG
>NW_017170858.1:0-209 GCF_001652005.2 Ceratina calcarata | reverse complement strand
GTAACTGGATTTACAATGCAATCATTATGCCCAGAATCACGTTCGGAGCACTAATCTGGTGGCAAGGAACAAAACCCGATAAAATAAAAAGCAAACTAGAAAGTCTCCAGCACACAGCACTAAAAAGAGTACTGAGTGCCTTCAGATACTCGCCGACAAAAGCGCTGGAAGCTATACTAGCCACCCTGCCCATTGCGTATAGGATAGAG
>NW_017170857.1:0-209 GCF_001652005.2 Ceratina calcarata | reverse complement strand
CGGAACGCTTCAAGTATGTAACGATATTCTTCGTTTGGTCCATGATCTGCGCGACATCTCCGTTCCATCTTCCTTAAATCCGTGTTTCAATGCGCGGTTCAATTAGTGTGCCGCACAATTTAGACGTTCCATGTCTTCCAATGCCTTCACTATATTGCTCCCTTGGTCCGTGACGAACGTTATCTTCTTCATGAGGTGTTCTTCTACTC
>NW_017170856.1:0-209 GCF_001652005.2 Ceratina calcarata | reverse complement strand
TCGGATTTTGTCAACATCAATAAAATGCCAAATAATCATATGTAACTTGCTAAATGCTCGAATTAGAAGAAAAATTCATAGAATTTTTCTTGTTGAGGACGTCAAGGCTTATAATTTCTGTATAAAAAGCTTTCCGCCAGCGTCAATAACTAATTTGAATATTTCCTTCTATATTTTTTAGCACGTAGCTATTTATTATTAGCATTGTT
>NW_017170855.1:0-209 GCF_001652005.2 Ceratina calcarata | reverse complement strand
AAAAAAAAAGGGAACAAGCAACGATGCAAACGAGGAAAGCATGTTCTTCTTTCATGCATCACAATTTTTGAAGTAATGTCGTATGTACAATCTCGGTAGTGGTACAATCTAAAAATCAAATGTATAATAACAATGAAAGAAAAACATGCTAAATAATTTGTGTACAATACCAAACAACATACGCAACTAACAAAAAATGGCTACGTTAA
>NW_017170854.1:0-209 GCF_001652005.2 Ceratina calcarata | reverse complement strand
GTGACTCTTACTAATGAAGACTTGATTGAGATTGGGATAAAAAATGAAGAAGACAGGGAAGCTATTTTAAATGCAATAAATGATTATAACAAGTTAATGGTATAAAAGAAGATATATTTCCTTTTCTCATATTTAATTAGGTGTTCTTATTTAATTTTCTCCGCACAGTGTACTCGTTTACAAAAATATAATAAAAACTTTTAATGATA
>NW_017170853.1:0-209 GCF_001652005.2 Ceratina calcarata | reverse complement strand
GAACAGCCACACCCCACGCGTACCGCGGGAACGGAGAGGCCCTGATTGGGAACCCCACCGACCAAAAAACAGAACCAACAGCATCGGGCAGCCCGCGGAAAAACCCAAAACAGACAAAGTATGACAAAACCTTGAACCACAACCAGAAAACCTTCACGGCCAGGGACACACAGCACGAAACAAATATGAAAGAGAAGAAAAGAGAGAGA
>NW_017170852.1:0-209 GCF_001652005.2 Ceratina calcarata | reverse complement strand
GCATCGGTGCAAGATCCTGAGGTACAAAACCCGTAGGTTTTGTACGGAGGGGAGGTTGCTCCTGACGCTTTTGTAAGGTACGTGTACGTGTGCACGGCAGACTTCGGCAGGTGGGCGCTCAATCCCAGCGATAGGTCGCTGGGTAGGCTGGGTACGTTGTTTCCTCTCCTCGGTCGATTACGACCGTTAAAAGCGAGAGGCCCTCCGTG
>NW_017170851.1:0-209 GCF_001652005.2 Ceratina calcarata | reverse complement strand
AGTCATTACTGTAGATAATCATAAGAGTTTTAATGCTAAGAAATAAATATATATATCCACGAAACTGTCTTTCCGTACACAAAGTCGTGAACAATATAAAATATTATAAGATTCAACTTTTGTAATAATCGAGACAGCATTTAAAAATAAACTAATTACAGTAATAAATATTAATTCGATGTGTGTTTCTTATATAAACGGGCCAATTT
>NW_017170850.1:0-209 GCF_001652005.2 Ceratina calcarata | reverse complement strand
CTGAAAATTAAACAGGCGAACTCGTCGCGAATCGAGAGGCGTACACGATTAACAATACGCGCGTGCGACACTTTTCGAAGACTTTCCAAGACTGTGCGGAAGCAGTGTGGCCAGTGTGGCTAGGTTGAGGACGGGAGCCACCGAGAATCACTATTTCCACTTACGCACACGATCGCACCGTATCCGTGTGCTCCGAGTTCGGCTCAACT
>NW_017170849.1:0-209 GCF_001652005.2 Ceratina calcarata | reverse complement strand
TCTAGGACCGTTTCGCGCAGTTTGGGAGGTGGTGGTCGCAGCGAACCCCGGTTCAGTATACACGGTTCAGTTTACGTGTTTATGTTTTTCGGCCGGATATTTAGACTTATGAACAGAGACACCTAATTCTTTTGCCGCTGTCACACGTTTCTTATGTTTCTCACGACGAACAATATTTTTTTCTTCAAATATTGTCGTTCGTGCTGGTG
>NW_017170848.1:0-209 GCF_001652005.2 Ceratina calcarata | reverse complement strand
GGGAATTTCTTTTCGTTCAACGATTGATTTTGATGATTCTTATGATTTTTTTTTTGCCAAACGTGTATTCCTTCGTACGGTCGTAAATTTTTTCATCCAGTCGTTCTCTTCCTGATTCTTTATCTGTTCACCTTTCTTATCTGACGTAAGGCCGGCTGAGACAGGTAAATGACGTCATTAACGAAGCTAAAGCGCTGACGCGTCGGGTA
>NW_017170847.1:0-209 GCF_001652005.2 Ceratina calcarata | reverse complement strand
TCTACATTTCGAATCGCGCCAAATTAAGACGTCGAGTTATTCCGTCCTTTTCGCGCACGGAATTTCAGTTTGTCGTGAGACTGAGGTAGCTCAGCCGGTCTGTCCTTCGATTTTAATTCGACGACGTTTGACCGGAGACGTAGGTCTCTCACGATTATTCTTTTCCCCAATTGATTCTCGAAGGTGTTTCCTTCGGAGAGAATCACTCG
>NW_017170846.1:0-1292 GCF_001652005.2 Ceratina calcarata | reverse complement strand
AGTGAGCCCATATTTATTGGTTTGTGTTTTTCAGTAACCGAGTACGACGTCGGGATCGGTCGCCGAGTCGAGATCGTGACGACCGGAGACGACGCCGCCGTCGCTGAGTACAAAGAATCGCTGAAGGAGGCACCCAACCGCCGGACGAGACGAATTCCCGGCGAGGATACGGTGGGAGCGTCCCGAAGAAACAGACGAAGCTTTACACAATAAATCAGGTTTTTTTTTTGAAAAGATTATTGTTCAACTTCATTACACATAACACCCGTTCTCCCGGCTGAACCGCGTTAGGGCCACCTATCCCTAACAAATGAAGTCGCGACTTTGGCGAGGTTTTGATACGAGTACCGGTATGAGTCCCGACGACTAAATGTTCACTTTGGTGAAAATTATAAGGAGCGCGATAATTGAATGAATACGTTCTGGTGTCTGGCTTGCGTCCGGGTGACAGGCTTTGGTAACCTAAGTAGGAATGTGTCTGAGAAGATATTAAGAAGGATAAGCTTTTTACCACACTTTAAGGGATTTGCTAATGACAATTGAATACTTTGTACTTATCGATGTCGCAACAAGGATCTTGTTTAAATGTACTGGAACAGTAACGGACTTTGGTTATTTAGGTTGGGACAATTCTAAGAAGATGTTTGTAAAGGTTGGCTTTTTATTTTATTTAATGTCATTTTAAGGAGCTTTTGCTAATGGAGGTCGGATTTTCTAGGTTTCAAGGTCGTGGGAAGTGTCCCTTCTGGAAGTATTTTTACACTAGTGGTACTTGGTAACCTAACAAGGAATGTTGTGCGAAGGTTGTTCAGCGATGTTCTTTCGATTGAAATTGGGGGCTTATTGTTATGTTTTAGGATCTTCTCGAGTCTACCGATAGTGTTCAAAGGACAATATATGTGTTATCTTGATACATACGTTTGGTTCGCTGGAGTCGAGTCCTGCAGAAGATCAATTTAAAATTTTTCAGAGGGTTGTGAGTAACTGGAGGCAGAGAGTACAGTGTGCGGAATTAATTCGACAAGTTCTGATAGGTGTTACTCGTATGGTAGTATGTATATAGTAGGTACAGAGGGCGACTTATAATTCTTTTTATAAATACATCATTATTTCTACTTTTCGGCATTTGTGATTTTCAGATCGTTTTCCGGAGATGTTTCCTGCTTTGTCTGGTTGCAGGTTTTTCCCAGAGTCTTCATTTTAGAATGTAAAAACTGGAGGAAGGATTTCTCCATGCTATCTACTCATTCATTGTGCCGGTTTCTGAATGGGATATGTATATATAATATATA
>NW_017170845.1:0-209 GCF_001652005.2 Ceratina calcarata | reverse complement strand
TTTTCGTAGGCTAAATCATTTATTTTTTGTCGAACCTGCAACTCCTTAAGAGGGTCAGAAGCAATATCGGCACAAACTTCTTTGATCTTTTCTGTGGCAATTTTCAATTTCTTATTGTACTCCCCCCCCCCCTGTAGGTTGGAAGATTTGGTTGTTACCAACTCAATCTCCCGGGCGCACTCGAGGAGTGCTGCAGCTTGCTTAGCTGA
>NW_017170844.1:0-209 GCF_001652005.2 Ceratina calcarata | reverse complement strand
CGAACCAGTCTTTTATGACACATTTCAAAATCCGTTGCTGACATTTTTTACCTGTTCAAAGCTGCAATCTTACATATTCAATGTTACACAAATTTTAACGAAATGACTTGTGAATCAGAGCAGGCTTTGATATTTATAAATGAATTACATGTTTGTGCATCAGGATTTTAATCAATTATTTCAACTATCATTATTAGTTATTTCTTGTA
>NW_017170843.1:0-209 GCF_001652005.2 Ceratina calcarata | reverse complement strand
GTTAATGTTATTAATGATTACACGTATTAATTAATCGTTTATTAGAGAGAGAGAGTGAGAGAGAGAGAGAGAGAGAGACAGCAAAGTAACAGCGAGTGGGTCTCTCCTTTAGCTATGCAATTTTCTCATGCGAAATCATCCTGTATAAAATCACTTATTTCAGCGGCTAGCGGTTTACGTCCAATTTAATTTCGATCAAACAGAAGATT
>NW_017170842.1:0-209 GCF_001652005.2 Ceratina calcarata | reverse complement strand
TAAATGCTACAGGCAAAAGTAGTCGCGAATCATATACGCCGTTCGAAATATGGCACCATACAAAACCCAATTTAGAGCGTCTTCACACGTTTGGCGAGAGGGTATTCACGCATGTACCAAAAGAGAAAAGGCGAAAACTCGACTTCAAAGCTCGGAAGGGTTACCTAGTTGGCTACGAACAAGACACGAAGGGCTATAGGATTTGGTAT
>NW_017170841.1:0-209 GCF_001652005.2 Ceratina calcarata | reverse complement strand
AGGTTAGAGTCTCAGAAATACGGGGAGACAGTAAGATAAATTATTGTTTATATTAGAAATTCATCGCTGAACTTTCATAATCAATAATTTTCCATTTCTAATCAGATTTTAATGAAACGAATCGGAAATATAGATAAAGAGAACAGATTTATAATCTTCGAGCTCGAAGTTTACAATAAATAATCGGTTGTTTATCGGCGGTAAATTTT
>NW_017170840.1:0-209 GCF_001652005.2 Ceratina calcarata | reverse complement strand
CTTAAGAGCAATATGCTTTACTAGTTAATCATAATACTTTCGAAAATTAATTTCATTAGTTTCATTAAATTTATAATTATGCTTCTGACAATAAAAGAAGAAAACAATAAGAAAGTTTGCAGATTATCATATATTGTTAGTTACATTAGTTTGCTTGCAATATTTTGTTATGCAAATTAAAATTATGTACGTTGATATGTATAAAATAT
>NW_017170839.1:0-209 GCF_001652005.2 Ceratina calcarata | reverse complement strand
TACGTATTTTAATACTCTATTGTTTATGGATAAAGTCTGCAGTCTATGACACAGAATACAATTAATTTTTTCCATTGATATTTACGTGTACTATCAATTATTGAATGAAAAATCACCTCAGCCAATCAAAACTAATACAAGACTATAAAATCGAATACAATAGTATCTGCAATTAGGTTCAACAAGACTCGTTCAGAATACAAGTTCCT
>NW_017170837.1:0-209 GCF_001652005.2 Ceratina calcarata | reverse complement strand
TTTTAATAATGTTCATTAAAATTTGTTTTTGGTAACGAGTAATATTTAAATATATTCTTTTATGATCTCCAAACTGTTTAGAAATTTGTTAATAGAAAATTATACTTTTTTAAATTGCACATCGTCAGCAGCCCGAAATGAAAATGAACATGAATGAATCCGAAATATTAAATTCTTCTACACTATTAATTATAGAACCGATATAATAT
>NW_017170836.1:0-209 GCF_001652005.2 Ceratina calcarata | reverse complement strand
GAATATAGTTATAATTATTTTAATAGAAAATGAAAACTGACGAGAGACGCTAGTTTCATTTAACATACAATGGTCGCTAATTTAGCCAGCCACCTTTTATATATTACGAATGTGTTTGTAAAAAAAAAAAATATTTACACATACTTTATATTACTTTTTATATTTATATGTACTTTATTTATACCCTACCCTTTATTAGAGTATGAATG
>NW_017170835.1:0-1293 GCF_001652005.2 Ceratina calcarata | reverse complement strand
ACTATTTTTACACGCTTTATTAATAGTCTCGTAGAATGAAAAGATGTTTAGGGGTAAAATTAGACTTTCGACACGAATTGGACGCGAGTTCTATCTGTGGTATTATCGATCACTGAAAGCTGAATTTTCTGCTCCGCGGAGTGTCTAAAAGCTTTTTAAGCTCGTCGATGAACACGGGAGTTACGGTGCCCAGTTACGTTAGTCAGAGTAATTATTTCAATATACAATAAGAAGTCTTGAAACACAGAAGAGGTATTTTAGAAAAATTCTGTTCCTCCACGGTTTAATGTAAATCGGAATTAAATACAATTAGCGCAACGATTCGATTGGACAAAAATTCTGTCAGAAATACGAGGATGAGAGTCTCTCGTTTGAAAACGTCCATGTCGAGCCGGATCTAATATAGTTTCCGAAAAAGCGAGTACAATCAGAGCAAATTTGGGGCCCGGTGGTATGGGGAAAACCGCTTCTTTCGACAATCGTAATTATCTACCCATTCAACCCTTTGTTCGTGCGCGTTCAACGCAGAAACACCGTTTAATTCGAGAGGGACGATTGCGACTGCACGCGGGCGTACACGATGTTTACGACGAATACGGGGTTGAATCGAGGTAATTAAAAGCAAAGTGGCGCGAGTCAATTAGTTGTGAAAAACGAGGCCGCGGCAGAAAGAGGAGTGCACATAGTCGCGTTTCTAGCGCGTGCCTCTTCATATCAAGTCTTTGTACTCGCGAATACTGGCCATCGTGCATCCAGTGTTTCAAACGAAAATTTCACATTCCAAAATTGTTTTAATTCGTCAGATTACTTTGATCTGATTTACGTCACATTTTCGTCGAAAGGATTTTATCTTCTTTCTGTTCACCATTTTTCAAAGTAATTTATTTATTCGGATTTTCTGATAGAAGGAGATATGTGATTCCTCACATGCCCTTAGGTATGTGTCTCTTCCTGTACGACTAGCCAAAGTCGAAAAATTTGGTCGCGTCTTTGATGGAGTCCCCGAACTCGTTTCGGAGGGAATCGACAGAGGGTCGTAAGATTCGCTACGGGATCGAATCGAGACGCGTAAGTTGAACGAGATAGAGGCGGAATAAGACGAACTCTCTTCTTGCCGCGGTCGACTGGAGACAAAGTCCCCTCGGTGCCATCTTGCCAATGACGATTCGCGAGCAACCGCGTCGTTCCGCCACGTCCAATCGAAAACAAGCCAGCGAAATCTTCTTGCCAAAAAATAGAAGTCATCAGAGATAAATGTGAAATGTAGCTTTTTTCTAATATACATGTATATGT
>NW_017170834.1:0-209 GCF_001652005.2 Ceratina calcarata | reverse complement strand
TACATCGTATAATTATACTGATCACAGATTATTCAATATTTTATCCAATCTTAAAAAAGAAAGAACTACACTGTTACGATGAATATAATCAGATAATATTTTTATATCCATTTAAAAACGGTTTAAATGGTTTATGAAAATCTAGAAGGCTTTGCTGTAATACTGTTAGAAACCAAGTAATATTCCTTACGGTAAGAACGGTGTTAATT
>NW_017170833.1:0-209 GCF_001652005.2 Ceratina calcarata | reverse complement strand
AACATATGTGAGACACATCAAAATCCGTGTCGCACATATGTTGGCCTCCCCTTGTTAGTGTGTTAAAATTTTTACGTGTAAAGTGATAGTGATCGTGCGGTGTTTTGTTATTGCGGGATTCCTTCCCTGGACAGAAGATCAGCTGTTGCCTACCTGCGAGCAGCAAAGACGCTGACTCATTGACCGTGGCCCATAGTAAACAGGTGCAT
>NW_017170832.1:0-209 GCF_001652005.2 Ceratina calcarata | reverse complement strand
CTGTAACCACGCATTCTTTTCACAACCTCGTGTTTTTTTTTTTATAAAGAGACAATTAGTAAGATGTAATCGTAAATAATACTTTTCAAGAAGGGACATTTATTTCAAGAGCCATGTACATAATAATTATTGCAGAGCTATTTGTACATACAAAAGTTTTCGCTTAAATTTATATTCGAGGGAAGAAGACAGAACTTTGTTATACGCAT
>NW_017170831.1:0-209 GCF_001652005.2 Ceratina calcarata | reverse complement strand
ATATATGCTATAATTCTGTTCAAGTAATCAATAGACGAATATTTTGATAGTAAATCTAAGTTTAGCTGTGTGGACAGTGTTATAGGACGTTTCCTTTCCAAAATTTCCATTGCTGCTAACCCTTTAATTGGCCAATGGGATTCATCTAAAACTAACCAAGGTGGACCAAACTTCCATGCATCGTTTTGTACCAACTGCGATGGAAGCTG
>NW_017170830.1:0-209 GCF_001652005.2 Ceratina calcarata | reverse complement strand
AATATAAGGTTTATTTTGAGTTAACAACAAAAAATCATTGCCTTTATCAATATTGCATTGTATTGCAACGTGAAGGAAATTATTCAAACTGTTGCGACGGTTTTGAAAAACTGCATCGCGTCATCTTACGTGAAACAGTTCAATTACTTGTGAATATAAAATCTGAAGTCACATTTTCACGTCACCTACATTCGTTATCGATATAAAAA
>NW_017170829.1:0-209 GCF_001652005.2 Ceratina calcarata | reverse complement strand
TACAGAGATTTCAGTTTCTCGCATAGATAAAAAAATGACATTCGACCTTTCATTCTGTACCGAAAAATGCGCGGAGCAATTGGGTTCGTCGGTATCGGTTCGAAATGCAACAACTCTGGTTGATGTTTGTGTTACTCACATAATTTTTTAGAGCGATGGATAGCTGAATGTCGTAAAGAAGATTTCTTCCTCGGCCGCGACCATCAGGG
>NW_017170828.1:0-209 GCF_001652005.2 Ceratina calcarata | reverse complement strand
TATGAAATATTGATAAGGGAACAGAGTCAAGTAACGATACGATAAAATAGAATATTAACATCACTAGCTACTAAATTAGCATTCGATTCCAAGTCTTAATTTCTCCGAGAATGAAGACAAAATTCACTTTAATATTTAGTTCGATTTACATTCTAGGACGCTCTGGTCATTACTCACCGAGATTATGCTGATATTTAAAAAAAAAAAGG
>NW_017170827.1:0-209 GCF_001652005.2 Ceratina calcarata | reverse complement strand
TGAAAATTTGCCAACACTTAATACAAGCAATGGAACAATTTGTTTCCTGGGAGAAGCAAATTGATGATCCTAAATTGAATTTGGTTATCATCAAGCGAGAGCGAGTGTTAATATTATTTTAAAACATTTTCTTAGGCGAGAATAATAAGAAATATTTATAGAATGATTAATTATTTATCGTCGATTTATAATAATTTTAATGCTAATTG
>NW_017170826.1:0-209 GCF_001652005.2 Ceratina calcarata | reverse complement strand
GACTCAGGGTTAATTTGAACTAAATCCCAAATTTATTTAAAGAAAAACCCTTGAAACCTTAATCTAAGTAAAAATGTGAACAATAGAAAAAGAAATAGACAATGCAAGGGAGACAACTAGCGGCGACCCAGCCTGGTCCTAGATCCCGTCAGTTCCTTCGAATTTTTAATCTCTGTAACACAGAAAATCCGAAATTCTATTAATCACGT
>NW_017170825.1:0-209 GCF_001652005.2 Ceratina calcarata | reverse complement strand
GTGTATATTCATACATACATATTATTCGATAACGAAAACGAATAATAGAAATATTTATAACGCAACACTTTCTGGTATTACGAGAGATTTATCGACGAAAATTCATATATTCGACTGAGAATTAAATAATTATACTAAAAAAAAAATTTGCATACAAAGGAAAATGCGTTCGGTGTATTATATTATTATTACTGCATATGATATAGCAT
>NW_017170824.1:0-1293 GCF_001652005.2 Ceratina calcarata | reverse complement strand
TAAACGTACTTTTCACCGATTTGTCTCAATGTCGTAACGAGCAGTCAAAAGATATCTAAGTCTTCAGAGTGCAGAAAAATGTATATCCTGTTAAATAGTTAATCATATTAGACAGTATACATTGGTATGTATGCATATGTTTGTATATATGTACATTATATTACAGATATCATCATGAAAAGGGGTATTTCGTGCTAATCCACTCCAGCAAAACCTTGAGAACCTTCAATCGCTTTTACCAATTTTTCCCTGAGTTGTTGATAACTTTCGTAAGGTGGTAAATCAATACGATTAAAACTGAAATCGGGATAGAATTTTCAAATTATAAATATCTCAATTTAATTATTGTGTTTTAAATATTTCAAATCTAAACGTTTCACGTTGACTTAAAATTACACACTTACCAAGTATGAGCTCTTGGATAATTTTCTGGAGTACCCCATTTTTCAATCGTAAACAATTGCGGTCCGTTGCTACCATAAAGTTCTTTAAAACCATTCATCGGTACTCTTGATGTACCAGTTACAAACTGTAAAAGTCTGGATCTCATCTCGTTACTAAATGAAAGCACTACTCGCCAAAACCACTGAACAACGATGTGATTAGCATGATAGTCTCCTTTGTACAATGTATTCTGTTTCCAGTCTCGTACATCAATATGTTGAATACCACACATCAACAATTCTAATTCGTGTTCGTCAAATATCTTTACCAACGTTGGTGGTATAAGAGCATTAAAACCTTCCAAAAATGCATTCATTTGTTCTTGAACTCTTGAGACAAAACGCCATTGTATAACTAAAGCGATATATTCATCCTTATTTTCATTTGTTAATGGTACATTAGCACCATCCGGTTTCAACTCTCTTTGAGATGTATGTCCAAAACTTTCTTCATCGACAGAAAATGTAAGTTCCAATTCACTGGGATCGTTCTCCTTGATCCATAATAACGAATTATAATATTCGGAATCAACGCTCTCCATATCTTTTAAATCAATAGGTTTAGCCAACATCATTTTATAAAAGGGTCGAATGAAAAATGCTGAAAAGAAATTACAATTTTATTTACACACACACCATCTCTTTAAGAAATGTTTAATACTCTCGATATAATTAAAATACTTCTTACCGTCTAACAGTTTTCCGTGGTAAACAGCCATGCCCGCTATGCGACCAATAAATTTGAAGTAATTTAAATGTTCTTCATTACATACTCCCGAGAACGGATTAATTTGCAAAGTGTAATTGTCCCTATAAAGTATTAATCATTACTTCATTTCTATATATATTA
>NW_017170823.1:0-209 GCF_001652005.2 Ceratina calcarata | reverse complement strand
TTGATTCAGCTGGCTGGATGAGGCGGCAGGTGGCACGGAAGGTCCGGCGGTCGGCTTTGCCACTGGGCCTCTACAAGAAGAAGAAACTTAGAGCTAGAAACGATTTGTACACGCGCGGTGACTTATGTTAAACGCATTCGACTCTAAATACTATGCGGACTATGACTAAGACTCGATGTTCACGGAACTATCGCAAAACGACTTTATCG
>NW_017170822.1:0-209 GCF_001652005.2 Ceratina calcarata | reverse complement strand
GGGTTTTTCTTAAATAAATTTGGGATTTGGTTTACACTTAACCCTGAGTCAATTTGTTTTCCCGTTTCTCTTCCGGACTCCTTGTTAGGGCCACCTATCCCTAACAACATTGTTGTACTCACAGATCTTGGCTCACTACAAACCCGTCCCGATGCTGAATCAATTGTACAAACCATAAGCAGAGAATACTGAGTGAATAATAGCCTCGG
>NW_017170821.1:0-209 GCF_001652005.2 Ceratina calcarata | reverse complement strand
AGTACTCATTATTTGTATCATTAAATAAAATTTACCATTTTTTTCTATATTCGTACATGTATCATCTTCATTGGTACTCTTGTTGAGTGTAGTGTCAAATGTCTTTTTCGTTGCCTTCATAACATCGTCTATTTTTTGTATATTTATGATCTTTGGTTTCACTGTAAAATTAGCATACATTGTTCTTTTTCGATCATATTATTTCTAGT
>NW_017170820.1:0-209 GCF_001652005.2 Ceratina calcarata | reverse complement strand
TTTCATATATATTTCACTGTAAGTTTCCTTTAATCGTTTCTTATCAGTTTCTTTGACCTCTTTTTTAATTCTGATCTTTACCGTTCTTTTTTTCCAGGCCAGCGGATGCCGTATAAATCGCGATAACAAATTTTAAACTATTATTAGATTAAAAACTATTACTATTATTACTATTATATTACTAGTATTAGAATAAAAACTATTTTCAT
>NW_017170819.1:0-209 GCF_001652005.2 Ceratina calcarata | reverse complement strand
GTCAAAGGTTTCGAGAACAACCAAAATGGTTCGTCGGTAAGCGTGCGATTGATACAAGCGAGCCACGTTAAACTTCGCCAATATTAAACTTCGCGCAGCCTGCGAGAACCGATCAATCGCCAGACTTATATCCATTAATACCCGTGTAGATTAATGCTAGACTTCGGCACTCTCCATTTGAAAAGAGTAGTACAAGCATAAGCACGTGT
>NW_017170818.1:0-209 GCF_001652005.2 Ceratina calcarata | reverse complement strand
GCCGACCCCGCTGTTGAGGAGATCCTCGTGGGTCTCGCCCGCCACCATAACAACTTAAAAACTTAAAAACTTAACCTAGCCTTTCCTGACGTAGTCTTTCCCAACGCATATCCTACTACTCCTCCACAATCCTACACTCATCTACCTTTCCTTCCTCTCTTCTCTCTGCCTTCCTTCCTTCCTTCCTCCCTATCCTTCCTTCCTTCCTT
>NW_017170817.1:0-209 GCF_001652005.2 Ceratina calcarata | reverse complement strand
TTTACCTCACCTAAGAGGACTGTGGATTATGTATTTGCAGGAGTGTGTTCACCTCATCTGAAAAATTAAAATGATAAATTACTGAAACACAATGGAAACGGATTTGATTTGACAACGTTCTAAGTAACTAATTAATGAATGATGGAGACGACGATACCTTACCCAGAAAATCGTAGAGAAACTGAGACAGTGGCTTCTCCCTTTTAAGA
>NW_017170816.1:0-209 GCF_001652005.2 Ceratina calcarata | reverse complement strand
TGTCTCATCCGTAAACATGTACCTAAGCTGTCTCATCCCTTAATCAATAGCCAGTCCCCAAAATCACTATTACTCACTCTGAACCTTCCAAACTTTTCCCACTACTTTTTCATATCCAGAGGTCATTTCTCTCAAAGCCCTTAAATAGCCCTACCCTCTCGTCCTGAAGCAGTCTTAGTCTTGGTCTCTTTATATTCACTTCAATTGTA
>NW_017170815.1:0-209 GCF_001652005.2 Ceratina calcarata | reverse complement strand
GTTTATAGAAAAATATTTCTTCAATTTTCGCAAATTGAGGGCCATCATCGGTTATTCGTGAAATAAACATAGTTCCTATACGGAATTGCTTATTAAGTATGTGTAAATATTTTAAGCTTTGTACAGATACATTATCACGTAAGTGTGGTATAAGTTTTTTTAATTCACTATGCGCATTAGCACATTTAACAGGACCGAGTAAAACATCA
>NW_017170814.1:0-1294 GCF_001652005.2 Ceratina calcarata | reverse complement strand
CGGATATTATTCTCCCACCATTTAAAGTCGTCTCGCAGTCCGTCCGAGAGTGTCATCGTTGCTTCAAAATTTTCGGCATTACTTCTTAGGGCCAAAAATTTTTCTCGCTCAAAATCCTTCATATGAATCAAACCGTATTTCTGAGCCTTACAACACCATCCTAGAGTTCCTATAAATATGGAAAAATCTCGAATTGTACAATGCCTGAGTTTACTGAATTTTTCGATTTGTTTCATGGCAACATCTCTTTTTTCTCGCGGAAGTTCTATGTACATTCTCTTTGAGTCGTATATAAGACCAAGAAATTTTTTCTTTCTGGACGGAGTCATTTCACTTTTACGCTCGTTAATTACCAGCCCCAAAGTTTCTAGTACGGCGCGCGTTTCCTTTACATTTTTTGAGCAATCCTCAAAAGAATTTCCGATTAAAAGAAGGTCGTCTAGGTATATTACCGATGCATAACCTCTTTCTCGCAGATAACTGATTATCGGTTTCATGATCTTTGTGAACGTATAGGGAGCAGAGCTAAGTCCAAAAGGCAAACAACAAAATTCATAGAGCTTCCCTTCGAAATAAAATCTTAAATACTTCCTATCGGAGTCCGCTATGCGAATTAAATAATACGCATCTTTCAAGTCAATTGTCGCTAGAAAGCAATCTTTCCTAACGATTCTCTTAACTGTTTTCCAGTCTTCCAACTTGAAATGTTGCGTTTTAACGAACTTATTGAGACCCTTGAGATTCAGAATAAATCGTTGAGACCCATCCGGTTTAGGTACTAAAAAAATATTCGATATAAATTGACCCTCTTCGGGTTCGCACTCATGAATCGCGTCTTTTTCTATGAGATCATTAATTTGTCTTTGTAATATCGATCTTTCTTGCTCAGATCTGTGAGCTACCCTGGGAAGAATGGGTTGTGTAACTGCGCTAATAAAAGGGATTTTATAACCCTCAACCCAGCTCAAAATTGTTGGATCAGACGTCAACCTAGCCCATTGATCCTTGAAAAGACTGAGTCTTCCAGCCTTGACACTTACGTCTACTTGCGTCTTCGACGATCCGGCTGGTTCTTCTGATATGAACTGCGATTGCGATAATAGGATCCTGTGTCCCGAGGCTTGTACGTCGATTTCTGCCCGTTCGCCGTCGCTTGAGAGGTCGCTTTGTATCGAAAGCGGCGCGGCGGGCTCTTGAAGTTTTTTGGATTTTTATTATCCCGATTTTTTGAAGGCTTTGCTGTCGGTCTGAGCTCCTGCGCAGATCGTTGAAGAACCTTTGATGCTTTTACTTT
>NW_017170813.1:0-209 GCF_001652005.2 Ceratina calcarata | reverse complement strand
ATCAGATTTTATTGCATTATTGCAGTCTAGATTGCAACGATTTAATATCATATCACTATTTGCACCAATTTTAAGACTTTCAATTTGAATCGGGGGATTTGATCTGAAAATAGGATTTATCTTTGGGAAGAATGTTTCTGGGCATTTATGGTCAATTTGTTTGAGCGTGTTGACCCAATATCTGTGCATTGAATTTTTATATTCGGTAT
>NW_017170812.1:0-209 GCF_001652005.2 Ceratina calcarata | reverse complement strand
CAGCTATATCATTGATTAAATTATTTTTTAAATGATTTATTGTACATAAGTAATCGATGCGCAAAAAAACGAAAAACGAAAACATTTAGTAGAGTTACATAGTTGAGAGACGAAATAAATTTGTAAATGATTATTTTCCATGCTCATTTTAAGCGAAAAGAAATCAATTTTTTGGCATGTGCAAACGATTAACTTGAAATCTTTATAAT
>NW_017170811.1:0-209 GCF_001652005.2 Ceratina calcarata | reverse complement strand
TTAGCGTGTGCGTTTATTGACTATGATCACATAATGTGATCAGTATTTGCATGATCTATGTTATTTATTTATTTATTTATTTATTTATTATTTTACTAAACGACGCAGCCGCAAGGCAAAGAATACATGAACGAAGCGGCTGCCAGCGAATACGATGATAGCCCGTCTTGGCAGTCTACACCAAGCGGTGCGAGTCCTGGTATACCTTT
>NW_017170810.1:0-209 GCF_001652005.2 Ceratina calcarata | reverse complement strand
CAGCGAAAATGCACGTGTGGCTAGTAATCTAAGAAGCGTACGTGCTTTTTAGCTGTTGACCAGTTAGCATATCATCGTGGGACCACTGCATCGTGGACCACGTGCAATTTGGCTGATTCTCGGCTTTATCTTGTTTTGCCGGATGCAGGTGCGTTTATCGTTATACGCTAGATTATTTTGTCTTCAAGATTTTAATTCAATACCTTAAT
>NW_017170809.1:0-209 GCF_001652005.2 Ceratina calcarata | reverse complement strand
TCTAAAGTACATAAACTTTTTGGATTGACTGTATAGCCAATACATCCTTAAATTAGGCAGTATTTATTACTGGAGGCCACTATATTAAAGGCTATTACTATAAAGGAGGCCGCTATAATTTTTTATATTTCATTGTTGGTATTTTTATTTGTTTAAGCATATAATCGATTATTCTTATTTACTGTTAACTATGAATTCACTTCCTGACT
>NW_017170808.1:0-209 GCF_001652005.2 Ceratina calcarata | reverse complement strand
TGTTAACTAAACCAGTACGAAAAAGAGAACCATTGAGATGATAATGATTCGCTCTTCTACGATTAACCCTTTGAACGGAAATGACGAGTCCAGCTCGTCATAAAGTTTCCTCTTTTCAAGTGCTGACTGAAAATAAATTCTCGTTCAAGGAGTTAAAAGTAACAATAAATTCACGAGAAACATTCTTACCAGTAAACCATGACTTAAAC
>NW_017170806.1:0-209 GCF_001652005.2 Ceratina calcarata | reverse complement strand
GCCAGTGTTTTTGACAATAGCTGATGGCGTTGCCGAAATAGCCTTTCTGCAGCACCACCAGTTTTTGATAGGCACTGCCTGAACTCTTCCATCAGCGATAACGATTCTGATTGTCGTCGCTGATAAACTTTTTCCGGCGGGGCGCTGCCCCGGCAGGCTTTCTCTATTTGCTACAGTTTCTGGATGACTAACAATGCCCATAGCGCTTT
>NW_017170805.1:0-209 GCF_001652005.2 Ceratina calcarata | reverse complement strand
TAAATTCATAATATAATGTCAATTATCATTTAAAGTATGTAATATTGCCTTTCTCAGTTTTACAATTTTTGTAAATAATACAATTAAAAGTCACGCCTGCTCTAAAGAGCTTATTTCACATTTTTATGAATTTTTTATGAAATGCTTATATGATGACTCGATAACTAGAACGAAAACATGCATTTGTCAGTCTGACAATGTTTGTAAAT
>NW_017170804.1:0-209 GCF_001652005.2 Ceratina calcarata | reverse complement strand
GGTCGACCTTCGACACTCGAAGATAGGACACATGGCTCGCAGCAGCTGATGCTTGATGTAAGCCAGTGACCTGCACCCGACGATTTTTTCCTTATCATCACGATTGTAAGGGAAATTATAGTTTAAATTGCGCGCCCGAATATCCCTTCCATAATCTAATATTGTAATGAAATAAATGATAATGTATAAAATGATGAATGTATGAAGTA
>NW_017170803.1:0-1296 GCF_001652005.2 Ceratina calcarata | reverse complement strand
GGCTCATGAATGCCCCCGCAACTTTCCAGCGGACATTGGACCGTGTGCTCTTGGGTCTTCAAGGGTCCGAGATGTTCGTCTACGTAGACGATGCAGTGATATACGCGAGCTCCCTCGAGGAGCATACAATCAAGTTCCGACGTCTGGCAGCGAGACTTCGCAAGGCAAACCTACAGGTTCAAACAACTAAATGTGAATTTTTAAGAAAGGAGGTTGCCTACCTGGGTCACGTAATAACTGAGGATGGTGTTAAACCTGACCCTAAAAAGATAGCCGCCATCCATGATATGCCTCCGCCAACATCGGTAAAGAGGGTCAAGGGATTTCTGGGTTTGGCAGGATACTATCGCAGGTTTATCCCGGACTTTGCCAAACATGCCAGACCATTAACAAGCCTACTAAAAAAGGGCGCTCCGTTTGTCTGGGGAGATGCCCAACAGACAGCGTTTAACTACTTTAAACGAAAATTATGCGAAGAACCCATTCTCCGATACCCGGATTTCGAACGAGAATTTCACGTCACTACCGACGCCTCAGGGTACGCTGTGGGTGGGGTCCTCAGCCAAGAATCAGATGGGAAAGAATTACCCATTGCCTACGCCTCGAGGGCATTAAACACAGCCGAGTGCAATTATTCGACTATTGAGAAAGAACTATTGGCCATCGTTTATTGCACACAGCATTTTAGACCGTACCTATACGGGAGAAAATTCAAGCTTTTTACGGATCATCAACCACTTACCTGGCTACATAGCGTAAAGGATCCCACTTCTCGTCTCGTCCGTTGGAGGCTGAAACTCGCCGAGTACGAATATACCATTAAATACTCACCTGGGAAAACCAATTACGTTGCCGATGCTCTTTCCCGGAACTGCTTAGTAGAAAGGCAGGGGATAAGCCACTCCACCTACTCGGAGAAATAGGAAGGAGGAAAATAAATCAACCCAGTTGGAGGCTACCTGCTCAAAGTATATATATATTTTACAGAATTTCAAGGATCATGGCGCGCAAAAACCACCGTGCAGGGCGGAAGGTCCAGTGCAGCCGCCTCCGCAGGCATCTGATGAAGGCAGGGGCACCTCCCCCGGGTCTTCACCTATGTACTACGCTACTTGGAGCGCAACCCGCGACATCTGTACCTGTCCGGATGGGCGCCCCTTGGGGGCCTCCCGTTTCTACGGAAGCTGCCACATCCTTGTCACCCACCGGGATTCCCAGGGTGCCAGCTACAAATGTACTGGAAAAGGAGGAAAACGATCAGCGTATGAACCATATTAAATACAAATTGGAACAAAT
>NW_017170802.1:2582-3625 GCF_001652005.2 Ceratina calcarata | reverse complement strand
TTTTTTTTTTTATAAAAAGTACTTTTAACTGTGATTATTTAAAGAATAAAAAATGTTTGTGAACGGGACTATGTTGATTCTCGCGTACACCGCGAACATGATGGCTACTTTAGCTGAGAAAAACGCGTCCCTGGCTTTGGACAATAGCGTTCAAAAAATCAATGTGTCGACCACGACTCTGTCGCCTGAAGAACAGGAGAACCAATTGGACTTAGAAGACCGTAAGTAATCTGTTCAAAAAGACAATTTCCATTTTTCATAATCTGGGAAAAGAAAATGAAGAATAAAGTTGATTTTAAGTTATAAATGAGNAATTTCTGTAATACAAAATCATTTAAATTATTTATAATTCCTCTAACAAATTCTCCTGTTTCCAGAATGGCACATGTGGCGTTGCTTCGAACCTTACGGTTGTTTCTATATCGGTTCTCCATGGTCCGGAGAAAACAGGCCGGTCTCCACATTCCCTGCACGTCCGGACGAGATCAATCCACGGTACGTATTCTACAGCCGTGATAACGAAGACCAACCGCACGAGCTGAAGATCGACAAGCATGAAACGATCAGGCAAGCACCGTTCAGGAAGAAGGCTGACCTCTATCTCATCATCCACGGGTTCCTCGATAACGGGGACAAGACCTGGGTCATGGTATTACATTACAACCTTATCACTTATTTAATTCATAATTATTCATCNATCATATAAAATACGTGTTAAACTATTTAATTTAATAATAATAATTAAATATTTATATCTGATTTGCAGAGGACTATGAAAGAGTTACTACAGAGAGAAGACTGCAACGTGGTGATAGTGAACTGGATAGGAGGTGCAGGTCCTCCGTACACTCAAGCAGTCGCCAACACGAGACTGGTAGGCGCAATGACTGCACGGTTGGCTTACCAATTGATCAAAGTAGGAGACATAGATCCGATGAAAATGCATTGCATTGGACACAGTCTAGGCGCACACACCTGTGGATACGTTGGGTACACGTTAAGGCAGAAATACGAACACAGTCTTGGCAGGATCACTGGTGAGT
>NW_017170802.1:1193-2033 GCF_001652005.2 Ceratina calcarata | reverse complement strand
CTTCCTTATTTAATTAAATTTTATATTCATCACTTAATTATACTAGTAATAAAACTGATTGAATTGCAAATGAGTGATAAAAGAAATTTTAATATTAGAGAATTCTTAAAATTGATTTACTGTCCTAGAGTTGTAGAATCTTCTGGAGTTGTGTCGTTCGGATTAACGGGACTCATCGTGTAAAATACAAAACAGTCGATCAGTTTTATACACACGTAGCGACGGTGCAAAACAAGGAAAGCAAAGATTGCTGCAACGTTAAACGAAACTTCTCACGTACCGCGTCGTACACTCCCGTTAACAAGTCCCATTGTCTAACGAACTCTAATCCATCTGTACTTGACACACATTTAACGAAAACAAACTTATATAATTATGCATTAAAATTGCTTTCAATTGCAATTATTTAAATATTGGATACAGCTTTCTGTTATCTGTCTTAAACTTTTAGCAGAGATTTTATTAAATTTAATGACACAATCTTAATTACGGTTTCGAACTTTTATGGGTTAGTGTACACGGGTTTGTTTTACGGTTGTTCAAGGCCTGGACCCGGCGGAGCCGCATTTCAGCAACACGTCGACGATGGTCCGTTTGGACCCAACGGACGCGGTGTTCGTCACAGCGATCCACACCGACGGCAGTCCCTTTATCAGTGGCGGCCTTGGAATCACTCAACCCGTCGCGCATATCGATTTCTATCCGAACGGCGGTCGCAATCAGCCCGGTTGCAACGAGGGTGTGCTCAATTCGATCACCTTGGAACGAGGCAGCTTCTTTCGCGGTGAGCTTTCCTTCTCCTTCCACGCATCCTTCGTGTTTAGCAACAATTGCATCAAC
>NW_017170802.1:0-788 GCF_001652005.2 Ceratina calcarata | reverse complement strand
TATAATTAAATAATTACTATTATAAGAAAACATCTAAGATGACATTTACAATTCCAATAATATTTAATACTGTACATTTTCCACAGCATTTACGTCTATTTATTATTGTAATTAATTATGCAGTTTTTGTATTCAAAAGACTTTATTAGCATTCAAAAGAATTATTGCAGTTTATTTAAGATTATAAAATAAGTGCAGATAAATTACAGATTTTCTTATTAAAAACTGAATCTCACAATGCAGTTTTCTAACTAATGACAGAACTCCCACGATGCATCGGTATCAAATGAGCATAATCGCTGAGTGTATGCAAATTTCCGACTTTCATTCCCCGCAGTAACGTCCATTGCGAACAAAAGCAAAGTTGCCGTGAATCTTCATGCCAATTTACTTGCAATGGTGAAAATGGAAAGAAATTGCCCCAAGTAGTATACACATTCAGAAGTATGTTAGTGAATTCTAAGTTAAACTGCTGACTGATTAGAATGAGAATCAGAATGAATTCTCTTTCTCTAGAAAAAAAAAAGGAAATCCTCTCTTGCATGCAAAGTTCGTCATGCATCCTAGGAAACAATTACGAATCTTATCAGAATTCTTTCTCTTCTTATCTTATCATTAGAAATTCTGTGTTTCTCCATCGATTTTTGTCGATTTCATTTATTTTCCTTATAAATTTTATCGCCAGTATTTAAAGTCGTTGCTTATTTTTAAAATCGTCTTAAGCATTTGCTTAAGTCCCTCTTCCCTGTACAAGACAAGGACTGGAAATATGGGATAGACAAAGATAG
>NW_017170801.1:0-209 GCF_001652005.2 Ceratina calcarata | reverse complement strand
CAACTCACAAGCTATAAAATTGCCGTTTTGGCACCTAAGGAACTACCTGAAAGTGGATAATAACGGGGGGTATGACCGTACTTTTGTTCCTCGATCTGCCGACTCTCGACAAGAGAGGTTGTTCTTTGTCCGTTCACGGACAACTCCGTTAATCTGAACCCGAATTTGTGGTACGCTTTTTAATTGTCTGAATTTAGTAAAAAATATTT
>NW_017170800.1:0-209 GCF_001652005.2 Ceratina calcarata | reverse complement strand
CGCGACATCGGCGGACAGTCGCGGAAAGCGGGAATCGTCCGCGGCGGACGTTCCCGCGAACGCTAAGGCGTCCCGATTTTACTTTTGGTATATCGTCTGGTCTTTTCTGGAGAACATTTAGATCGTTTGTTGTCGACCTCGTCCCGTAGACATGTCTTTGTCAAAGCGACTTGTATATACATATTCTTTGTTTTTGTCGGTTTATCCTG
>NW_017170799.1:0-209 GCF_001652005.2 Ceratina calcarata | reverse complement strand
TTTTCGGGTTGTTTCCGTTGAAATACATCTTCTCCACGTGTTTTGAAGCAGAATTAAAGTGTTGTTCATACATATGAAGTATACAAGTCGATTTATATGCATCTAAGCCGTATTTACCTAGAAAGTGCCTGTAAATATATACAGAAATATACCTCAGAATTCCACTTTCCAGGTTGATGTTCGTGTTGTTTCCGTTGAAGTACATCTTA
>NW_017170798.1:0-209 GCF_001652005.2 Ceratina calcarata | reverse complement strand
GCGATATACATACATATAGAGAAAGCAAAGTTTCGCAGCTGAGGAATCCTATCTACAAATTTAAAATGCAGTAACGAAATTATTGAAAAATTCAGAAACTATCTGAACACTTAAAATAAAAATCAGGAGTAATATTTTTAATCTAGATTTTTGATAATAAATGTTCCGTTCTGTATTTATTTTCTTTTGCTCCTATTATTATCGGACAA
>NW_017170797.1:0-209 GCF_001652005.2 Ceratina calcarata | reverse complement strand
TTTCATTGTCTGCTCTAAGCGACACAAATTTCATTGTCTGCTCTAAGCGACACAAGTTTCATTGTCTGCTCTGACCGACACCAATTTCATTGTCTCCTCTGACCGACACCAATTTCATTGTCTCCTCTGAGTGATATAAATTTTTCATAAATTGTATCTACTAATTAAATTACTCAATAATTAAAAATGAATGTTGAACATATCGAGGA
>NW_017170796.1:0-209 GCF_001652005.2 Ceratina calcarata | reverse complement strand
GCGCATGATCTTCTGTTGTTGAACGCTTGGACGAAATCAATCAGCAGGATACGCCCACCCTTCTCCGAACCCCTCCGGACACCAAAACTGAGCATAACTCGGTTAACCGCAGCAGTCATGCCGCCGCTGAAAGATTTCGTCTAGATACTGGTGGGTCAGTTGTCAATTTAGGCGGGGCAATTCAGCAATTCACGCACTACCGTCATAGC
>NW_017170795.1:0-209 GCF_001652005.2 Ceratina calcarata | reverse complement strand
TCATCGTCATTCGTATCACGCTTGTTTGGATATCTTCTCAGTATTTCTCGTCTCAAGTATTTCTCGATCGCATTCAATTCATAAGATCCTTCGGGAGTTACTATTTCTTCATCATTATCACCAAAGTAAAATTTATTGTTACTTACATCAACGCTGGGTATCGTGTGAAATGTTTCGAAATCCATGAGGCCCAATTCATATTCACCATT
>NW_017170794.1:0-209 GCF_001652005.2 Ceratina calcarata | reverse complement strand
TAATGGATAGCATGAAAGAAACTTTCGATGACGCAGTACGTAATTATTGGAAGATATTAAGATTATTAAGCACTTACTGTTCTTTTGCATGATCCTGCTATACAATTTGCAGAGTACCAGCGATTTAATTTTTGAAATACATGGGAAACGGATTCACGTGCATAAAGTAGTGCTGAAAGTACGATCTCGTTATTTTAGGTCCTTGTTTC
>NW_017170793.1:0-209 GCF_001652005.2 Ceratina calcarata | reverse complement strand
CGTAATATCGATTACTATCATCGTATTTGATAGAATATCAATGGTTGATTGATGGATAAATTTCGATTGAAACAAGGAGCGAACGATTTGTGACGCGGTGTTTCTGGTACGTCGCTCTTCCCCAATGATTTATGAGGTCCGTCACTAGGGTTTTTCCCTCCGTCCCTAGGACTCCCATTGTTACGTTTCGCCCCCATTTTTTTTTTTTT
>NW_017170792.1:0-209 GCF_001652005.2 Ceratina calcarata | reverse complement strand
GCGAGCAATTCTTCTCGGTCTTCCGCCCGATTTTCATGGCCGCTAGTATTTATCGCCCTATTTTGCCATCACCCCATCGAGCGTCTTAATGTGCTGACTCCCTGTCTTCTGCTAGTCAGACATTCCTCGGCTCACTTTTACCTTCGGTTGTACCTACCTGTGGCAGCGAGGCCAGCACGTTAGCGGTTTTATGCCACCAGTGGTGCCGG
>NW_017170791.1:0-1296 GCF_001652005.2 Ceratina calcarata | reverse complement strand
CATCAAATTTATATTTTAACTAAGATTACAACAAAAGCCCATACATTAATTTCTTTTTACAGTCATTTGTAGAATTAATGAAATACATAGTAAAAAGTTACGTTCTTTCCAGTTGTATATTCAGCATACATTTAAATTAATGTACTGACTGCTAGTAGGTGTACATTAAATTCCACAGCACATATAACTTATTTGACCAAACACAGTTCATACATAATTAATAATAATAATGAATTTACGATTTTATAAACTTGTGCGTACGTTGAATTTCATGGATTTACTTCGTATAACGTAAGAAAGCTTAATTCATATGTCAACTATGGAACTCATTTAAATATACTTAGATAAGGATTTGTTCTGATTTCAGTTGGTAAAGCTCGCGAATGTAAGATGGACTCCGAATGCGGTGGAATTCAGAACACGACATGCATGGCAGATCCTCGGGACGGAAAAACTCGTTGCCTTTGCGGCGATTATACTGCACCTGACAATGGCAAATGCACCAATACATTCAAAGGTAATTGAGAAAAATATAATTTTCACATAAAAAGATTTAGCAAATTATTATCTTAATTCAATTTAATTCTGTATAAAATAAAATACGAGATAGATAAACGATGACCTTTTTTTTTATTACGGAGGGGAAATCTTCAAAAGACATCCGCCCTCCCTGGGGGGAGGAGATGGGTTTGTGCGGAATTCTTAGATATACGATGACCTAGATTTTTACAAATAAATGATTCAACAATTTATCGCAATTTATGTATTAGTTATTTTGATTTCATATCTTTAGCGTCGAAATCAAATAATTAGTTTAGAGTTAATCAATCAATTTCAAGACTCTGTTCGTTTCAACAAAATAGTGAGTTAAAGTCAGGAAGAGAGGAAACGAATTTTTCTTAGTATACAAAACGCAACTGGAATTTGCATATATTCACGTGTTCCCTCGCAATATGTGAACGTATCATGGTGTTGGTACGAACAGTATGGTGATTATCTATGCAAATTAAGAAACTTTAAGAATTTTATTCCAGTATACTCGAACATCAACATTCCACTTTTCTAACATGCGTTTGTTGTTTAATGAAACATGTAGAAAAATCAATACGTTACTTAATACATTGTACATGATAAATTATATTGAATTAATACAGAGATTTAATACTGAATATACTAAATTGAGTTGAATTGACATTGTTAAAAAACAACATCTTACCATCTATGATGAATTATGCTTATTTAATATACCGACAAGCTTTTTACGCGTCTGATATTTCTTATTCTAGCTGCTAATTA
>NW_017170790.1:0-209 GCF_001652005.2 Ceratina calcarata | reverse complement strand
TCGCAATCGATAAGAGGCTCGCTATTAAATTCCGGACTTTGTTGCAATTTATGCATCATGTCATTGTAGTTTGCACTTCGTCGACCCATACTTTTTATAGTAGAAACGAAACATGCGAATTTATAATCAACAAACGACAAATTTTCAGTTAACTATGAATTCAAGTGTTTTACACGAAGATCGTGCGCGACTAATACATACATCCAAGG
>NW_017170789.1:0-209 GCF_001652005.2 Ceratina calcarata | reverse complement strand
GCTCACGGCTCTCGTGTGCGTAAAAAAGTTACAAGGGGCTGTCCTCAGGGATCCAACCTCGGTCCGAGCTGCTGGAACCTCGTCTTTGATGAGCTCCTTCAGCTCCTTTCGAACAGCGGACTTTGCGAATCTCTTCGTGCTTGTCTTCGGCAATTCGAGGAGGGAACTGCAGCGAGTTGGCCAAATGGTTGCGGATTCGATTTGCGTGT
>NW_017170788.1:0-209 GCF_001652005.2 Ceratina calcarata | reverse complement strand
TTAGATCCTATACAATAAATAAATTAATCATTTTATTTTTAACAATAACAGAATATGTACGAACTGAATCTATTAGTGTAAAAAGAAACACGTATCATATTCATACAAATAACAAAATAACATATCGTACTAGCGTATCGTACGGTGCTAACTCGTTAAACGCGATCAAAACCGCGCTCTTCATCACAGTCTGGCTCGATGTTGTCTTC
>NW_017170787.1:0-209 GCF_001652005.2 Ceratina calcarata | reverse complement strand
GGGTAAATGGTTACTATCTTAATTGAAAATATTCCGACCTTAGGATCAATATAATACGCCTGCGTAATGGATCATGCGAACGTACGATTTTTAAATATTTCCATACGTATTTGAATGTGATTTCTATTAAAGTTATTTTTGTGAATGGCAATATAGTGAAAAATTCAATATATAAAAATTATCTTTATACTTGAAGTATATCAGATGCA
>NW_017170786.1:0-209 GCF_001652005.2 Ceratina calcarata | reverse complement strand
TTAAATAAGGAAGAGTCTCAAAAAACTGATTTTTCGAATTTTCCCGATTACTACCTCCCTGGTTGAGATATAGGGCTAAAAAGTGGAGTGAATGTTTCTTTCTTGTTAAGCTATCGAATGGCGCAAACGGCGCTTCATTCGGCTCAAGGGCCCTTTTGATCCCCTTATCCAGCTAGGCCCTTTGCAAGTAATTTAAGGCCTAACACTAG
>NW_017170785.1:0-209 GCF_001652005.2 Ceratina calcarata | reverse complement strand
GAAGAGCAGGTAAATCCGCTCCCTCATAACACTGAGGCGTGGCAACGGACCCACTCCGGTCGTTAAGAAATTGACGCTACGCTCCCAGAACAAGCCTCTAGGTATCAGTTCACATCGAATTATGCCCAAACCAAAACAGGTGGTCGGGTAGAAAAGACCCCGGCGCTTAAGAGAGAGCTCAGGTGAAGGAACTAAGCAAAATAGTGACA
>NW_017170784.1:0-209 GCF_001652005.2 Ceratina calcarata | reverse complement strand
TCAAATCAATACGTTCTATCGTTTATCTCAATTTCGCAAATCGATCTCTATTTTTGCCCACGTGTCCGAATGCAAAGGGTTAAATATTATTTTTAAACAGAGAATTAAATTCAGTAAACGGTGCCATCGATACGTGAAAGTGTTTCAATTAATAAAGTCTCTATTAATATTAATATACATAGCAGGTAGATAACATCTAAAATCATAGC
>NW_017170783.1:0-209 GCF_001652005.2 Ceratina calcarata | reverse complement strand
GCCGGACCTCCGCACCGGGCGTATTCTCAAGGTCGCTGTCTCGGTAGATGATCGAACTGCGGGAATGATTAAGTAGTGTCGCGAAATAAAGTAATGTTGAATCTTTCCCACAACCCTTGAACGCCATCGCGGAGAGAAGTCAACGGGACGGGGCTGGCTCCGGGTCAGTCCTGAATTTAATTGTTATTCTGGAACGGGAGACGGTGATC
>NW_017170782.1:0-209 GCF_001652005.2 Ceratina calcarata | reverse complement strand
TGACCAAAGTGCATCCCGGGGACGATAATAAGGTCCGAGTCGTCGAAGTTAAGACAGCAAAGGGAACATACACGAGGCCGATTACACGTATGTGTAAGTTGTCTGTAGAAAAAAGACCGCGAGAGTTCGGTCAGCCTGTTGGAATAACAGAGGAATCGACATAAGAAGTAATCAAAACTTCGACGGTCTAACGGTCTCCGCGGCAAAGG
>NW_017170781.1:0-209 GCF_001652005.2 Ceratina calcarata | reverse complement strand
TCTCCTGGATATTAGCGAAATGGGAATGAACTTGAACTTGTTTGAAAGTTTGACATATGTAGTTAGTATAAACTGGTATAATTGTTCAGTACTTTTAATTGTTTTGTTGTTTTATAAACGGTGGACACCGAGAACACCGAAAACTTGCACAAAAGTGCAGTTTAAATATTATAATACGATTTTGTGAGTTAGTTCTATCACAGTGTCAA
>NW_017170780.1:0-1301 GCF_001652005.2 Ceratina calcarata | reverse complement strand
ATAATTTGTTTTATACAATTATTATACAATATTTATATTTATTTAGTAATATATTCATTATTTATATAATATTGTCATGTTTATATAATTATGATTTATGTCTTTTTTATTTAACCGTTTATTCGTTTATTTATTTATTTATACATATAAGTTGGCAGACAACAAACTTAACAGTAATCGATAGCTATCGAGAAATATTGATATAATTCGAAAACGACACATAATGATTGATATTTATCGACGAATATCGATGAATCCAGGTATGAATAAAAGTAACTATTACATCAAACGCGATTAATCGGCTAAAGTGTGTACGATAATACTTAAGGTTAACTTCCGACAATAAAAATGTTACTATCGATGTTAATCAATGGCTTTTACTATCCCATTTTTATCCCTATAAGGGGAATTCGGGAAATAAAGTTTTGGGGAACAGAAATATTAATTTATTCATTTCGGCAATTTTTCGACACATGGGAATTATTATAAAACAGAATTTGTTTCGCCTCGCTTTCAGATTTGAATTAATACTCAGAAGCATCCGGAGTGTTCCTGTACTCTCTTCTCGAGGCGATCGACGCATACTCCTGCTATTCTCTCCTACGGAGAATGATCCAGGTTAAATTTCCGTACTCTTTTCTAACGCAAACTACGTCTAATCTTGGTGGGTGACCGGTGGTTATTCCATGGACCTGAAGGACGGAGTAAAAACTGCTTTTATTGATGAAGGGGGGATGAAGCTCCGTCCGTGGCGGGGAACTCGATGCGGGTTCTCTTGGTTTCCCGGGTTTAGGGATAGGAACTACTTTGGCTACCTTCCACTCTTTGGGGAAGTAGGAAAGGGCAAGACAGGCTTTGTATATATAATAAATTTGGCAAGTGAGCTTTTTTGAAGCATTTTTAAGCATTAGTGCTGAGATTCTGTCCCTACCAGGGGCCTTACAATTTTGAAGTCCGCTAAAAATTTTATAGATATTTCCAGGCGACAACTCTGTGAAAAGGTCTCGAGTCAGCAAGGGTAATCTGTCCATCTCGTCCAAGAAGTTATCAATAACACCCTGATTTGAAGAGGGCAAAGCATGAGCTTCTAGAAAAACCTTTCCAAATCGCGCGGCAATAATCTCAGTTTTTTCTTGTAGAACTGTGATATTTTTACCATCCTCAGACATAATTGGGAGCTTATCTCTTTTATGTTTTCCAGTAAGTGCATTATACGTACTCCAGAAAGTTGGATCAGTAATCCAATCCCTATTTCTGAGATAATAAATCTGTCTTTTAATTTCATACGAGAGGTCATTAAC
>NW_017170779.1:0-209 GCF_001652005.2 Ceratina calcarata | reverse complement strand
TGTATTTATATATATTAAGTATGTGCATTTTAAGATATACAGAAACGTTATTTATGAAGAATACTAACAGCAAATCAGTTCTTATAAAAGAAATGATCCCATCTGCATTTTAAGATATATTACAGAAATGTTTTTTATGAAGAATACTAACAGGAAATCAGTTCTTATGAAAGAAATCGGAAATTATCCCATCTCCATTTTAAGATATG
>NW_017170778.1:0-209 GCF_001652005.2 Ceratina calcarata | reverse complement strand
AGAGGGTTTATCGCTACGTATTTTTATCGTAGTCTATAAAAATATTGGCCATTTCAATAGAGGATCTGAGGGCCATTAAGGATATTGTTAATAGGTCACTATTTTTTATTCCCATTAATTGTAAATTCTCCTTAGTTGATTTGGGAAGAGCGCTACGGCAGCCTACTACTATTGGTAATACCTTCCCTTCTTTTAGGTGATACTTGTCT
>NW_017170777.1:0-209 GCF_001652005.2 Ceratina calcarata | reverse complement strand
GTTATTATATATTATATATTTGTTATTATATATTTAGACGGCATAATGTAGCTCATACTTCTATATTGTTGTTTTTAACTATTGGTCAGCGATTGCACGAGGTTTGCTTATCATATCCACCTTGATGGCGCTTTCGTTCAAGTGTTCGATTAACCAATCGACCGTAATTTTCTCCGCATTCATGTATTTCATGTAGACTTCGTACTTGA
>NW_017170776.1:0-209 GCF_001652005.2 Ceratina calcarata | reverse complement strand
CGAATCTCGTTACGGATATTTACTTTTCTTTCTTAATTGTTACGTACCTTAATGTTTTGCATACTTGGCGAAGATTTAATTAATTTTATGTTAAATATTGAGGTACGTAACGGTTACAAGAGAAAATATATATATTTCTATTTAAAACCTTGAGTTAGTAATAGTTTACAATTTTTCGTTATAATTGAAGTTTAGAGATTTAATACGTT
>NW_017170775.1:0-209 GCF_001652005.2 Ceratina calcarata | reverse complement strand
ACATGTATTTGGATAAGTATAAATATACCGATGAGGACTCGACGAGTAAATAGGGAAACGGACGATTACAGGACGGGAGACAGGTATGGGACACAGTTTTAAGTCTTTATTTTATTCTGTTTTATCACTGGTAGCTTTATTTGGGTATGAGCTACTGAGTCCCTTTGGACACAGGTCCTAAACGCGGAGGGAAGGCGCAGAGCCGGATT
>NW_017170774.1:0-209 GCF_001652005.2 Ceratina calcarata | reverse complement strand
GTCGTTCGGTACTAAAAGGGTTAAGTCATAAAATAAAGTCATCATCATAATAAAAATTTCATAAATCAACACGAAATATTATTTAAAATTGTTATTAAAATTATCTTTCGCCAACATATGAAGAAATAATGCACAAAATTTGCCATAAATTTTGCACAGAATCCATATTAGAAAATCACCAAACAATTTGACGAGTTCAAGAATATACA
>NW_017170773.1:0-209 GCF_001652005.2 Ceratina calcarata | reverse complement strand
CCTAAAAGGCGGATACGTTAAAAAATTAAAAGAAGCTGAAGGAAGAATTAAAAAAGTGTGCTCGGAATTACATGGTGAGCAATCTAAAAGTCACGAATGTAAGAAATCAGCTGATCTGCTCAAACAGAATTTAAAATTAACTAAGCAGGTCAAACATTTAGAAGCCCGATTACAATTCGTAGAAGCACAACTAGCTAAACAGTTACCTA
>NW_017170772.1:0-209 GCF_001652005.2 Ceratina calcarata | reverse complement strand
ACTTCCTATTATAAACTCAATGTAAACAATTACATGTAATATAATAGTAATCAAAGGGTCTAGCCGGATAAAATGGTAAAATGTGCCCGAAATTCAACATGCAATGAGCCATTCGATAGAGTGTCCGAAGAAAACGTCCCATGCCAATTTTCATCCCTCTATCTCAATCCGGAGGGTAGTTATGGGGGTTAAACAATTTTAGCGTTTTT
>NW_017170771.1:0-209 GCF_001652005.2 Ceratina calcarata | reverse complement strand
CATGGACTCTTTGATGGCCGACAAATTCCTTGTTGGATCATTTCGTCGAACACTCAGCGTGCTGACTTGAACTTGTCCGGGTCCAAACGACGAGCTCTGGCTGTGAGCGGAGGTGCAGTGGTCTCTATGAAGTGAACCACGTCATGCCGAATTCTGGTGGACGCTCGCTGTTCCTGCAGAAGTGCAGGGAACTCGTTCAGCAGTTCTTG
>NW_017170770.1:0-1302 GCF_001652005.2 Ceratina calcarata | reverse complement strand
AAAAAAATAATTTATGCATTATTATTTGTACATTTGCCCAAAACCAGTCAAAATGACTTTCTTGGGCAATCTAGTGTTAAGAAAATTATACTTTGCCAATTGTGTTCTGAACACATGTTGTTAGCCAGAGATTGTGAAAATAAAATCTCAGAAATGAAACTTAATAATTGACAGTGTTCCGGTATGATAACTAGAAAACGTGAATATGCCTTTTCTCTGGGGAGAGAAGAGGCAGAAAAAGAGAGGGGCAGCCGTCAAACACAGCCGTCTGCGACCCCGTCCAGGCGAGTTATTAAGGCCTTATTAAATTGGTTCCTTTCCCTGGTGAAACTTTTTTAGCCGACAAAAAATGCCAGACGAAGTAGGAACGAGTAACGAGTCGGGCCTACTGCTCCTTGTCGCGTCGCCTCGGCTCTGTACGAATTCTTTCCCCGTCGTTTCTCCTATTTCGCTTTTCTTCTTTTTAATTTTTCTGATTCTCCCGCCTTTTACCGGGAATGCCGACGACAACGGGCGAGGTGGAACGCGAATTATTTCCTCGTTCTCGTTGCCAGACGCGGTCGCGGCACGGGTTCAACAACGGAACGAGACCGGAGGTTTGCTTTTTTACCGGCTCTTTTAAGCCTTGCGTGAGATTTTAATTTCACCATCGAGGCCGAGCCTCTTTTTCGAATCCGAGTCGAGCGAGTTTTTCGACGTCGCCTCGTCGCTTTCTCTGTTTTCGCTCGCCTGGAATATTGTCGTTGCGCCCGCTGTCATAGAAAATTGTCGTCGGAAAAACGGTGGAACGCGTTCGTTTAAAATACATGCTTTTTCAGTTCTATTTTGGTCATCGAAAGACCATTTCTCCGGGATGGAGCAGTAAAACATTTTCCTGTTGATTCTGTTCCATGGAAATACTCCTTTCAATTGAGAAATTTGATGTGACTTATTGGTTGTTTTGACAACAAAAGGATTCGGCGGTGTTTGAACTTCGGTGATAAATCAGAACTAGTCTCGTCGTATTTATGGATTTCGATCCTGCCCGAGATTTATATTATTGATACACTTGTCTACTAGCGATCCGAACAAACTCGATAAATTTCTAAGTTATTAGGTAATTGGGTTACGAAGAGAAACTAGCATCTAGAATAAAAACAGGAAGAAGTAAAACTATTTAAGCACGAAGCGCGAATAAGATAAAAAAACATGTTAGAAATAATTGATACGAAAACACTTTGATTCTCTGGCTCTGTTTAAAACGTTATGGCAATTAAACTTGAATAAATACACAATTAGTACCAGTGGACTCATATTAAAATT
>NW_017170769.1:0-209 GCF_001652005.2 Ceratina calcarata | reverse complement strand
GCCAGTACTGAACTGCCTCCTTAATAGCCAAACATTCTATAAATGTAGCTTTTTTTCTTCTTTGCCCTTCATTAAGCTTTTTAGAGAAATATGCTATCGGTTTCTCTACTCCATCTTCCTGTGTTTGTTTTAACACTGCTCCAATGCCTAACAGACTAGCATCTGTGTAGATCCTTATAGGCGCGTTTTCATCGAAAATCCCTAGAATC
>NW_017170768.1:0-209 GCF_001652005.2 Ceratina calcarata | reverse complement strand
TAAATAATATTCAGCGTGTTTTAATCATTTATTAGAACGAACGTGAAATGTATAACACAACCAAGTGCAGCTATAGGGATGCGCGTATGTATATGTGTATACGCGTTTGTATATGACAAACGAACACCGACACAACCGGCCGGTGGTGCCGTATTGCCATGTCAGCTTTTTGAGCAGTCAACGTAGTACGGAGCGTGGCTCAAGGATTT
>NW_017170766.1:0-209 GCF_001652005.2 Ceratina calcarata | reverse complement strand
GACAGAATTTTATCATAATGTATGACAAACTGCTGTCATTCTGACAAGAAATCTGGCGTCATTCTGGCGGCAGATCTGCTTTCACGGTTGACGGCAGAACGATTACAGATTGATGACAGATCTGCAGGCAGGATCTGCAGTCAATCTGCAGTTTTTCTGTTGCCAGCGGCTGATGTCACGTCTGATGCGTTCATTTTCTTCATGTACAT
>NW_017170765.1:0-209 GCF_001652005.2 Ceratina calcarata | reverse complement strand
CCTATTCCGCTGCGATCTTCTTCGTAATACCATTTAATCATCAGTAAACAAACCTTATTACAAATAAATTATGAATAGAATAATTAAACGACGGGCGGCAATAAGCCTGGGGATAACCCTCCGGCGTTTCACGCTAGCACCGCCATTGCATCGTTATAATTCAAGATACTCTGCACATTTGCATGCTCGCAGGCGGAGTGGTCGCTATT
>NW_017170764.1:0-209 GCF_001652005.2 Ceratina calcarata | reverse complement strand
TGTTATTATCGTCATATTTCATAATCTTCTTTTCAAAAAGCAAGATAGAGAATATACCAGTAATTTAGTAAATTACAATGTGCATGCAATAATTTTATAGTTTAGCAATACAAGAATTAGCATGCAAGCAAGATACGCATGGGTGGATAAGATACAAAGAAATGTGTATAAATGATGGAAGATCTAGGATAGACAAAGTGGAATACGTG
>NW_017170763.1:0-209 GCF_001652005.2 Ceratina calcarata | reverse complement strand
TGGTATCGGTATACATTTAGTACGGAGATATAGTTTCTTTGCATTTATAAAAAAATATTGCAAATATTGCACGCAACGCACTTATTATCTAAATTGCACGGTCTTACTTTCTACCTTAAAATTAATATCAGCTAATGTGTACGCTGGTTTCAGCCTGACAACTGATACATTTGTATCTCGCCCGTTAATCCTAATGACAAAAGTTTTTT
>NW_017170762.1:0-209 GCF_001652005.2 Ceratina calcarata | reverse complement strand
TGCTGCATATGTTTTTTGCAAGAATTAATGGATTTCCATAATTCAATATATAATTCTCCTTCGAGCTCTGATAACAAACCAACTTCTAAAGTTTTATCTTTGATCTACTTAGTATTTATTTTATGTCTTGCTATATCATCTTGTCGCATTTTTTTGCAAGAATTCATCGATTTCCTTAATTCAATACATGTATAATTTAACTTCAAAAT
>NW_017170761.1:0-209 GCF_001652005.2 Ceratina calcarata | reverse complement strand
TCCTTTCTACATTACCGCATCTTATCCTCGCTATGCTTCTAATACTTACGTTTATGCCTCCACTTCGGCAATCCTGAACAAAATTCTTTATACTTGGTATTGTATTTTGCCCCTGCAATCTTACTATTATATGTTTGATTTTCTATATCAAAGACCCTTTTTTTAATTTTCTCCACTACTTTCTTTTTAAGGACGTTAGTCCCAAAATC
>NW_017170760.1:0-209 GCF_001652005.2 Ceratina calcarata | reverse complement strand
TACCCCCGTCAAGTACCAGTTCCCACCATGGTCGCGTCGTCCCCACTTTCCGGCTAAGGGACAAATTCTAAAAACGTCAAATTCTACATGTTTGCAATTTATATGTTGGCGATATTTGATGTCGTGTAACTAATTTATTTAAACTGTTGTAACATCCAGAGAAAAGATCAAAGGACTCAATTTTTTTTTTAAATTACAAGTGAAAAATG
>NW_017170759.1:0-1303 GCF_001652005.2 Ceratina calcarata | reverse complement strand
TTTTTTTTTTTTAAAAGGCCGGCTAAATGATCGTAGATTTATGGACCAGATTTGTTACTATACACCAGTTTTTGCAACTAGTCTCCCCAAAAGGGGACGGCCATGTTCGATTAATTCCCAAAGCAAGAAAATTCATGTCAAAGAACGAGGCTACTTGAAAATAGGCTACGAGAAAATTGTACGTCACAGGAACACGGAAGCTACCGCTCCTACAGCTTCGACAAATTCGACTCGCATGTTTGTCAAACATCTCTGTTTCGGTAGTTGGTACGTTTAATTGTGCGAATATAATTGAAATTTTGTAGTTTACCCGTGATCGAATGTTAATTCGCGACTCCAATCAACGATTAAATCCCTTTGACAACCGAAACAGACGTACCCGCACATTTGACTAATTTTCGGACAAAGGGCGGTGCAACACCGGGTTTTCACTTCGGGGATGGAACTCGTGCCAACCAGGTTTTCGATCGAAATTGGCACATTAATTTCCGATACGATTTTACGACACAAAAGCCACGCGAAGGTTGTTCGGGTACGGGAAACCCGAAAACCAAACTTTTGTTAGCATTTTTATCGGCTCGTTTCGAAATCCCCTTTTACGACGCGCGCCAATACGCCCATCTACCCTGCATTCCCGACCCCATTGCCAGCTAAAACAATATCGCGAAACGAAGGGATTTTTAATTTAATTTAATCAACTGCAACGACCGACCTAACGTTTAAATGCCGTAGTAATTGCTCCGTCTTTCCGCGCCACAAGCAATTAGCGAAAAGAAGTCAGAAGGATTATTTGGGTTATCGTGGAAACGGATCGGATGAATTAACTCGTTTGGCCGCGTTCCTCGAGCCGTCAAAAGGCCTGGCGTCTGTCAATCACAGCGGTAAATTGCCGTGTCGGGGGAAATCCCAACGCGATTCAGCCTCGACAAGCGTCGTCGACAATCGAACGTTGACTGGCCGGTTACACTGACCTACGACACCACCAGCCGGGATTGTTCTTCAAACAAACGGCACACGCCGTGTTCCGACCAGGAAAAATGGTGAAGAAAAAGAACGCGGCACGAGAAACTTGTTTGTCTTTTCCCTCTCTGAGTACCTACGCTTCTACACCTTTTCTTTCTTCCTCACGGCGCCGCAACGTGCTCGAGATTGATTCGATTCGAAGTGACTCATACTTTCGATCGGTTTCCTATTATAATTAATTCATTATCTGTTTCCGAGTAAGATGATGTTTGTTAAATTTAATTTGATTCTAAGGAATAAAATATAATCGGTAGACTGTCGTATCTCATATACATAATTA
>NW_017170758.1:0-209 GCF_001652005.2 Ceratina calcarata | reverse complement strand
GGTTTAAGCTTCTGACCCTGGTGGTCAGCGGCGCGCCGTTTAAAGACGGCGAACAGGTGGAAAATGAAGCATCGGACCGGAGCGGTTGCCTGATGGCTTTATACAGCAGATTTGGTAATAACTCGGATTATAGCGCCGGCAACAGCACCAGTAGATAATTGTATGGATTTAGCCCGTTAATGCAAGCCGTTTCCACCAGACTGTACAGC
>NW_017170757.1:0-209 GCF_001652005.2 Ceratina calcarata | reverse complement strand
GAAACAGTGAAAAGTGAAGTGTATCGAGAGGTCATCGTCATCAATGGATATTCGCACCATCCCTAACAAGGGTATCGAATCGAAGCGTTAAAAGAAATCGGCGTTTGTTTCGCGTGTCGGAGCTAATAGTGCCGAAGTTTGAACTCGAGCGACAATTCATACCGTGTCGAGTTCCACGTGTCGAGTTTTCCACCGTGCGGACCCCAAGA
>NW_017170756.1:0-209 GCF_001652005.2 Ceratina calcarata | reverse complement strand
GTTTTTCTCAGTCATAAGGAATTTTTAACGCATAATTTCTAATATTCTAATAGATAGTTTTGGCTTTTTTTTTATTGGACTGTACGTGATTTGTAACTGTCTACATTATCTACATGTCCTATAATTCTTACTTTCGCACACTTTTTATTGTATATGTTAAATAATATTCTCGAAATTGACATTATTTCAACTTTAAAATATTCTTAAAT
>NW_017170755.1:0-209 GCF_001652005.2 Ceratina calcarata | reverse complement strand
TTATTCTGCTTGCTTGAGGAAACAATTCATAGTGGGCAGAAGTGTTTTCTAACTTTAGCAGCACACTTCGTATTTAATAAATAAACTGCGGGTTTCTAAACTGTTACAGAGATTTTGCCATAGATAAATGAAAATAGATCGAGCTTCCAAATGGGAGACATAACACCAGGTAATTGAGAGATAAAATGAATGGGTAAGTGCCTTTTTTT
>NW_017170754.1:0-209 GCF_001652005.2 Ceratina calcarata | reverse complement strand
TTCAGAAACACTTACAGAATTAGTTACTATCGGCTCTAACACTTTTTCTGAGACATCCTATATATACACTTGCTTATAACTTCGTAATATAGCGTTTCTGAGAAAAATTCGAATAACATTTTATTCTTATTTCCGCAAGTAGGATATGCTCCCTAAGTTTATCCATTAAAACCCGGGACACCCTGTATATGTATAATAATATTATATAA
>NW_017170753.1:0-209 GCF_001652005.2 Ceratina calcarata | reverse complement strand
CTTGGATATGTTCTAGGTATAGCATTTCTCTAGCTTTATGAATCTTTTAAGCTTTCCATCATCAATATTTTTTATTCTATGATTGTGTAGATATGACAAATAATTGTTATCAAATTGTCGAAGAAGGCAGACAATACGATTTGATAAATATACGTTATCTCTACGTGACAAATAGCATTAGCAATAAAAGCTAGCAAGACGAGTGTGAT
>NW_017170752.1:0-209 GCF_001652005.2 Ceratina calcarata | reverse complement strand
AAGTTTAAGAAACTTCACGAGTTGTTCTCGGAAGGTAAACTTGTTCTGCTTTAAAAGTAGTTTATAAACAAATTAAGCATTAATTATTGTGATATTATGTAAAGAAAAGAATACTTGTGTCAACAAGTAAGTAACAAGTGTAACTACAATGTAGTAGAAACCCAACTACGAGCATTACATGTAGATATAAGACGATAAACCGAGAGTTA
>NW_017170751.1:0-209 GCF_001652005.2 Ceratina calcarata | reverse complement strand
TCCTTCCCCGAAAATCGACGGTATTGTCGATAGACGGGAATTTCGACGAGACGAGGATTCGTCACGTCTAACAATGGAAGGAATGTTGATCTAATTACTTAATTCGATTATGACGCGAGCCGCTCAGTCGAGGAGAAGTCCCGAGCGGAGAAACAACAACGGCCGCGATAACCGATCCAAATTCAAAAATTAGACGATCACGCTATTTA
>NW_017170750.1:0-209 GCF_001652005.2 Ceratina calcarata | reverse complement strand
GCCCTACACGCGCTCTTATTGGTCAGTTTTTGTTCGTTAATAATTTAAAAACCTTAACTTTGCATTTTGGTAAAGGAAATTGTTTTAGAAACACTCAGAGAATAATCTGTCTTCAGTTGTAACACTTTTTCTGGGACATTATGTAAAAATTACGATATTTACTGCAATTTTGGTTAAAAATTGAAACTTTTGAGAACGATGGGTCGATG
>NW_017170749.1:0-209 GCF_001652005.2 Ceratina calcarata | reverse complement strand
TTCTATCCCGGTTTCAGTTTTAATCGTATTGATTTACCACCTTACGAAAGTTATCAACAACTCAGGGAAAAATTGGTAAAAGCGATTGAAGGTTCTCAAGGTTTTGCTGGAGTGGATTAGCACGAAATACCCCTTTTCATGATGATATCTGTAATATAATGTACATATATACAAACATATGCATACATACCAATGTATACTGTCTAATA
>NW_017170748.1:0-209 GCF_001652005.2 Ceratina calcarata | reverse complement strand
AATTTAAAAACCGTGCTTCACTTTGGATTTTGACAAAGGAAATTGTTGTTCAGAAACACTTACAGAATGACTGCTCTGCGGCTTCAACACTTTTTCTGGGACACCCTGTATATTATTCTAAACGAGTGGCAATTAAGAAGAAATTGAAAAAGGGCGATTCTCGAGAAAAACCTTCATTTCTTTCAATTGTTAATTGAATGCAAATTAGG
>NW_017170747.1:0-209 GCF_001652005.2 Ceratina calcarata | reverse complement strand
AGCTACCGTCCAGTAGAAACGAAGTCATAAGTAAATTAGCGAATCAGGATGCGACTGTCTCCCGACAACAATTAATTACAGGATATACTACCCCTCAATCGTTTTTATATTGCGACGACAAGGGTTTAATTCAAAATGACGATAATATTCCATTACTATACCTCTGGAGGCGGAATAAAACAGACAAGAGAATTGCGTTCGCACATAGT
>NW_017170746.1:0-209 GCF_001652005.2 Ceratina calcarata | reverse complement strand
GCCAGTGCGCCTGGCATGGACGAACCGCGCATCGTGTTTAGTGTTCGCCTGGTCAAAAAAATCGTCCTTTTTTAAGTACATACCTCAAGGGTCGTTCGAACTGCGCACAGGCCTAGTAAGTACGCGTTTTAGCTGTGCGCGGCCGCGCAGCGAATGCGCGGATACGCTGATGATACGCTCATCCTTGTGTCAGCAAGTAACCTTAGGCG
>NW_017170745.1:0-209 GCF_001652005.2 Ceratina calcarata | reverse complement strand
TATTTCTCGCCTTCTCCAATAAGATTTTATCTGTCTCGACTTCGAGTATATTCTTCAAAACTTCCTCTAGTTGACTGGGAGGCTTCATATATATTTCAGTGTCGATATCCCCGTTTAAGTATGCTGTAGCGATATCTAACTGAGAAACCTTCAACTTGAGTTTGACGGACAATGCCAAGAGCAGTCTGAGCGATTCAATTCTTGCGACT
>NW_017170744.1:0-209 GCF_001652005.2 Ceratina calcarata | reverse complement strand
TCAGTACCTAAATGAATATTTTCAATGGCGATCTGATTATCGCCATTTGAAAAATATATGAATTTTGCCAATCCCATGTGCTCCAAAAGCTGCGGTTTTAAAAAATTACGCGTTATATTACATAGAAGCTTAAGTGCAGTTGTTTGGAGCAAACGGATTCTTGTCTCTCGAGCTTGAAAAAAGAGACTAAAATGATTAAAAAACTCGAG
>NW_017170743.1:0-209 GCF_001652005.2 Ceratina calcarata | reverse complement strand
TGAATAATTGCCCTTATAGAGAATTAATTGGCGGATTAATATACTTAGCAAATGCCACTCGTCCCGATATTGCGTTTGCAGCTAGCACTTTGAGTAGATTTTGTACGAATTCAGGCAAAGAACATTGGCTTTTTGCGAAACGAATTTTAAGATACAGGTAACCCTTCTATAACACGGTAGATAGGTTCCTAGAAAATGTCGTGTTGTGT
>NW_017170742.1:0-209 GCF_001652005.2 Ceratina calcarata | reverse complement strand
TTGTCCAGTGCACATGTTCGTCCCAAGCACGACTGTATTTTTCTTTTTGTAGAATGAAGAGTTTAGTATTAATTTGCTTTGCCAAATTCTTTTAACCATCATAATGAATAGCTGACAAGTTGGCGGTACAGCATGAAGTATCGAAATTAATAATGTGTAAGCCATTTAATTTCGTTACACGTGATAATGCCACATATGTTTGTCCGTCA
>NW_017170741.1:0-209 GCF_001652005.2 Ceratina calcarata | reverse complement strand
AAATTTAAATCGGAGAGGCGATTATGAAATTAACTTCTTCCTTTTTTAAACACACCGACCCTCTTGCACGATCCGCGCAACCCGAAAACTCAATCGCGACGCGTGCAGAGCGGAATTATTACAGAGTACATAAATGAAGAGATACGAACAGCTGGCTTCGGCTGAGCATGTTTACTGTTGTTCATCGTCGGCCACGGGTAACTTATATA
>NW_017170740.1:0-209 GCF_001652005.2 Ceratina calcarata | reverse complement strand
GTTAGCATAGACCTGGTCGGACCGTTACCCAGGTCTAACAAAGGCTACACCATGCTCCTGGTCATGCAAGATAAATTCACGAAATGGACTGAAGCCCAACCACTTCGACAGGCTACCGCCACCGCAGTCACCCGAGCCTTCAGGGACGCTATCCTCTTACGACACGGGTGTCCAGAAACGATCATCTCCGACAATGGCCGGCAATTCAT
>NW_017170739.1:0-209 GCF_001652005.2 Ceratina calcarata | reverse complement strand
TGACGCGATTTCGACTAAATGTCGAAAAATTCCTTCTTTCTACGTCGATTTCCATAGGTTTTTCGTGCTGAATCTTCTTTCACTTGTTTGAAGCGTGTCTGATATGTAGAATTTTGATTTATGCGAAAATTCGTAAAATAAAGCAAAAAATCGCCTAAATGTCGAAAAATTTCTTCTTTCCCCGTCGAATCCCATCGATTTTTCGTGCT
>NW_017170738.1:0-1304 GCF_001652005.2 Ceratina calcarata | reverse complement strand
CGCTCACGGCCGGGTTCCGCTGTTGGGGAGACCTCGTAGGGTCTCGTCCGCCTCATAACAACAAATAAACAAATAAACAAATAGTATAGGTCTTCTTCTCGTTGTCGGCCTGAGCATCCGGGATGTGTTTAGACATTCCCGCCTCCCATTGTGTGTCAACCCTTCTGTTGACGAAGGTGGGGGGAGCGGGTCCAGCCCCGTTATATGTGACCCACAGGTCCAGACGCTGCAGTTCATTCATCGGTGTACTACACCGTTCGGTCGCTGATGTCAGGATACGCCCTGCCATTTCCTCCACGTTCCCCAAGAAAAACTGCCTCTTCAGGCTGTGTTTTTCCTCTTCTGGTTGGGGCTTCTCGATGACGCTACATGTTTTCTTGGCCGTGTCTTCCACTACCTTGACTGCCTCTGTAGCGTCTGGTCCTCTCCTGTCTCGCTGTGTATCTTTGACGGTATTCTTCGTTGTCTTAACCATCTTTCTCGTCCTCTCGTTTGCGTCTGTCCTCGCTTCAGCTATCGGCTCTGCCGTTTTGGCTGGTTCTTCTGTTTTTCCAGCCGTCGCGGGTATCGTGTTGCAACTTGGTGTTGCTGTCACCTCCGGTTCCATCACGAAGAAATTTTTCCTCTCGATATTCCAATTCTTCGGTATGGTTGTCAGCCCGAGACACTGCGTCTCTTCCAATTCATCATGTTCGTGCCTTAATCTATACTCGATCGTTCTCAACTCATGTTCTACGCCCGAAGGCGCACGTCTCTTAATATCCATGTTGTCACCATTTACAAATAATCGTGCCCTTTGGACACCGTCACCGTCTGAGGATGGTAGCCACTAACGACTCCTCTGCGGACGTAGCAAGCCGGAGTATTTTATCCACAGCCCAGCCGATCTTACTCAAGGATCAACGCTGTGTCCTGCCTTACGTGACGTCCATACGTTTCGTTCCACGAGCATCTTAGCACCCCTCGGGCATACGCCCATCGCAGCGAGCTTCCATGTCTTCCCTCGGTTCTTCTTCCTCACGCCCATTGGCAGTTACCTAGGTATCACGCACCAACGGGGGATACCTCGCCTGCTCCAGCCCGGCACATAGACCTTCACAGAGAGGTTTACCACAAAGCCAGTGTTTCTACTGGCCGGTGATGGGTCCTACAATTACCGAGTTTTTCGACATGTTATTCTCAACCACCTCGGGATCCCAGTGGTGTATAGCCAGAGATCTCAGACCTCTCCTTCAAACATAATTGGATGTTTAATATGTTCGTTATTTACGCGTAAGTGACTTATAATCCAATAGTGGCAGTGG
>NW_017170737.1:0-209 GCF_001652005.2 Ceratina calcarata | reverse complement strand
TTTGATCCATCATTTAATTATCGCGCAATATCTTTTTTTATTATTGATCAACTTGGAAAAATGTTTTTTTTCTTTTCGTATCTTCAATGACAATGATAACGGATTCAAAGTAGAATATTTTAAAGCACAAAATTAATCTATGCAAATGTTAATATGTTGATACCGGCTTGTCTGACGACTAATTGTTTCTTGTGAATTGCACAAGACAT
>NW_017170736.1:0-209 GCF_001652005.2 Ceratina calcarata | reverse complement strand
CGGGCCACCAATGGTTCGGTGGCCGGGAGGTACGGGGGAGGAGACACATTACGACCCACCCCATTACGTCGTACCCGGGGCGATTACTTCGGGTGCGGCGGGGGTGGAGGTGTCTCCTACCCCGAACATGCTGTTCGGGGCGCAGCGTATGGGTGGTGCCCGTGCAGATGGGATGCACTTTGATGCATCGCAGATGCACAGGCACCGCG
>NW_017170735.1:0-209 GCF_001652005.2 Ceratina calcarata | reverse complement strand
GGACGATGTATCATAATTGAGACAATCGTTATACTATAAAGCTTTATAATAAAAAAAATTCTCTACGTTTACCATTCACTCATTTTTCAAGATTAATCGGACGAGGGAGACAGTGATTTCCCAGACGAGTTCATTTAGCCAAAAAATGGTGGTAGAGGAATGAAAATTTGGATCGGAGAAACAAGGCCGTTCATGCGACGGAATATTAG
>NW_017170734.1:0-209 GCF_001652005.2 Ceratina calcarata | reverse complement strand
GATTGCACAGAAAATGAAATAGATTTCCTTTGGATCGTGAAACGATACGTTAGAACTCACCCGTTGCAAATCAGGATCGGGACGAGGCAAGAATTTACGGACATTGTCTTGCCTGTGACCTCGGCGGACACGATGCAAGCACCGCATCCGCCCTCCAAGCACATCGCCTTGGTTCCCGGCAGTTTCGCATACTCCCGTATGAAAGTGTT
>NW_017170733.1:0-209 GCF_001652005.2 Ceratina calcarata | reverse complement strand
ATTTGAGAGTAATATATGTATTTTTTCAAAAGGCAGGCATCAACATTTAGCCGCTTACAATCGAGTAATAGGAGAAGATGGTATTACTGGGAAATACGTAGAATTACACCCTTGCACGCTCCTTTTAATATCATTGTATTATTAATAGTATAAGAATTTAAAGCAGGGGTAATATTAAGCAAGTAACGATAAGACTGAAGGTCAGCAAT
>NW_017170732.1:0-209 GCF_001652005.2 Ceratina calcarata | reverse complement strand
TAAGTGCCCCACCCTGTATAATACAGATAATTCACTATTTTGTTAGAGATTTTTTTTAATAAACCCTTGCAATAATATTTGATGATTATTTTAGAAATTATTTATTTTAAGTCAGACTTTCCTCATTATATTTTATTATAAAAAAATTGATAAACCTATCTATGGATCCAATATTATTTATTTATTACAAATTCTATAATTAATACTTA
>NW_017170731.1:0-209 GCF_001652005.2 Ceratina calcarata | reverse complement strand
TATCCATCGAGTGATTGTTTATAGAGCTTCTCATGGCAAACACGAATCTGGAAACGCTAGGAAAGCAAGTCATGTGATCCCGTTACAGACAACGTGAAAACGTGATCCTCTGCCGTTCATCATTGAAATAAACAACTACATTCGCGCGGTGCACTTACTTCCTTTATGATACTGTATTCCATGTTTCAGTATGTTGAAAATAAATGTGA
>NW_017170730.1:0-209 GCF_001652005.2 Ceratina calcarata | reverse complement strand
CTAAAATGCTATCTGAGGTACATAATTCTTTTTCATAATGTAAAAAGGTCGGATTAAAAATTACGTATTTTTTACACGTTTTTAGATACATTACATTTAGAAATATAATTGCATAAAACAAAGATATTTATTCTTAATATTATTCCTTAAATCTCCATTGGTTTGTTTATGTATACATATATATTTTATTTATTTTTCCATTCTTGTTT
>NW_017170729.1:0-209 GCF_001652005.2 Ceratina calcarata | reverse complement strand
AATATATTTTAAATGTTATTAACATTTACATCGATTGCATATACATGTATGTTTCCTGAGTGTCGTAATAATATACTTTTTCTTCAGACGAAAATGTGAAACCTGAAAAATTTCTGTATCCTCATTAATTAATTTTTTCGAACCACTTAATTACAGCACAGAAATTTTTCAGTTTTCACATTTTCGTCTGAGGAAAAAATATATTATTA
>NW_017170728.1:0-209 GCF_001652005.2 Ceratina calcarata | reverse complement strand
AGTCACCGTACAAAACATATAGACACAAAGTTTCATTTTATTAAAGATTTAAAAGAAAAGGGATTAATGAGGTTTGAATATTGTCCAACAGAAAAAATGCTTGCAGATATGCTTACAAAACCTCTAAATAGAATAAGATTAAGTCAATTGGCAACAGAATGCGGTTTATCAATGAAGCATTAAAGCATATATTATCGTCGAGGGAAGGT
>NW_017170727.1:0-1306 GCF_001652005.2 Ceratina calcarata | reverse complement strand
CATAAATTGTTAGCGCTCGAAAAGTTAATTCACTTCTACGAACTATAGCATCGGAACAGTTTCTTTTTATTATTCCAAACATTGATAAAGGTTATAAATATTGACCAACCCGCCCCTTCGTCTTTATGCTGGCATTCCTTCCGAGGAAGCGAATTTGAAGATTTCATCGCCCACGTACGAGTCGTGACTTTTTTTTGTCTCGTGTAGGCATCATTAGTGCAAGGGTTTCGTATACGAAATCGAATGGGACGCGTACGACGGAGCACAGTCAACCGAACGGCATGGTATGGCGCAGCGTCGAAACCGTCGATTCGTTCGGAATGAACTGGTCCAGCAAGGTGAGGGACTTCCGGCCCCGGTCCGCTATTATTTTTGGGTGCCGCCTGGGTGTGACGAAGCTGAGTGAGTCAAGCGACGCTAGTGATTTAGGCCCCCTTCGACTGTGGAATCATCGTGAACGCGATACACAGGGACACACACGACCGCAGGTGAATTGGTGAGTGTTAATTGTCCTGGCCCCGCTATATCGAAGATTCATGAATTTAATTGCATCGACCTCTGCATTATTAATATTTATGTAATGCTTGCAACTTAGTATATTTTATGGCTCTGACAATGAACTGCAGTATGTGCATTTTGATCACTTAAGCTTAATTAATTGAATGGCTTGATATTGCATAGGGAATGAGTATACGAAGTAATATTTTTAGATAAGACTTAAATTAGTATTTGAATGAAGATATGCATAAATTCCTGTCATTATCTTTCTTCAATTCTGCCTTATCGAGACGTCGTTTATCGCGTCTTAATCGTGAAAAATAATTAATTAGAAGCTTTACGATGGTCGTGAAACAAGAGACGGGGCTGTACATTTCGAATTACGATTTCGTACGTTCTGTTATTAATTTTCTTACGAATTATACGGCGCGGGTCGATCTTTATCGTCACGAAATTCGCACTTCTTTCGATTCGGCCAATTTTGGCTGCAGCCGGTTCATGGGCGCATAACTGTGCATAAACGAAATTTATGCCAGGCGATTTGATTACCATGATATAAACTTGATGCGGATCTGGGCGACAAGACGGGGACATACATCACGTGCCCCGTTCGAGTCTGATCTTTGTACCCTGGTACCATTCCCGGTAACCAACAACCAACAACGCCCCGCGTTCCGTTCTTTCTTTTGTTTCCTGCTCACGATATTCTTTCCAGCCTTCTTTCGTTCCGTTCGCATTCACTCCTTTACTTTTCTTTCGCTTTAAACGATTGTTAGTCGCTGCTTGAATACGTACAAAATTGAATACA
>NW_017170726.1:0-209 GCF_001652005.2 Ceratina calcarata | reverse complement strand
CGATTTAGGTGGCGCTGAGTCTCCCGGGATTGTAAAGTAACCCTGATTGGTTGAGAACGCGATTTCGAGATCCTGATTGGTTATCGATTTTTCAGTCGCTGAGAATTGTCTGTTCTCTACGAAAAAGTTAAAATCGCCTAAATAAATAAAAAAAGGGAGTTTCAAAATAAGGGGTCTGCAAGATTTGACAGAGAAGGAATGTATTTTAT
>NW_017170725.1:0-209 GCF_001652005.2 Ceratina calcarata | reverse complement strand
CAGCTCCTCCTCATTTTCGGGCGTAAAGGGAGTTCTGGGACACCCTGTATACTTAGCGAAAAAGAAATACAACCGGATCCGAAAAAATTAGAAGTTGTGAAGAAATTCTCAACACCGAAAAATCCAAGACAAATCAAATAATTTTTAGGATTAACTGGATGTTTGAGAAAGAGCCTTTAGGATATACTGCCAAAGGCGCATGCACATGA
>NW_017170724.1:0-209 GCF_001652005.2 Ceratina calcarata | reverse complement strand
AATTTTTTAATTTCAATGAAAATCATTAAAATTAGATAGTCTAATTTTTTAATTGCAATGAGAATTATTATAATAAATCAATTATTATAATAAAATTAGATAATCTAATTTTTTAATTGCAATGAAAATTATTAAAATTAGATAGTCTAATTTTTTAATTGCAATGAGAATTATTATAATAAAATGAGATAGTCTAATTTTATAATTGC
>NW_017170723.1:0-209 GCF_001652005.2 Ceratina calcarata | reverse complement strand
CTTTGAACCTGAAAATTACTTACTTATTTAAATATAATAAAACGGCAACTGTATGCTTTCATTTGCCTGATGCACCTGCTTGGCAAGTGCAATGTGCTTCAATAATTTTTTGAATATTTCGAGTATTTATTGAGATCTTGATTTCATGTGGGAGAGTAGTTAATGAGGTTGATCTTAAGCAAAGAGCAAAATATTTATCAATTCCTGAT
>NW_017170722.1:0-209 GCF_001652005.2 Ceratina calcarata | reverse complement strand
TAAAACTGATACAACATGAAATGAATGTTATTAATCCTTGTATATTGTCCCTGTTGAGTCCTAATTGATTGTTTACCTTGTGGTAGTAGTTACTGTCTGACAGGACGCGGTGGATAGATGGTGAATGATAGGATCAAATGATAAACGAATGTTGAAGAATGATATGGGAAGTGAGAGATTTTGAGCAGTCCTGTGTTTAATGACAAAAT
>NW_017170721.1:0-209 GCF_001652005.2 Ceratina calcarata | reverse complement strand
AGGACTATTTGTATGCGGTTAGGAAAAATTATTTCACATTTTTTAGTCCGTTTTAGAACCGTGGTATATTAAAATGTGTGTTATTTAAATAATTGTTTCCTGCTTTTTAGTATTGCATTGTCATCCAGTTCTGAGCTATGTTTAAAGTTTCAAGATGTAACTCATCGGGAAGTTAGTTTAAAATCAATTGCAGAACTTGTACCGAACAA
>NW_017170720.1:0-209 GCF_001652005.2 Ceratina calcarata | reverse complement strand
AAATACTGAAACCTGCACAAATAAAAAAAACAAAGTAGCCATACAATTTTCGTTAGACTCAATCTCTGTTCTTGGAACAATGTTGTACTTTCAGTATAAAAAATTTCATTTAAGAAAAGAAGAATTGAGGAACGTCGTACCGTACACTGCAGACAAATTGCAAATTTTCCGACAAAAATTTAAATTTTGTTATTAATTCTAAAACCATG
>NW_017170719.1:0-209 GCF_001652005.2 Ceratina calcarata | reverse complement strand
TACCTTCGGGGTGGGCGGAGATTCCACCAATTCATCCGCGAGGGCGGTGAGCTCACCTATCGGACTGTTCCTCAAGATTTTTAGCATGTGCTGCGTGTGTGATGGCAGCAGAGCGAGCCATTTAACACGGATAATGTCTTCGGTGGCCTTGCCAGCGGCGAGTCTGCAGATTTTGCGATAGAGTTGCGAAGGCTTCAAGGAACCGAGTT
>NW_017170718.1:0-209 GCF_001652005.2 Ceratina calcarata | reverse complement strand
GACGATGGCAACTAAATCGAACGCACAACGAATAAACCATAAGCAAAGGATGGACGATGTCACGAACGTCAAAATGACAAGAACAACGGACCAAAACGCGGGGAAAAAAAAAACCAAGAACCACAGACCGAAGCCCAGGACACGAGAAAACCGAAAGACCGCACCAATCGACAACCAGAGACCCCCGATACGAGAGCCACCAAATGGCG
>NW_017170717.1:0-209 GCF_001652005.2 Ceratina calcarata | reverse complement strand
TCCGAGCCCCGTGGTACGGGCGTCGGCCTGGAGGGTAAACTGCCGAGTGAAGTCAGGGCATGCCAGAACTGGTGTCGTAATGAGATGTTCCTTCAATGCTCGGAAGGCTTGCTCCTGCTCGTTGCCCCAGTTCCATGGCTGCTTTTTTTCAGCAGTGTGGTCAGCGGCGTTGTCAACGTCGAGGCATTGGGAATGAATCGCCGGTACCA
>NW_017170716.1:0-1306 GCF_001652005.2 Ceratina calcarata | reverse complement strand
CCCTGGGGGCCTGCAGCTGCACGCAGGGAACTCCCTCGGTCGGGCACCTACGGATAGAGGCTATCGATGTTTCGCCCCGAGGTGCTTGCTCCTTGGCTCGTGGGAGCCTGGTTCGGGCGCGTCGGACGAAGAAGTTCCCCACTGGGTAGCCGACGGGGCTTCCTCGTTTCCAGGATGCTGACGACTGCACTTCCAGCAGTCTGCCACTGAGTGCCCCAATCTGTTGCAGAAGCTGCAGATCTTTGTTTCCACAGTCCTATTTACGGCGTTCGTCGGACTTAAATTAGGGAGAGGCTGAGGACCGTCCGTGCTCCTTGCGACGCGGCAATCCCGTGCCTCGTGTCCTTCCTTGGAACACAGTTGGCGTTTGATCCAGTTGGTACGGGAATCCGTGTTATATCGGGTTCGATCTCCCTCGATTTGCTTTTGAACAGCTACGGCGTTGTCGAAGGCTTGCTGCAGCGTTGAGCATCCTAACTGCTGCAGCCTGGTACGCGTTGACGACGCCAGTCCCTCGACGAAGGCTTCACAGGAGAGGTCGTCGATATCCTCTTCTAAGAACGGGTTTAATCGTCCTCGTTGCTGTCTTTCCGCGTCTTCCACTCGGCCTATGTACTCGAGGATGTGCACCTTCGAGCCTTTGATGATGTTGGCCAGTTCCCCACGATAATGATTAGGGGTCTTGGCCGGGTTAAAGACCCTTTTTTGCCTCGCGATGAACTCTTCTATGGTGTCACACCCGTCATCCTCCATTACCAGGTAAGCATGGCCTTGCAGTCGGCCCTTCAACAGAAGTGTCAGCTGCGGCTCAACGTCTGGAGGTATCAAATCGCGGGCCCGTTTGCACGCTCGAGCAAACTGGAGGATCGGTACGTTGTATCCATTGAACCAGGGCACGGTATCGGCGGCATCTTTCACGGTAACGTGAGAGAAGACGGGGTACGCCGACCCCGGGTAATAAGGACTCCATATCGGTGGTGCTCCCAAGGGGGCTGGAGTGAATTGCCTCGTTCCGGCTCCAGGTGTGAACGGAGGCTGCTGGTAGCCTGACGGATTCGTAGTGGCTTGCAGGCTCGCCAGCTGTTCACTCAACCTGCGGACCTGTTCAGCAAGCGAATCTTCTGAGGATGTGAGGTATTCCGCAGGAGGTTGGATCAACCTCTTGTGCGTAGACTCCACCTCTGCGCCTTTATCCCGCAGTCGTTGGACCTTGTTGGTCAAATCCTAGATATCTTGATCGCGAGGATCCAAATCATCCGCTTCGGGATGTAAGGGCGTTGCGCCTTTCTCATGTGTATCGATGCTT
>NW_017170715.1:0-209 GCF_001652005.2 Ceratina calcarata | reverse complement strand
GTAAAACTAAAACTAAAAACTACTTAATACTAAACAAATTTGTGTAACATATTTTTAGATTTCATATAATTAGTTGAGAAAACAGAACATAGCATTACAATGAGAACAATATTAAGATTGTATAATTTTTTAAAATTTATTTTTTATAATTTCTTTATTGTTATTTAATATTTTGAGATTATTTGGTAAATTATTAAATGACTTAATAG
>NW_017170714.1:0-209 GCF_001652005.2 Ceratina calcarata | reverse complement strand
TGAAACTGGCAGCACAAACGCTCAACGATACCTGCACTACAGCTCTGGAAGTGCTGTTAGAGGATTAGCACCCAGATTTTCTTGGCTGTGCTGCAACGGCAGAGTTTTGTCGACTGGTGAACAATGTGTTCAACACTTAAAATTCCTGGAGTTTATGTAGGCGCAGGGGAGAAAGATCAGACCATTTATCTTAACACTAGCTTTAATAA
>NW_017170713.1:0-209 GCF_001652005.2 Ceratina calcarata | reverse complement strand
ATTTGATTGAATCCAGTTGGCGATTATTTTCCCTCTTGTATTGTTGCGGAGACAATCCCAAGCTGTATTTGCAGCGTTAAAGTCTCCACCAATTATAATGGGGAAGTTACGAGGGTTTTTGATTAAGCGACTGATTGTCCTCAGCCTCTTCTCCAAAAGAGGGCGAGCCTCTTTGGGGGGAAAATAAACAGAAACGACAGCAAAGCAAT
>NW_017170712.1:0-209 GCF_001652005.2 Ceratina calcarata | reverse complement strand
TGATTATTATCTTCTTGTTTACATTGATTATTTGTCTTGTTCGTCGTCTTCTTCCCGTTCTTCGGGTGGAGTTGTATCTTCATTCGGTTGATTCCATCCTGTTGATCAGGCGGTTGCGAAAGTATTTCGAGAAGTATTTTCCTCGTTCTCTGTGTATTTGGCTGGGCGGACCTGCTGAATTCTTCTTCGTTGGATGTTCGCGTTTTCCT
>NW_017170711.1:0-209 GCF_001652005.2 Ceratina calcarata | reverse complement strand
ATTTGTGCTCGTACCTCGATTCCGGACCCGTTAGGGGCCACCTATCCCCTAACATTTATTTTTTTCAGAACAAAGAAATATGGAACAATCTCCGTCCCGGACGCCATCCCCAGAAGGGTTGACCCTTTCTCTGCCGGGACTGCCGGCGCCAGACTTCGTAAGTACATTCCTTATTACCAAATACTGTACATAATAAGTGTAACTTTGCA
>NW_017170710.1:0-209 GCF_001652005.2 Ceratina calcarata | reverse complement strand
TTAAAAACTTTGTTATTTTCGCAGTGCAAGACCAGAAGGTCAAAACCCCTACCAATGGAAGACCATTGATGAATAGAAATGCAAGACATATGTTCGCGTATAATACTCAAAAGTTTAATGCAATGCCCGTTGCTGAGAATTGGGCTGATGAGCTAGATCCACTGAAGCCAAAACCAGCAGGGAAAGGAAAACCTACCAATAGGTCACGT
>NW_017170709.1:0-209 GCF_001652005.2 Ceratina calcarata | reverse complement strand
TGGACTACGTGTGTTTCGGTAGACGCACCGTTTAGGAATAATAATAAGTCGCGGTTCGCGTATGATTGCCGATACACGGCTCTTTCTCTGTTCCTATACGCGACTCGCTCGTTCTCGTACTCAGGGCGCATACACGCCCGTATGAGTCACCGCGCGGGAAATATAAGAAATTGATCAACAATTTCTTAATCCCCGAACTACAATAATAT
>NW_017170708.1:0-209 GCF_001652005.2 Ceratina calcarata | reverse complement strand
CGAATTTTAAGTAAGAAGACTATCAACAAAATCCGCAATCATTTAGTTGTCAACCCAATAAGAACTCTTATAATGAACGTTTCCTGCGATACGTTGAAAGGATCTCGTTCTTAGAATTCTCGGTTTGTGGAACCTTAGGGGAGGTTTTCGATCGATGATTTTCGAAAACCGAGTATTTTCTTAGGGTTTCGAAACTGTAAAGTCCAATT
>NW_017170707.1:0-209 GCF_001652005.2 Ceratina calcarata | reverse complement strand
ACAGCACAGCCGACTTGAGGTCGGTTGAGTTTCATTCAGTTTCATTTGGTTTCATGAAGACATATTTTTCATAATTGTAACCAAAGAGGAAATGAGAGCAATAAGAGTGCTCACGCTCGGCTTCTGCGTGTTCCCCATACTAGTACTGCCCCCGGATTAAATGCATGTGTATTCAAATACGCGGTTAATAATATTCTGTGATATATATG
>NW_017170706.1:0-209 GCF_001652005.2 Ceratina calcarata | reverse complement strand
GAAGTATGCTTTGACAGCTTTGTGTGGTATGCCTAAACACATTCACACCGTAGAAACGTATTATTCGGAAGGTGCACACGATTTCAAACGTGGTTTCTTTGATGATTTTCAGTAACCTATGCGAATCATTGTCAACGAGAAAGGACAAACCACGAACATTATACCGTTACTACAGAAAACGAATAAAGAACGAAAACTTTGGCAGTGTA
>NW_017170705.1:0-1306 GCF_001652005.2 Ceratina calcarata | reverse complement strand
GGAAACTAACATAATCAAAAACTGGTTGACAATCAATGTTTCAAGCTGTATATAATCTTGAATTTAATAAATCCCTACCTGTCTACATTATAGTTTCTTACAAATAGAAATCCGAGACTCTGCAGGTTTTCGCCAAGATGATAATAAAAATTGCACGTAATTACACAGATTATTTGGAATAAGCAATTGTATTTAGAATTTCAACAAACCAATTACAAGATTACAGCAATCCTTACATTCACAATCGTGTTCCAGTTTCAGCTGCACTAATTCAAGAATTCGTGTATACCTGACTGAATTATTATTAAATCGCGATGTTCTCGCTTGTAGGCGATTTATAAACGGCGTCGTGACATTCCCACGAATAAACATGCGAAAAAATCATGCTTGTTTCTCTATTGTTCCTCTCGGAAGGCCAGAACATTCTCAGGTGCGAATAAACGCGGCGAACTCGTTAGGCCGCGTGCAGTCACAGTCGAATTGCTGCTTACGCGCGCGCTTTCTAAACTGTAATTTGTCGTCACGTGTAATGTACTCGTTTGTCGGGGCGTGCCTCACCTCCGTGTCATCGATGTCTAATTAACCGCCTCATTGTCTCGCCTCTTGTTCATTTCGATGCCCCATGCTCTCTTCTGATTTATTGCCACTATACTTGACGTGCGTCGCTAAGTTTTATGAAGCAACTATTAAATTGCTTTTTGTATTCATTCTAGGATTTTTATTGCCTCTTGCGATTTTGATTTCATATAATAATTTCGTTCAGTTTTATACAATGACTCGTAGATTGCGACACGTTTTCTGTACGAAATCCGCGTTAAAATTATTAACCGAAACGAAGGCACGCTGAAAGCGTATCGATTTTGCAGTAGAAAGTAAACCGTTTCTAATCACTGTCCATTTAATTCGAACGGGATCGATAGCTGCACACTGTGGCCGACAGGTGCAATTTCCGCAAGCTGGCTAGACACGGTAACATACACCGACAACTATCTACTGCCTGTGGAGAGCTGCCTTAATCGCGACGCTGAATCTGCTAAACGCTTGCCAAGGTTCTCCATGAAGATACAAGAGGACTATTGTTTCCTAACGCTTGTCCTAAGAGTGTTCGTCAGCACTATTCTATGTTGTGCAATTGTAAAATATTTAACTTCTGGCGTTTGAATTTTTCTTCAATGTGACGAGGACGAATCTAAACTAATACTTTCCAGAGCATATGATAGTTATGCTACTATGGATTCATTAACGTCGAAAATTTCGAATACTCATGTTTCATCCCGACCTTTTCAGTCCTCTATCAGCTGACCTT
>NW_017170704.1:0-209 GCF_001652005.2 Ceratina calcarata | reverse complement strand
TTTATATGCAGGTGTTGCCTCACTTATCGTAACTTTAAAAAATTTATGATTTATACTTCCATACCTCATTATTTTTTACTTTTATTACATTTATTTAAACTTTAAGATCTCATTATGTATATTCAAATATTTTTTCTTATTTTATAATGTTTACATTATTTTAATGTTGCGTTGTGTGTTGTAACTGCCATAGTTTATATCGTTATTAT
>NW_017170703.1:0-209 GCF_001652005.2 Ceratina calcarata | reverse complement strand
CTAATACTTTTCCTGGAATTCCATTAGGTCCTGGAGCTTTGTTCTTGGATTTAAGTTTGGTTATCACTTCATTCAGTTCTTCTTGCGAGATCATTGGGACGTCTGCGTTATGTTCAGTTCTTGTACCAGCTAGGGGTGGGCCTGTGGGGAACAAAGTGGCGAGTATCGATTCCATTTTATTCTTTTCGATCTCCTCTATGTTGACAGGA
>NW_017170702.1:0-209 GCF_001652005.2 Ceratina calcarata | reverse complement strand
CTACATGAACAACAACGGACTGACATGGCTAAACGAAGGCACAGAACCTACGTTCAGCACGAGCAACAGAGAAGAAACCTTAGACATAACGATAACAACGACAGAACTAAGTCCATTAACAAGTAAATGGAAAATTCTCAAAGATACGTCGCTTTCAGACCACAGATACATCACATTCGAAATAAGAACCAGAGGAATCCCGACAATGA
>NW_017170701.1:0-209 GCF_001652005.2 Ceratina calcarata | reverse complement strand
GTACAAGTCGCTGTATTCGCCCAAGGTTCTTATATTGAAACGTTGCCAGACGTTCCCAGCATGTGCATAGTCGCTCTCGGATACTGTTTCGCCTGTCAGCGAACTATAGAACGATTCGCGCTCTGGTAAATACGTATTACACAATTTATCGGCCCAATCAACGTATTCATATGGGAAGATGCCTTTTCGCGCCAACAATTCGAAATCTT
>NW_017170700.1:0-209 GCF_001652005.2 Ceratina calcarata | reverse complement strand
CAAAGGTACGCACCTGACCTTGACCTTGACAAAAGGATTTACCTCACCTAGAGGACTGTGAATTATGTATTCGTAGGAGTGCGTTCACCTCATCTGAAAATCAAAACGATAAATTACCGAAACGGATCTGACAACGCTCTAAGTAATTAATTAAGGACGGAGACGACGTTACCTCACCCAGAAATCGTAGAGAAACGGAGACACTGGCT
>NW_017170699.1:0-209 GCF_001652005.2 Ceratina calcarata | reverse complement strand
TTTTGACGAAATCCAATTTTAGTTTTTCATTTTCCATCGTCTCAATTGCAGTTATTACTTGTTCGAACTCTTCTGGTAGAGATGACAATAAGTAACATACTTTGTCTATATCTGTTACTTTCTCTCCTGTCGATTCCAGATCATTAACTATACCATCGAACGTAAGGAAATGATCCTGTAGTTCCGTATGACATTTTAAGGTTATAAGT
>NW_017170698.1:0-209 GCF_001652005.2 Ceratina calcarata | reverse complement strand
GCCTTATCCTGGAAAAGGCTGTTTAAACTGATTTGGTTCTTGAACGGACCTGAATCACTCACAATATACAATATGCGGGTCAGCGTGACGTTAAGCGGATCCAGCGTTTGCAACCGCTGTTTACCTGCGTGTTCCGCCACATCTTCGGCAGATGGAGCTAGAGATGCAGCGCCGGCAAGTCTAAGCTGCAGCAGTCGCCAGGTATGGAA
>NW_017170697.1:0-209 GCF_001652005.2 Ceratina calcarata | reverse complement strand
CTGCTACCGCGTTTTTTGTTTTAGTCCTTCTTCTGTGAGCTACGTGCGGAGCACGGATTTCCGATCGTCCGCGACTACGACTTACGATATTAATAAATACAGTATTCTCTTTGTGTGTCTCCGAAGCTTCCAATCTGAACTGTTCGTCCCAACACATCCAAGTAGTAAAGACTACAGAGTAAGCATCGTGTCATAATGATCTCATCTGA
>NW_017170696.1:0-209 GCF_001652005.2 Ceratina calcarata | reverse complement strand
TGTTTTACGCTTTTGGCTTTTACGCCTGTTAAGGCCGGGCGTAAGGTTCTTTCATCTTCTTTCTCTTTCTTTTCAAAAAATCAACGGATTGACCTGTCACCCGAATAATAGGTACGAAAAGTAGCGAAAATCGTGCGTGTGTTACAAAAAGTAGTATACTTATGAATGTTATGAGGTGAAATATATGTTGTTACTTTTCTTAGCGATGG
>NW_017170695.1:0-209 GCF_001652005.2 Ceratina calcarata | reverse complement strand
TCAGTGTCAGTGTACATGAGACAACAGTTGTCCCCATATTGCGGTACCATGTAGTTGTGATGAAATTCATATACGCAAATTTTTGAAATGTCTGAAACGCTCATACCCGCGTATATCGGTTTATTGAATTTGACTGACAGCTTCCATAATTCTTTCGCAACTAAGCTTTCCGAAAAGATGCTTCGACTGTGGAAATTTGGTTTTGCAAT
>NW_017170694.1:0-1307 GCF_001652005.2 Ceratina calcarata | reverse complement strand
TATGTTTGCATTTATAGAATTTAGAATTGTGTCTATGGGAAGGTCTTTATGAGTTATAGTAGCGTGGAGGGTAGTAGCGTCGGGATTATGATGGGAAATCTCCTTATCTTGTTGGTTGGAAAGCTGGGATTCAACCAGTTGCAGGCGTTTTTCTAGTTTACTTACTAGCTCAGTGAGCTTCAAGTTTTCCTGAACTAGTTTAGCAGACTTTTTACAATCTTGGCATTTAGAACGGACGTTGCCTAATTCAGAACATACTTTCTTGATATTATCCTCAGCTATTTTCAGTTTTTTCATGTACCCTCCCTTTAAGTTAGAGGAGGTTGTACGTACTATTTCCACTTCTTTAACGCATTTTAAAAGGGTGTAGGCGAGATTTGGTAAGGGTTCCTCATCGCAGAGTGAGGCATTGCTGTCTCTGTCGATATCTGAAAGTTCGGAGACAGGGTCATCGGAGTCAGAATCATATTTTTTGTGGGCTTTTTTCTTACCTCGGCTGCTATTTTGGGATAATTTAGATGAGTTTAATCTTTCCTTATCGGAACTCATATTGGCGGTGTTTCGTTTCCGTTTTGTGGAAGAAGTGGAGATTGGTAAGGTTCTTATGGGAGGATCATTGATTTTCACACTCCTAGTACCTGAAGGGGGAGTACGTGTTAAGGTATGTCTTGGGGTGTGCCCCAGGGCGTAGGATGAGGAACTGGTATTGCCTCTGTCCACAGGGTTATCAGCCCCTGCTGATAGCGAGTCATCACCATCGAAGGGGGGCAGTTCATTATTCGACTTGGATATAGAGTTATTCTTACTGGTTTCTAGAATAGTAGAATCGTTATCTGATGGTTTGACAAAGAACTTAGACTGATATTTATCAGGATTGTCTGAGTTTTGCATAGGTTTAGCGATTTGTGTTTTGGTTGGTTTTTTAAAAAATTCCATGGTTTTTGAGTTTATACCGCTTATATACCAAGGGACGGGCAGCACACAGGGGGGTACACCCACGGATCTCCACGCTCGGCGGTACTCCGCCGACCCTGTGCTCACTCTTTACTTCCCGGGCAAACACGCACGGGAAGCGCTCGTCCGCCAGCTCAGTTGGGGCTCCGACACCCCAACCCGAGGTACAATTCCTGGCCAAGGCCCGAAGGGGTATTCCCGGCCGACATACGCAGAGAAGGCCTCGGCAGTGCAACGCACACATCAGCCCTAAGTACAACATGGAAACACGAACCATTGTAGTACCAGGGCACTCCCAGCCCTCCTAACGTATGCGACAGCCCATACTTCATTCATACACACATTCATACAAG
>NW_017170693.1:3842-4600 GCF_001652005.2 Ceratina calcarata | reverse complement strand
TGGAGGGACGCTCAGCCTGACGGCCCGGCCCATGCAGAACTCTGTTGTGTGATACTGGTAACTTACTCGGGCCACTTTCAATGATGATCAAATGGTCTGGATGATTGACGATGTAGTCATATATCTGCCTTTGATGATTGTTTAGATTGCGAACGTCGTAATCATTTTGCACTAACGGCCGAATATAGTTTGCAATTCCTATTTCTCGCAGTGGAATTGGCTTTAAATTGGCCATTATGGTATCGCTAATGTAAGAATGAGGTCTACCGGGATGTTGATACTTCAACGTTGACGTACTCACTATTTGTTATCTATTTGCCTGCAAAAGATAATATAATTTTTATACTGATGGAGAGCCACTCACACTATTTGACGCCATTTCGATGTCGCCAAAGTTAATTGTTAGTTACTTAAATTGTACGTTATTTAAATAATTCAAAGAAATAATTGTAAGTTTGCAAACTTTTATGAAAGTTTATACGCGTACTCATTTCGACAACTGTTACAGACATCACGCCATTTTCATTTGCAACATTTTTATATTCGCAACGAACAGTCGAAGAAGCCCAATTTATGTTTGTAATGAATGGACGAAGAAACGCATTAATAACGGCGCTAGTGTCACGTAAGGGCGTGTATTTTTAAAATAATTGTTAACACTTGAAAATCACCACTATGAACAATTGATTTATTTTCGAGATACAGAGTAGACACGCACAATAGCTCAGACGATTGCTGACTGACTCACTGACTGACTG
>NW_017170693.1:2415-3687 GCF_001652005.2 Ceratina calcarata | reverse complement strand
TGCTCCTAGACTCTCGGGAACTCAGGTATACGAAGTCCGGCCGGTCCATCATGCTGCGGCGTGACCCGTGTCGTCTAGTAACAGGGCCGGTAGCCCTTACTGCTCCGAGTTGCTGCGAGTTGCTGCTATAGTGCTAAACAGGACAATACAGGTCGTGCCGCAGTGTGATGAGCCAGCCGCAGTTCTAAGGGCCACCGGCAGAAAAGTATCATGTTCACGTTATCGCAAAGCCCGGTTAACCTTGAATGGAGGGACGCTCAGCCTGACGGCCCGGCCCATGCAGAACTCTGTTGTGTGATACTGGTAACTTACTCGGGCCACTTTCAATGATGATCAAATGGTCTGGATGATTGACGATGTAGTCATATATCTGCCTTTGATGATTGTTTAGATTGCGAACGTCGTAATCATTTTGCACTAACGGCCGAATATAGTTTGCAATTCCTATTTCTCGCAGTGGAATTGGCTTTAAATTGGCCATTATGGTATCGCTAATGTAAGAATGAGGTCTACCGGGATGTTGATACTTCAACGTTGACGTACTCACTATTTGTTATCTATTTGCCTGCAAAAGATAATATAATTTTTATACTGATGGAGAGCCACTCACACTATTTGACGCCATTTCGATGTCGCCAAAGTTAATTGTTAGTTACTTAAATTGTACGTTATTTAAATAATTCAAAGAAATAATTGTAAGTTTGCAAACTTTTATGAAAGTTTATACGCGTACTCATTTCGACAACTGTTACAGACATCACGCCATTTTCATTTGCAACATTTTTATATTCGCAACGAACAGTCGAAGAAGCCCAATTTATGTTTGTAATGAATGGACGAAGAAACGCATTAATAACGGCGCTAGTGTCACGTAAGGGCGTGTATTTTTAAAATAATTGTTAACACTTGAAAATCACCACTATGAACAATTGATTTATTTTCGAGATACAGAGTAGACACGCACAATAGGTCAGACGATTGCTGACTGACTCACTGACTGACTGTTCGACTGCCCGAGGTTTAGGGTTGTTCTTATCTTACTTTCTTATGTTTCAACGCTTTAGTGACGGGCGCATATCCTACTGTGTGGTCTAATACGCAAAATGCTTCGGGCAGCATTTTAAGTAGAATTCTCAGTAGGATATCGTTGTTATATGTAGCCTGATCGACATCCGGTTGTTATCTTATAAATTATTTGGGAAACAAAATACATGCAGGTGTTTTAAAGGAGACCGTCACACTAGCAATGATGATTACCACTGGAAACAGGGA
>NW_017170693.1:0-863 GCF_001652005.2 Ceratina calcarata | reverse complement strand
TCACTAGGCTTGTCTTGGCTGTACATCTCGTCAAGTTGGCAATGTCGACATTAAATACATTTTTATAAAATAAAACTGTAATGGATATCGGTTAATTACATAGTTAATTATAACTGTCAGGGTTAGCGTTTACGTTAGACCACGATTTTATAATCTTTAATGGCCTATTCCCATTGCATTTTGCCGCTCAATCCCAGTGAGCGAAATTGGGCTACCCGAGAACGGAAATACGGACAAGCCAGAACTGTAGTTAATGGAAATGGAGGTATAGGGAAAAGCGCGTATAAGAAAAAATGTGTGGGTGACGTTCAGCGGGCCCGGTCTGTTATGTGCTCGAATAAGACCCCTGCTAAAGCGAGAAAAAAAGCGAGAAAGAGACCGAGCATAGCGGCAAATAAAGCGAGAGGGGAAAAGAAACCGCCAATTTCCCATTTTCCGGTGGATTAATTAGAATATACCCCACTTCAACTGTCGTTTTCACGTCTAATTGCTCGAGCACATGCCCATAACGCGTTGCGTCCTGTGTAATTCCCCGCAACGCAAATTGCCATTCGAGCAACGCGAACCCGTTGGGCGAAAATTTGGAAATCCTCAGACTTACAGCGTTTGTTTTTTGAAGAACCTCTTCCTCTGGAGCTGCCTTCTGTTCTTCAGATATTATTTTTCCTCTTTTTTTAAAATCGTCGGAATCACCAAATGTGGAGTTTGGATATAGTAACAATGTACGTGTGCTAATGTCGAAGGCTTTATTCCAACTGTCCGCGCAGTGTGACAGAGATGCCAGGTTGAGGACGGGAGCCACCTCAGCCACCGAGAATTTTCCCCTCCACTTTCGCACACTATCGCACTCTAACCGTGTGCTG
>NW_017170692.1:102254-107128 GCF_001652005.2 Ceratina calcarata | reverse complement strand
ACTTAGGCGAAAAGTAGCAAAGTATGGTACAGGTGCGCCGTCGCGAAAGGGTTAAGCGCATAAGCAATTATACACACGAATTAAAAACAGATCAAATAGTTGAATTACTGCATATTGAAATGCATGATTATACTTACCTAGAGGTGAGTAGATATTAAGAAACATTAAGGAGTGAAAAATATTAAGGGACCGGGGTAATCACGAGACTTTTCTAGCATTTATCAGTAAATTTTTGATGTTCTTTGCTCTATTACATCTAGTCAAATTAAAACTAGCCTTATTAGATATTGGGATAATCTCACTGAATAATGACCAGAGCGCCATTTTAAGTTTTACCTTTTCGAAGAGACCTAACGACCTAAATATCTATTAATATAACAACGGAAAGTCAATTTTTTTAAACCCATATTTTTTGCTAATTTGGTGGGTAATACTAATGTTCTACCTTATTACGCAGGTAGGCTGTCTAGCTCCTTAAAATGTCCCAGATAGACTTTCATGACCGTTATGAGATGTAGAAATTAATTGATTAAAAATTGGTAACAATTTGCAGTAAATTCCATTTAAGTAAATGGATAAGGACGCAGGAAAGTATTATCCTTTAGGTCTGTCGATCCTAATACAGGTCATAGATATTTATTTCATGCGGCTTAACCACAATAGGACAATCTGCTCCCTATTCCCACTTTGTAAAACTTTATAAACTTTTGAGTTCAATATCTCAAAACCTAATTAAAATCGATCTAATGTTCGAAGGGTAAATGAAATCGCCTCAAAACACTTTATCAAACGATGAAAAAAAATATACAATAGGCCCATTTGAAAGAATGATCATCGCATCTCATTAAATAGAATTTCCAAATTTCCATTAAAAGATATACCCTCTTTAACCGCGCAAGTTTCATATAAAAATTGTTGTCTGCTTCCCATAATTCAGGTAATAAAGAACTGTCCAGTGTTCATAACGACGCAATTTTTTTATTCGTGACTTTTGCTTTATTTTGGCTTTAATTATTCCTTAAAATTTTTCCCATCAATAACCGAGCATCTTGTATGGTAATAACCGTCTTTACACACTTTGAGAATATACATATGTACATCACATGTAGAAGTATTAATGAATAGAGGGGAAAATTTTCGGTTCTACCTGTACATATACATTGAATCTCGTGATTATGTGTGTGTAATAAAAAATAAATATTTAATCTCAATTAAACATTTTATATATACGTACTATCGCAAATAAAAACATACACAGTAAAAGATAGATAATATTGACTTTAACATTAAGAAAGTTTGTACTAAGGGACAAATAAATTGATGACATGACCAGAATATAAAATGTATATTTTATTTTACACTTTACAAAGTTTTAGAATAACTGCAAATAGAAAAGATAAAACGAAAAGCTTGAATGGATCTTATGAAAATACTTCAGAAACCAAAATATTGTAGGCCTTATAGTTCCTCATTTTGCATAATAATTTTGCCCAAGTTTGCTTTATTCTTCATTCGTAATTTTGTCATAAACAGACTGCTAAATTTAGTCGATATTTGTGGTATTAGTTTAAAAACATTTGTTCCAGATAATTTTATCACTTATCTGAATGGTTTTATGCATTAAAAGTACCATTTATAATTTCTGCACGTTTTCTTATAAATGTATAAAATCCGTAGTTTAGTTATAATATTTCGTTTTGATTGCCTTCGCTTAAGAACATAGCTTTTAGAAAAAAATTTATTTGCTATCAGTTAAACATCTATAACATCAATAATCGGTGGAACATTAGTAGTGTACAGGGACTAGAACCTTGGTATTTCATACTTTTTGTGTCGGAACTCAAAAGATACGTACTTATTTTTCAAGTGATACGGCGATGTTTTAATAGACAGGAGTGTGTTGTGGGGCGTTCGGCATTTGGCAAAGTGGATCACTCGGTCCCGATCAGTAAAGGGCGACGGTGGGGGTGTGTGTAGAGAGTAGTGGTTGAGGATAGCGTGGGAGGATGGGTTTTGGCATAGCGGAACGTGTCGGTGCAGTAGGGGAGAATGGATCAGAATGGGAGAATGGGTGTTCTCTCCCAAGTGTTCGGCTGTCGGGAGCAGCCAGGCGGGTTAGTCAGTGCGTCGTCAGCCCTCGCGTCGTCGCGACGCTCTTCTACCTTTTCTTGTCTTTCTCGTTTTCGTCCTTCCAGTTCGTTCAACGACACCCATGTCGACGTACGAATCAACCGATACTATTCGCCGAATCTGAATACGTGTTCATATTCTTGACTCGTTGAAACTGTTTTCGTGATCTCCTGTGCTGTTACTGTTGCTGTTTTTGTCACATTGACAATCATAAACGGTACCGACAAGCTTTAAGGGTTACGAGCTATTGTCGAGAAGCGTATTAGTATTTTCTCGAAATTACATTACTTTCGTTCCTATTTGACTTGATTCCTCATGTAGTGATTTTTCACGATTTTTTTGAAAAAAGTATTTAAAACCTTTTACGTGTGACAGTGTATTTTCTAGTGCAATTGAAGAGTTTATCAATGGTTTCTGTGAATGGTGTCTTCGTATAAAAGCGTACGTACTTATCTCATATTTAACATCTTACATTCTTATGTTCACAGCGTATTTCCAATAGTTACGAATTACGTTTATAATTTTTATTATTAATATCTATTATATCTCATTAATTACACTGAAATACTATCTGTGTTTCATTCGTGATCAACTTAATAATAATGCGTTATAGTGAATAGAACTTGGATAAAAATTGTTCTTGTGAAAAAATTCACTTCAAAATAAAGACAAGAGAAAATCATAACGTAAATGTGCAGAGGCTTTGGGTCACGTGTACTAACATGTACAAAAAATGTTAAATGATATCTTTTGCGTATACGTACATACATACAAACATACATACGTACGCATAAATGAATATGTACATATGTAATGTGTTAATACCATTCTCTTCTAAATTTTTTCTGCGTGTTGTACTACGCTTCTTTGAATTCATTTTTAATAAAATTTTGAATGAAAGATGTAATTAAATTTAAAAGCATGTGTTATACTTTTTATGACTGTCAGTTTTTATTAATTCTTTTATCTAATATAATATTGAAAAGTACTGAGACCAATAGTTTTAATTAAATTAATTTTTGAATGTAAGTTTACGGTTGGTCACATTGATGATTTTGACAATTATTGATGTTTACCAAGTAACTATAAATTCCATGATTGAATTATGAGGAGGTTACGGTGTGAATTTACGTATAGTCAACAAACGAATATTTTTAATGTTAAATTAATGTGTCAAGTTAAAAGATATAAAAGTTGATATATTAAGGAGCATGAAGTATTCCTAACAAGGGAAAAATAGAAGACAAGAAATTCTTCTGTTTTTGCCATATAAAATTGTATGCACATACTAGTAATAGTAATAAATATTTCTATTTTTCATAAACTCTTTGTTTTATATTAATGTAAAAGATAATAATAAACATATCTTCTACAGATATATCTGTAAGCATCTATGTACATACTTAAATAAGTGTTACAAAAGCATGTATAAAATTTTTATTATTATATATTGAAATCGAAATTGTCACGAATATGATAACAAGCTAAACATTCTCATTACATGAAAAATTAATATGTATAGTAAATAAACGCTTTAAACGTGTATTCGGTAGAATTCCCTGCGAATACAAGTTTAATGTACTTTCATGAACCACGTATCAGACATTAGGTACAATTTAATTATTGGTCAAATATTAATGTTTTTAGTATATCATTATTAAAATTAGTCGTTCGTTTTAAACAATTGAGAACGTTTAATGTGTATCCTATCTTAAATAATTATAAAAAATTGAGAAGTATTATGAGAAGTATTATGAGATTTCCCGATCATGTACTATGATATGCTCACGTATTTCGTGGATATAACGAAAGATCCAAGATCACTAGTTAGCCTATCCCTCACCATTATCCCTAACTATCCTAGTAAGTTGTTACTTAAGGTACGGATGTTCGAAGTTTGTAATGTAGAAGCCACCCCTATCCTCCAGGGATATCTTTCAAGCCATTATCCCGTCGTACGTTCCACTTGTTTGTTCCGTTAGGGTGAAGTCACTAGGTAGACGGTTCGCTAAGAATGCTCCGTTAACGAAAAAGCTTAATTCTCCCATCTAAATGCATCCATTGCCGCTGCGGCTAAATCTTCACTGTTCATGGAAGGTTGTTAGCATTGCGCAGCCTTCTCTTAGTACTTACTAACGTAATAAAGCTATCTTAGCGTTAATTCTCGTCTGACTGTCTACTCTTTTAGCGCCTTCCATTTCAATGATATTTTCTATTCTCGTTTAGTAACTTTGATATTGGAATAACCGTGTTTCTGAGATCTGATTTCGGAAATTCTATCGGAAGTTTTGGTTTCGGTACTGTTCGAACGTTATTGTACATTTTTAATATAAACGTGGCAATTCATGGTTGGATTTTGCTTTTTGAACCATATCACTCAATGTAATTTTTTATTAAATTTTGACTTTTACTGATTCTAAAAGCTGACTTTGTTTTTGAGGTAAACGATTTTGAGGATCCACCAAGTATACGAGCGTTAAAGGTACGTGTCTACTACGACTGCAACGTGTAACGAAAATTCTACGGGCGTACGTGGTCGCGCGCGGGTGTTCGCGTCGCACGAGCAATGGTCTCTTAGCCCTTACCTTCGGTGCACGCGTACTTAATGGATCCACAAAGCCATTTTTCTCGGAAATGAAGCCTCGAGCTCAATTTTACCATTTTCGATTTTCTTCTTATTTTGCTTTAAATATTTTTTATGGTAACTGAACCTACTGTGCTCCTGACAATAAACTATATTAAAT
>NW_017170692.1:91115-100697 GCF_001652005.2 Ceratina calcarata | reverse complement strand
TTGGTCAAATATTAATGTTTTTAGTATATCATTATTAAAATTAGTCGTTCGTTTTAAACAATTGAGAACGTTTAATGTGTATCCTATCTTAAATAATTATAAAAAATTGAGAAGTATTATGAGAAGTATTATGAGATTTCCCGATCATGTACTATGATATGCTCACGTATTTCGTGGATATAACGAAAGATCCAAGATCACTAGTTAGCCTATCCCTCACCATTATCCCTAACTATCCTAGTAAGTTGTTACTTAAGGTACGGATGTTCGAAGTTTGTAATGTAGAAGCCACCCCTATCCTCCAGGGATATCTTTCAAGCCATTATCCCGTCGTACGTTCCACTTGTTTGTTCCGTTAGGGTGAAGTCACTAGGTAGACGGTTCGCTAAGAATGCTCCGTTAACGAAAAAGCTTAATTCTCCCATCTAAATGCATCCATTGCCGCTGCGGCTAAATCTTCACTGTTCATGGAAGGTTGTTAGCATTGCGCAGCCTTCTCTTAGTACTTACTAACGTAATAAAGCTATCTTAGCGTTAATTCTCGTCTGACTGTCTACTCTTTTAGCGCCTTCCATTTCAATGATATTTTCTATTCTCGTTTAGTAACTTTGATATTGGAATAACCGTGTTTCTGAGATCTGATTTCGGAAATTCTATCGGAAGTTTTGGTTTCGGTACTGTTCGAACGTTATTGTACATTTTTAATATAAACGTGGCAATTCATGGTTGGATTTTGCTTTTTGAACCATATCACTCAATGTAATTTTTTATTAAATTTTGACTTTTACTGATTCTAAAAGCTGACTTTGTTTTTGAGGTAAACGATTTTGAGGATCCACCAAGTATACGAGCGTTAAAGGTACGTGTCTACTACGACTGCAACGTGTAACGAAAATTCTACGGGCGTACGTGGTCGCGCGCGGGTGTTCGCGTCGCACGAGCAATGGTCTCTTAGCCCTTACCTTCGGTGCACGCGTACTTAATGGATCCACAAAGCCATTTTTCTCGGAAATGAAGCCTCGAGCTCAATTTTACCATTTTCGATTTTCTTCTTATTTTGCTTTAAATATTTTTTATGGTAACTGAACCTACTGTGCTCCTGACAATAAACTATATTAAATGATTTAAAATGATAAAGTTATAATTATAATTAGAAAGTGATAACACTTCTTAGATAACATTGTGTTCCTAATAATAATTATGCTAATAATTCTTAATAATAAGATAAATGCTAGTTTATCCAAATATGAATGCATAAAACTACACATAATTAAATAAGTAATTGTTTATAAGAAAAAATTGTAGATATAAGTGTACCTATGAATATCACGGACAAGTTTAGGAGTTTGACTATTGTAGCCATTGAAACATCGATTATATTTGGACAAATAGGGAGACAAATTTATTCCGATAAGCGGTTTAGTGGATGATCGGTTTTAGAGAACTAAAGAGGACAAAGCAAAAAGGAGCATCCTGAGATATATGTTATATTCAAAATACAAACGATAAACCCATATAATTTGAAATGTAACACGCAACTTGTTTTATATTTGGATGGGCACTTTGCTGAATAACCGTATTTGAATAAATTACGTTTCTTTTAAGGGACTCGTTTACATAATCGATTGCTCCACTTAAATGCAATTCTTTACGAAAAGTTTAGTACAGAAAAGTGTAAAATTATAAAAGTATCTTATTTTAAATATGATTGTAAATGTTATTGTAGAACAATTCAAGTACTCGTGTCACATAAATGCTATTTATATGCCTGTATGTCCTATATACTCTTAGTTAAAAAAATAATATACGTGTACTATCTTTAATTTTTGAATGATGGATATCTAATTTTGTGTCAGTAACAAACAGGACTACAAGTTCAAGATCAGAAAAAATCTGTAGGTATTATGTACAATAAGGAAAGTCTGATAAATACAATGATCTAATTGATAGCACACTTCTAACATGCTTACTACATACTCGATTTAATATAAGACTTATTGCAATTAGTAATGCTTATACCTAGTTATACCATAATGAGTGGATCCTTTTTTGCGTTCCATAACTTCGAATATCTTATTCGCTAGCAATTTATATAGTTTTTATATCTTTTGATGATGTAAACTGACCCAATCTAATAGCATTTTTTAATTCATTAATTTCGTATTATTTTCTACTTTTGTTCATTGGTTGAGAGAGGTTTTAACAATTTGAATGTTAAGTTGGGCAGACGTACTGGCCCTGGTTTTTTTTGTGCCCTAAAATATATGTAGATGAGTTTTGAAATGTGTAGCACTGCGTTGTCATGTTGAAATATAAAACTGCTACCGGATGTATATATGATATATGCATAATGCATATTTATTCAGATGTTTTTTCTACTACATTCATGTAATTTTTGCTGTTTATTTTGTCGATGATGAATTTTATTTTCGCTTTATCATATATGTATATGCTACTATTCAATTTGAGGATAGGGCGAGTGCCTAAATGGGTGATTTAAAACGAGGCGCTTGAGAAAAAGAAAATGAATCTGAGAGTTTGTTCTTCTTCTATCGGTATGGAAGAGAGAGATTGGAAGAAACTCTTATTACGTATTTTCTCTACTTTTTATTATTAACAAAAATACATTTGATCTGCTATGCTATATATGCTCGACCTATTTTCTTACGTCTATGATACCCACTGGAGACGTTTCGCATACACTGAGCTAGATTTACCGTATTCTTCGTTACTGATTCAAAATCGGGAATCATTGAAAAATTAATGCTCACTGTGTAAAGAATGTATTTTCGTACCCACGCAAAATCTAATATTGCCTTGTTTATATAAAACAATTATTTGCAGAAATTCATTCTTCTTAAATATTCAATTTCTATACTATAAATAGAAGTTGAATGGTGCTGTGTAAATTTCTTCAGTTTTTTTTTATAATTCTAACATATAGAAAAACTGCGTCGAATAAGAACGACTCACCTTTATGCAATTAATGTGCAAATGCAGAGAAAACGTTTACATTATAAATAACACCTGCTATCTTTTTGATCAGCATCTATTACAGCCTGTAATATGGATTTACTCACGTGTATACGTGTATACATATGATACTTTAAGATGATTTAATATTTAATATTTTATTTCTCTCTACAACGTAGAATTGTATTGCTGCTCGTTAATGTGTCACGTACACAGGCATGTACACCTGTCACATGTCGTCATGAAATACGTCCCCTTCGATTGCACTGTTGCGTTGGTGCGTTAGATATGATCACTCGGGCGAAGTTCTACTAGAGCTCGAAATATTGCTATATCGTTGAAATACGTATTTCGTATTCAATGTTTGTCGAAACGTCTCATTAGAGGCAAGTTGGATTTGCGAAATAAATAGAAAAATCTGCCCATACTAATGTTGAAACGATTAAAAAGGAAAATGTGAAAGTTAGAAATTAAGAACTCGACGGAAATACTTTTTTTAACACTCAAATGAAGAAAAATCGATGGTAAGAGTTGAATAACGAGGACGTACGTAACTAACGAGCTGGAACGAGTCTCAGTGGCCGCAGGTTTCGCAATAATTAAAAGGAGACCGTTATATACCCTATGCCGTGATTTGCCTCCAGACATTTCTTCTTTCTGATTTCAGTTTCCTTCCCTTTTTTGTTTTTGCTATAATTGTTCAAATGAATGCTTCATTATGGTCGCGTAAAATGGTTTCAATAGCAAACGTATAAAGCCCATTTAGTTTAATATTTAGGGAACATTTTGTTCCATCATCGTATAATCGCAAAATAAATTAATTATGTGGAAAGATTCATATTCATTAATAAAACAGTAAGAATAGATAAACCATTATAATATTTAAAGATTTTATTAGGGAATTAAGAACAATAAAATTTTAAATACTTGGATTAACGATAAGCGTCATTCCTATTAAGCACCATAATTGCTCTAGTACTTAGTGCTACTCCAACTAAAGTTCTCGGCTTAAAGGCTATTTCTCATTTTGTGTAGAGTGACAGGTGTATACTCGTATTATCTGACATGAGAGAGAAATGCAGAATATCTAACGTTAATCTTCCATCTTTCTCCTAATCTTGTTGACTGTTCAATGAAGATAAGGATTTTAAATAATTCAAATGAATTCATGGAATTTGAAGAAGTTATTAACTTTTCTGTTTTAGAAAAGAACAAAATTCGATGAAACACAGATATTATTCTCAGTTTATATATAGTGATATATAAAACAACTAAGAATTTGCTACATAAATGTTAATTTGTAATATTGCAGATACCTGAACTGCAATTTAATCAATCGTGCCTTGACATCATGTGCCACTCGAACATCCAGTTTTATAGTGAAAATCTCTGATAGAAGAATCATTCAATTTAACACTTAATGCGTTTCAATTAATATGCATTGACCGAATACGTACAATAATTATTAATCTAATAATAAAATCGTCTGAGTGCATGACAATGACGGAAATCAGTGCGATCGTTTTAAATTGTCGAGAAGCGAGCCCTGCGGGGTTAGCAGTACGGCAGAGATGAAATATATCGGTGAAACGCGTTCGTCGGCCCGGTCTCATACGAGACGCGAACGTCTCGTCTGGGCTACGGGGTTAAACACGATATACAATAATAAAAGCATCGATCGAAAAAAGAATGGAACACAAACAAACGATTTTACTAGCACCTGCGTTGAGCAACAGCAGCTGTTGGCGTAGGGATGCTCCCGAAGGAACTTGGACTGGCCCGGGCCCAGGAGAATTACTACGCGCCGCTCTGATCCTCGCGCTCAGTCTAGGTATTCTGTGCGCGAACCTGTTAGTGATATGCGTCATCAACAGTAGACGATACAGCAAATATATTCACGCACAGGTTAGTAAATCGTTCAAACCATCTTATCTTTTAATAATAGTGGAAGTGGTAGATTGAGTCTGGATTTCGGATACTCCATTATGTTTGTTACTTTCTTCATTTACGTACACAAATTCAATTGAAGATTGTTCTGGCCATAAGCTAAACTAGTGAGACATCTTCGGAACTTTTTTAACAAATAGTTATTACCACATTACAATCACATGGAAAAGAAAGAAACTGAGAAGCTCATTTTGGAATTATATCAATTTGAAGTTCTCATTCATATTTCTATGGAGTTTAGTGGAATGGAGAGCTACATTGCTACATTAAATTGAAAAAGAATTAACGAAAAAGTAGTGTCAGGATTTTGAAATATTTTACAGTAATACAATGTTAAAATGAGGAAGAAAAAAAATAGTTAAACGACTTTAATAATTATTTTGTTGTACTTCAAATAACACATACCTTTTAATGAGAATAGCTAGACAGCAAAGTCAGAATACATTATATGTATTTAGAATGCGTATAACTTTTTGCGGAGATTGTATAGCTAGAAATCTTATCTCAAAGACTTCTATTTAAAATAGGAGAAAAATGAATTTTGTGCTATCATTAAAATGTTTGAATTTACAATCATTTTAAAAGATTCATTACTCTTTACTTTCATTACCTCATTGAGTACGATATTTGAAATTACAATTATTTACTGAAAAAAAAGGAATACGACACCAGGACTCAATTTACCATCATTTGTAGTATATGTATAATATAACCTTGTAAATAATGATTTTGACTACTGTACACTTCTTTTCTTTCTTCTTATTGAAATTATAAATAACAAGGAACAAGTAGGAAGTAAAAATAGGAAATTAAAACAATTCTTACATAATATTACTATAATATGCATAGATTTATCAGAGTTATATTTGTTCCATAATGCCTGTGTATATGTATACAATTGCGTAGTGGTTGAATAATAACAGATGAGTTGTCGCATTTTTTTTCCTTTATTTCTGTATAACCGCTTTTCACTTGAATATGGAAGTGTGTATGTATGCATCTTTCTTTCAAGTCAAGATCTTATTTAGTTTTTCGTAAGATCTCTAGGCAGATTTTTTTGTATCATTCTTTCAAAAAAACACAAAAAACTTTCAAAAAAATTTGTTAATCTTCGTGGACGACATTTTTTCTTGTGCCATTGTATACTGCCGTATATAACCTCAGGAATTTAATCTTTCGTGGAAACTGGTTCACAGAATCGAGTGTATCTGATTTTCTCGTGCAATAAAATATCTTTCTTAATAGCAGAAAGTACATTAATATAATATAGCTATTTAGTAGTACTTCCTCTATAAAAATATTTAGTACGATAAAACATATTTTCTACGTGTTATCTATAAAATTGGTATTGGAAAATTAATTTTTGTATATTTTTTCATATTTATTATTGCAATTCTTTATATACTTTACGAGATTATAATATGCGTGTGTACATCTGTTATTATTTTCTTGGCTATACCCCAGGCAACAACGTATGATTGATTACGGATAGTTGGTTGCGAATAACAATTAGATACGCGTGTAGAATAAATCATTCATTATGAAAATTTCTTGATAAAAACGAGTATTATATTGTTCATACTATTAACATTGGATTCCCTTATATTAATTAAATAATACTACTTAAGTTTGGACTTACGATTTTCATGGGAAGAATATCAGCAATTTGTAATTCCATAAAAATGTAATTAATAATGATAATAATTATGTAAAAAGATGTTAAAGTATGATTTTAATGTTTGCCGACCTGGCATTTAAAATCAACAAGTTAGATTAACAAGCAAAGTTGTTCGACCCCGAATTCTGATCTTAATAAAACTTTGTGCGTATGTAGAGCATAATGAAGTATCCGAGGTCTTTTTTCTCAAGGATTTAGTAAAAGTTTGAAATCGGCTTCCATTCTCTTCCCAAATGCAATTTTATAAGTCAGATGATGGAGAAATTGTTTTCGTTCTCTGATGATTTGATTAAAATGTCTGCATTTTATTCTTTATGTAGATGAATGGCTAACTTTATGACAACAAGCAAATATTATTCTATCCAGTCCAGATTCTAAGTATAAACTATAATTCTCAGTGTACCTACGATGCTCCAGTTCCAAAATTTTTTTTTGTAAAATCAATATTATGTACTTTACAATTATATAAAAGTCAATATTTATACACTAATGCTTTCCTCTATTTTTTAATCTCTGATGCATCATACAGACAGATCGAATTAACTGTTTTCTATAAAAAGAATACATACTTGGCACACTCAAAGCATAATACACACAGAGAAATAATCTTTCTATTATAAACCATTGTTTTATTTTCAATGGTACAATTACCACAATATTATTCAGATCTAATATTTGTTATGTGAGTACAATTAACAGAAATAATACAAATAAAGAATAAGTGTAAATAACCTTAAAACATTAGGTACATGTACAATAACAATACTTATATAATATATTAAAAAATTAAACATATGTATGATTTCAATGGGACACTTTATAATAAATGTTATCTTTCAAATGCACGAGCCATTGATGCAAGAAAGAAGTCTTTTTAAAATTAGTTTGCGTAATGAATAACACCCCAACAATGTAATCTAAACGATCAACAGGTTCTCTTCAACTTTATTGCAGCCAAAGTACTTGCTGACGAGTTTGGCGAGTAATGATCTTGCTATTGGTCTCCTGGTTACGCCGTTTGGTTTTCTACCAGCTGTCTATGGATGTTGGCCTTACGGGGAAGTCGTCTGTCAAATACAGGTAATACTACTTACTTGGAGCATACTCACTCAGTTGCACATAGATACATAATAAAATCCATCTGTTCTACTAAAGAATCGATTTATATCTAGGAATTATATATTTTAAGCTTTTAATTTTTATGGACTGATCTCTTTCGTGAAACGCGTCCAAGGTAATTTGATATTTCTTAATTTGTTTAATTATATTTCTATTGATAAAATGGAAGTGTGCAATATTCCAGACAGGCTTTCATGGTCGCTATGAGATGTAAAAATTAATTTATTAAAAATTGGAAACAATCTACAGTAAATTCTATTTGAATACGTATATTAATATCTACACTAATTTTATATTGTATTATGATTTGAATCCCTTGTCATGCAGTGAAACAATACATTTATGATACCTTTGATCTGCCGCCTTATTGTAATGACAACGAGCAGCGGGCAGCGGACAGCGATCAGTTCCTTGCTTGGACCCAGACAGCAGCCGGTATGACTTGCGCACTTGGTCAGTCGTTCCACAGAAATCAGCGGGCCCCTTTAAGGCAACCAGTTTTTACATGCTTTTCCCTCTACCTCTCACTTTCCACTTCAGCACTGCTTTTACTGCCCACCTCTTGCTACCCTCTGCCAGCAGACCGTAAGTGGGAATGGCCCTTTATGCAGCAGCATATCATGATTCAATAATATGTCCTATACAGAATATCCTCATCGAGTGTATATAGATTGCTATAATACTTTCTATTGTAATTGAACCATTACATGTGTTAAATTTACTAACGATAAAATCATTGCGTACCTAAAATTTAATGATGCCGAGATGAGCATTCACAAAGCGCGAAACATTGCAAGCATTAAGTATTTGGTAAATTTGTTGTCTTATAAACTGTCTGTCTGGGATCTGCAAAATTATGTTAATTCCACCAAATGTAAGACTTTTATAAAATTAAGTATTCTCAATATTGCCTAAATTCTTATATTACAAAGACCTTTGTGGACAACTGTTTAACAAAAGAATTGCAGTTCACTAAAAACTGATTTATGATATTGAGAAGTGGTGATATGATTTGATATACTTTGAAGTGTTTTGTATCCGTGCTAGTGCAGTATGTAGTGACGTCGAACGGCAACGGTGAATTTGATCTGTACTTGCCAATAGGTCGCGAAATCACTAGAGAGCCTCAACAAATGAAATCTACGAGAGTCTGAGTAAAAAGTAAAACTACTTGCGGGATTGCCGGCGAATTCTCTTTCTTGTTTCGATCGGGTACTGCGGCTGCCGTTGCTAGGGGAACATAAATCTCGAATCGATTGTCATTCGGACGAACGTAGACTGAGCAGGTTGATTTATTCTTCGATTAGTTCAACAAACTGTTCATGGTCAGAACAATTCGGTCTCGCCTATGACACACTTGTTATATCAAACATGTGTGCACCTACTGGTGACTGTTTAAAAACAAGAAAATAAAGTATTAAGCAATTACATGTTCACAAATACGAAGTTATAAAGCACATCCCTATTTTCTCAGTTATCCTATTGAGGACGTTATCGTGAGAAAAATATAGCATTATGGGAAAGAGAAAATAAAAGAGACCGATATCAAGATTATGATCGGGAATTCTGATAAGATGTACTGACTAGCGGAAGAAATACCGGAAAAGGTACCGACTGCAGGAAGCACAGTCGCAAGTTCCTGAGGGTGATAATTTCCTTACCGCGGTATGAACATGCCGCTGACATTTCCCGCCCATTTTTCTTCGATTTCCGCTTCAGGAATTCTCGAAAATATAGGGAATGCTATAAGGCGATTTAACGCGATAACGTAGAAAGTATACAGTGAATAAAATATTACACAAGTGCTATCTAATGAATATCGATTAGTACGAAAAACGTGAGATACATGATTGAACAAATTTAAA
>NW_017170692.1:78654-89590 GCF_001652005.2 Ceratina calcarata | reverse complement strand
GAAAATAGCGGTTCTCATAAATTCGTCATCGCTCAGCCTTCTAATACTGTCTACACAAGCTACTTGTTTGTTCTCTGATTTACCTTTACATTCACTGTAATTATGTCCCATTTCCCCGCATCGGAAACACGAACCTTTCTCTCTTCGGGCTTCCTTGCAGTTCTTAGAGATGTGCCCGTACTTGCTGCAGTTGTAGCACCTTGCTTTCGTCTGCCATGCATTTTCATCCTGGGGAAGGCTGCTCTTAATCGGTGTAGACAACGATCTGCTTTCCCTTGATTCCACTTTGTTTCCTGTTGATTCACGGGGTGGTCGATTTCTTCCATCCGTCAAGGTAATACTTTCAAATGCAGCCAATAAGTCCAGTGTTGTTGAAAAATTCTGCATTCTGGCTTGATTTCGGAGTTGTCTATCCGGAATTCCTTCCACTATATAGTCGATCATCTCCTCTTCTGCCACAGGAACATGATTACCAAGAATAATTTTCTCATGATAGTATACACTGAACAATTCATTCGTCTTCCAAACTCTGTCCTCGAATTTCTTTCTTAGCACCAATCTAGTTTCCCTTCTTCCAAACATCTTCTTCATCTCCTCCAGCAATTGATCGGTATCCATTTCAATGTGTTCTGGTCGAGAATGAAACCACTTTAACGCTTGCCCTTTCAATCTCGTACCAATTAAAATTTTTGTCGCACTATCATCGAGATTATAGGTTGTACGTAATAGCCTAACTTGCTTCTCCCAATTACAGAACAGCTCACTGAGGCCATCGAAATCACTTAATAAATCACTGACGGATTTTATACCAATTTTCGTCTCCGTTGCGGAAATAGTTGATCTTGGCGAATTTCTTAAAAGTTCGTTCTCACGCTGCAGCAGTCTCAACTCTCTTTCCATTAGCTGTTTCTCCCGTAATAAAAAATCAAACTCGTACGCCCTGTCATTACTTACACGACGATTATGACTATCACTTGCAGTCGCATTAGCAACATCATCACTTATATTATCGGTCTGGAATATATCCTCCTCTGGTAGCAAGCTAGCATCCCTTATCCAGCTTCCACTAGGATCCATTTCTTGTAATCTTGCGATTAACTCGTTTTTCGTTCCGGAAGTGGGTAACCCTCGTTTTAGCAATACCTTTTTTAATTGCACTACTTTCAAATCATTAGGATTCACCATTTTGTCGTCAAGTCAATATACACTTTTCACTACTGTTCTTCACAAATATTCAACGTCACGGCCACTATCAAATCAATTCAATTAACCAATATCAATCACACACGGAAGTTCTATATGAGCACAATCCCACTTCTGAAATTGTAAGGAGGCCTTGGTTTGAGGGCGAAGAATGACGCGCAATAAACCTTGATATTGATTTTAATGTGAATATTGTATAAAGAATTTGTCGGAAGCGTAGCCGTGCACGTCTCGATCGTCTCTCGACCGATTCTCGATTCACTCTGCCTTCTTTTCTCGTCGGCCGGTCTTTCGCCCTGCCGAATCAAAGGATGCCGACTCCCGTGTCATTTGACCACTTCGGCAACAATGTTTACCGTATCTTATACTCTATATACAGCTCTTACATATACACTCTTACATTTGTATAATTTGATCATTGTCTTCTTATGCATATAAGGAATTTGTAGAACATACTCGAGTTTATATTATACGTGTATGTACCACGAAACACTGGACAATTTTCTATTAGTGTCTAACAAATGGATATTTTATAGTGCGTTCACACCAACTCATCGAATGTTTCTCTTTGTACTTGTTTTCTGTTAATGGCTATCGACAATTGTTGAAAGATTGTTCGCATCTCTTTGAACTACAATGTGTATAGCTGGAATGGAGGGTGAAATGAGGATTCGGTCCGTCGGTTTGAACGTACAATTATAAAAGCCACCAGAAAAACTTCTTTTTATTTCATTAAAACACAAATTATTTGGAATTTTTGTCAAACTGTCTTTGTTCAATCTTTGAATACTCATTGAAAATTTCGGTATTCGAATTGATGCCTGTAGACACGATCATGAAGCAGATTTAAATAACAGTCTGTTGTATGTATAATTGTAGTGGATCATGCTTTCAATAAAAGAAAGGACAGTTTTAAATATTTCAAATAATATGTATTTTATTAAAAAGAAATTTATATAAGCACGTCTTCGGATGATTTTGTATTAGACATGGTAACATTCGGTTTTATTTATTCATATTATTATAAAGTTATTCTTGGGAAAAACGTTTCTTCTAATGTAGTAAAGAAACACGTGTTTCGCAAACGCTAAACGTGTCTAATTTTTGAAAGTAACTGTGTATGAAAGATTGAAGAGCTCTGAATCGCACAGGAAAACGATTGAGTAAATTCGTTTTGTGGAGAAAATATTCGGTTAAGGTCTCTCGGGAGTGACTCGAGGATAGCTCGAAACGAGGCCAGGGCGATCCTAGCCCCTCCAGATTATCAGAGCTTTTTCCTGGCTGTACGCCAACGGTCACCATGGCAACCATCTTAAACGTATACTACCCTCCAACGTCTCTCACCTCTCTCACTCCTTTCTTCGCAGTCGCTACTTTATGGATACACCGGTGTCACTGATTCATCGAATCACGTTGTCGCCTTTGGCACATCGTATTTGAGACTACATACTTGACTTGAAGAGGAAAATGTTCTTCATTCCTCTTAAGTTTGCAGGTACACAAAACGTGTTCGGCATATACAAAGTATTGGAACACTTGTGGAGAATTAAGTAAACCGTAAGCTTGCGAAACTCAGTAAAATCAGTCAACAATTTCCAAGAATAATATTTATTTTAGAAATAAAATTTCATTTGGAAATTCAAAATATTTTTATGTAAAATATGTCTTGCTTTGTATAATTTCTTTGTAAGTTTATGAAATTATTTATGAAATTATACGATAAAATACATGCGTCATGGTGGAATGATATACCCTGTAATTTGTTTTACAAATAAAAGTGCTTTCTACATGGTCCATCTTTAGGAATGTGAATTATAGATGCCACATATAGAACTAAAATGCGATAAGTCAGACGCTTAAAGGCTAGCGGTGGGAACACAATATCGTGAGAAGAGTAACTACAGATTTCAATTTCAAACCAACTTTTTAAATGGTGTAGTAATGTAATTCACCTAATTTGGTAATTTTTAATTATTCGTAAAATGCATACTACGGAAAAGTGTTAAATGAAATTTATATGATTTTAGAAAGAACTTTATAATAATTAATTTTTCTTTTATTCTTTCCAAATGCTTTAAACTTCTAATTAACAAAATGGTTCGTATTTTACGGAACTAAAAAATGTACTGAATTTAGACTATAAATCGTCTTTATTGCATGGTACGTTGTATGCATACGTATTTCTGATGTGAAAGCATTGTCATGGATACTATTCTTGTACGTTTTCATGGCATATGTTTCTAGAGGGAGATTACGAGTGCTTCCACTTTGTACTCGCTTAAATGAAATGTGGAGGGATATAAGGGTATTTGAATTTCAATTGTTCAAGGATCGGCGAGCTCTTTCGTACCTAGTTTAGAATTTCTGATTTGCTGTTAGAATTTTTCGATATTTCCACATTGTGAATTTACTACTAAATTTACTAAATGAACAATTTGACAATAAAATTACAGAATTCATTATATCATACTGTCTGAATATTATCATTCATACAGGATGGATCAGTATATAACTTTTGACACTTGAACATTTCCGTCATTTTGGGAGATATAAAAGAACTTTATTAACCAGAGTTGCTCAGTTTAAAGACTACTATAATTTATCGTTAAATCTATGTTTGTAGACAGAAGATTTACGAAGATTTCTTATACAGGGTGTCCCAGGACAAGTGGTACATATTTTAATGGGAGGTCCTGTGGTGCTTATAAACAACTTTTTCCTTTGTGAAAAAGTTGTCCGAGACGTGATTATTGAGTTATTAACAAAAATCCCCAACCAATCAGAGCACGAGTATACAAGGTGGACAGGATCGCGGCAACCGCCTCGTGCGTTGTCGCGCCCGTATGTCGCGCTCGTGACGAGAACATACATGTAGGATTAAAGAAATGTTGTATGCAAAAGCGAACTAATAAATTGGTTAAACATCAGAGGAAAGAAAGCGATTAGTCGTTACTTACGTTCACTGAACAAGTGTAATGTACTCAATGGAATAACTAACAATTTTTCAAGTTACAGAATAGGTAAAATTATGAAAAATGCGAAAAGAATCAGAATTGGACTTACTTTTTCGTTGGTAAGTACACCTGACTTACTCCAAGCATGAGCTGCTGCAAGCCATGTGTCCTATCTTCGAATGCCGAAGGTCGACCCATTGACCCATTGACGTTCTTTTAGGAGCAGGTGCACTGACCAACGAAAAAGTAAGTCCAATTCTAATTCTTTTCACATTTTTCATAATTTTACCTACCCTGTAATTTTTTAACATTGACAGTTATTTCATTGAGTATTTATAGTTACATTTGTTCAGTGAACGTAAGTAACGACTAATCCCTTTCTTTCTTCTGATATTTAACCAAGTTATGAGTTCGTTTTTGCATGCAACTTTTCTTTAAACCTATACTCTCGTCACGAGCGCGAGGCGGTTGCCGCGCTCCTGCCCACCTTGTATACTCGCGCTCTGATTGGTCGGGGATTTTTGTTAATAACTCAATAACCACGCTTCAGACAACTTTTTCACAAAGGAAGAAGTTGTTTAAAATCACCTCAGGAACTTCCCATTAAAATATATACCACTAGTCCTTGGACACCCTGTATAGTTACCTTTACTTTTTTAAATGGAATCGTACATATTTTTTATAATCTTGTTAATGCAGCTTGACATTCTCTATAATAAAGTATTAACTTATGTACATCAAAAAATTATGAGATATTTAAAATTTAACTTTGCTTAACTTAGGACTGAATTTACGATTTGAGAGAGCGAAGAAATTGTACAAAGTTAAAGTAAAACAATCTCCTAAACTAATAATTTTCCGATATACATACATGGGGTAATACTTCCTGATATAGAATATCAAGCTGCAAGCAACAAGTACATAAAGAAACTATGTGACTCCATTTAAAAAAGCGGAGATAACTGTGGAATTTCCGTAGCTCTTGTATCTACAAAAATACTTTTACCGAGACGTTATAGCCTTCTATAAACTGAGCCACTTTGGTTAATAATGTTCTTTCATATCTCCTAAAATGACGGAAATAATTAAGTATTAAAAGTTATTGATCCACCCTGTATATTATAACGTTGTAAGCACGAGGTCATGAGTTGCACTAGTTGCAGCAGGATAATTTCTGTAATATCGATTTTATTATGATATGTGCAACACAAACAGTTGAAGATTTAAACTGTCTGGTGACAATATGTGTATACGTATAGATATGTAGGTGAGAGGGTGTTAATCCAGCTCGAGAGTACAGATAGCAGAGTTACGTTAGCGTGATTATCTAACTATACAGTTTGATAGATGGGAAGTGATTGGAAGATCAATTGTCATTCAGCGAGTAGTATTGTAATGTAAGTATAGTGACTGGCATTAAGTACACCTTCAGCAGAAACGCGAAAGTGTTTACTGGCTATATTGTAATGATCATAGAATTAGAATCAATATTTATGGGAATTAGGCGGTGAAAAAATAATTCACTGTTAAACTTTTAAGACGTTCTGTGCCACGTGTACCACCGGTGGTACACGGTAAACTTGATCGTCAGGCCACGTGTACCACCGGTGGTACACGCAGTCATATTTATTTAATGCGCTGAAAACATATATTTTATTACAAATATAATTCTGTAAACTATATTTCTACCTAAAAAATGAAGCATTATACAAGATGCAGTAAAGAACAAAACACATAAGTTTATTTAATTGTTATATATACAATAATTAATAATTACATTTAATGGTGCATCTTTAATCAAAATATCAAATGGCCTGAACGACAAGTCAGGCAAAAATGGCTTGGCACGGAACGTGTTAATAAATTTCACTTAATCTTAAAGTACTAAGAAAGGCGCCTGCATTCTCTTTAAGAGAATTGTTCGACTGTCATTCTATCGGTCCTACTTTTACGATTAGTCTAAGCAATTTAGTTTCAGGAATGCAGCTGTATCCTTTTTTAACTTGAATTTCGGATTTTGGAGAAAAGACAGCCGATTAATGTTTGCCTTTAGATAAAAGACTTCCATTTCAATTAAATAGAGCCAACAATACTAATGTTTCTGTTACTTAATTTTTACTCAATAAATTGCAGCTAATAACATGGTGAAAAATTTTCAAAATATCTTTGTTTTCGATAAAGCAATTTCTTTAAATATAAAATATTATTTAAGTTTAAATGTATAAGATGTATCCTTGTATTAAACATAGATTGCATTTTCACTAATTCAAATGATGATATTATTTCGAATAATGAAGTTTCTGTCCGACTCGTGGCACTGCCTGTTTAAGCCCTTAAGACCATAGCCATGTTATCAAGATCTCAATTTTCTATCAGATTTCCCTTAAGCCGTGTTAACACGTTCCTATCTAATCACTTATTAAATACATAAGAAAAATGTTTCCCAGGTCTTTAAGGGATTAATAATAAAATAGAACTTCGACGCTTTGTCGAATCGTTCTTGGTACTCGTAATTTTTCTTTTCTTTCCATAAAAACTTACCACCTAACTACATTCTGGAATCTGGTATATGTATGACCCGCTGACAGATTCCATAGCGTTGCTTGGTCTTTCTGTATTTTTGGAAAGTTTTGAACTTTATAACGTTGATTCAAGTTAAAGTTCATATTTATTTAATTTTATAATGAAGCGAAATTTTCACTCCATCGTACAACATTATATATTAGAACTAGTTAATTATGTATTGAGTAAAATTTTTGCATAATATTGTAAGCACTGAATGTTAATATTTTTTAATTTGTATTTTTTTGTAATTTGAAATTTGTAATTTGAAATTTGTAACGTTTTAGGCACTTCTTAGGGGAGCTTTAACTCAACAAAGTGCCGTTATCCTCGTCTGTATGGCAATTGATCGTTACGTTTGTATGCTGCATCCACATCACTATCACAAACATACATCCAAGAAGGTATGCACTGAAAATTAATATTCTATTGCTATCATATTTATTGATGTGCGTGTTTCATAGCATGATTATGTATTTCCTTAATACTTCTAAGAATCATACAGTAATCATTTCATGCATGATCATTTTTATACTTTGTAGATTGAAGTAGTAATCTTATTCGTACAAAATTTATAAACTATTTGATAAAATACATATGTATATTAGTGTCTGTGTCATTTGTCCTTTACGTTGATACAATGATTCGAAATATAAAATAATCTTGGGAATTGTTATATGAAAGCGAAATTAAACAATACTTATGCAGTGCACTGAATGACGTACGCGATTCAGTCAATAATGGACGCGTCTTTTTATTCAACAATTTTTGTATAGATATAGTAGATGAATGGAACACACCTTGCCGATCTCTTCGCTTTTGATTGTGAGATGAAAAGCCGAGCTCTGAGGCCGACACAACGCCCACGTGCAAGTAAATGTATAGCAAATCGATTCAACGTACATTTTGCTCCTTTTTTTACACGAGGAGATCCGTTAGATCACCCTCAACCTTCGAGCGTTATCTCCTGCTTTTTATCGAGCAACCGAATTATCGCTTTCCCTACCGTCAGACTCGTTTCCAATAAAACGAGTCGTATCTGAAGGGGAATCCTTCAAGACAATCGAGTTTGGCCTTAAAACAATACGACCTTCTCGGACAAAAGTTCCTCCTCCACCTGGATTACGTAGTACAGCGAATTTTATGCTGGATCGTAAACTTTCGAACCTAGTTTTTATGCTTCGGTCTTGAATATTAAATCGAACTCATTTGGTAATTGCGTTCAATTCACCGTCGAAAACAACAACAATACGAATTCTATCATTACTCACTATACATACATATGTACGTATTTATTATATGTATGTATAATTCACACTTTGGAAATATGAAGAAGATTTAAGAAGAAGAAATTAATCCATCATAAATACTAGTTCTATGTATTTCAAAAACTATTATGTATTATGAGAATATCCTGTTTTTAATTAATGTGAAACAAATTCGATATTTAGTCGGCTGAAGAAAAAGTATTTCATTATTAAAGATGAATCTGAAAGAGGACTTAATCTAACAATTTGCTGACTGCATGTTCCATTCAGTTCGTAACTTTCTCCCAATTGAATGTCCGAATCCTCCTACTGTTCGCTTTTCTGGTATCCATGCTTAAAATAAAACTGAATGTTGCTTCTCGACACAAATTATCATAAAAATTCAATGATATATAATACTTTTTGATATATTTATTTAGGTAAATGATAATAAAGTTTAATAGCTTAAAATTCTAACTATAATTTTCGAACTTTCGTTTGGAATTTGATTTTAAAGTTATTAATGATAATGATAGAACTTTGATTAAAAATTTTGATCACAATAGTATGTATACATAGTACAGTCTTTAAGTTGTTTAAGTACTATCGCTGATCATTCATTATTTTTATTTTAGTATTTTTCAACGGGTATCCGACTTCATTTTCCTCTTCCCTTCCTCTCTTACATTCTAAAGTACATTTCGGTATTTTCATTACGAGTCACAAATTAAGGTATTTCATAAAAATATGCAAGCGAATATTTGTCACTTTTAACAAATAGGATGTGCAAGCAAGGTGAAGTGAATGATCTAAAGCAATGTAGTACAGCAAGAAGAAATTTATAATGCAACAAGGAAAGAAAATTTCAAATGATATGCATACATAGCCAAAAGTTTTATTAAAGCCAAATATTGAATATAAACACTTTTAATGAATTCGTCCGATTAATGATATGTACATACACACATATAATTTACGATTTATAATTTCCACGACAAGATGTTATTTTATCATTTTATCTATAAGCTGAACTATTTTTATCTCATTATCCTTTTTGTGAAAACTCAAAAAGGAAGCAATTTTTGTCTCCAAAAACGTTTATTATATCTGAAAGTAGAGCAAGAATGTTAAGCAAAGAAATCTCGTATTTTATATATATAATATGCGAATATCACACTGTATATTACATTGTAAATGATATACTTCAATCGGTGTTGTGTATTAAATAATATTTATTTTACTTATATAGAACTACACAAAGCAGGTCATATTTCATGATACTATTGGAAAAGAGATAACTCTTCATATTAGTGAAGTAGGACGTAAATATCAAGAACCAGCCGACAGGCTGTAAATTCATTTCATTCATCTTTCCGGTTTCCCAAATTATATTACAAGATCAGTCAATATGGAAGTCCCAGTTTCTATAGAAAATTATTGGTTTATATATTGGTGTAAATGTTTCAAAATTAAGGTGGTTCTATAGTTTCTCAAAAGTTCGAAGTATTAATGAAGGCTTTGTGTGAATACATATAAATCGAAATTTAAAGAAAGTATTTGATACATTTTAGAATCAGTTGTCGTGAAAGTATTTGTCGAAATAATTACTAAAATCGAGGGATTTATTGTCCACTCTTATGACCGAGATACTCTAGAAGACAGAAAACGAATGACTTTTTAATAACCGTAAATTTCGATTGTTACTTCTGAACTAATAGTACTTTAGTACTATAGTACAGATATAGCGATATATGTATATACGATGATATTTTTTAAACATTGTTTTACTTCTGTTTAAAAAGCGGAAACTTTTGCACTTTGTGTTATAAGTTATAATGTGATTGAGGGCATTGAGGCGTGGACAAGGAAAATCGAAAAAATGGCAGGAAAAGTAGAGTGGCTTCTAACTTCGCGCGGAAACTTCTTAAAAGTGTTTAACATTCATTCATTCATAGAGCTATTGCCGTGAAAAACATCAATTCCCTGGGACAGCCTCGTCTACATTCCCAAGTGCAAAACTGGTCTCGAAATTTGTATGAGATACGCCGCAGGCTATTATTGAATTGAATTGATGGGAATTGCAGTTTATGCAAGCAAATTTAAGCCGGAAAATTACCTCGGTCACGAAACTGTCCAATAACATTTACCGTCATCAATATCACATTTTACGTGTCTCATTTGTATTTTTGACTGTAGATAAAAATTTCAGTAATCAAAATAAAAACAATTTTTATTAATATCTTATATTAACGGTTATTTCAAGTGAAATTTCCACTTATGTCAATAATGAATAATATAATTTTTAGAAAAATAGAATTCTTTAATGTAATTCTATATTGGAAAAATCTTATAAAATAGCGTGTATCGTAAGAGACCAGATGCTTGGAAGTTAGGTTTTCTGAAGCGAAGAATAAATAAAAAGAATTCAAGAAGAGTTAATAAGTTTAAATATTATTTCAACTAGCCAATTTTGGTCACAAACGTCCTATCGTATGTGCACTTTCACCAAGATAGCAATGGTAGAAAGTAAAATTGGGGAAATGAAATCGTTTTTGGCGTATCACACAGACGATCGTATGCGCGGTACGAAAGTCGTGCGACTTTCCACGAGAACCGTTTCACTACCGGACAAGAATGATGCGCCGAATCAGCTGCCGACTCAGCGAAAACCACTTCGTGTACCTTAGGCCTTAGAAGCGATTATCAGCGTTTGAGAATTGTACGAATGGAAACTTCGATGAATACGAATATTTATGAGTGCTAGTATTTCGCGTGGTTTATGAAGAAATAAAAATGTCGAATGCTTAAAATTAATTCTTCGCTTACATTTTTTTCTACATTGACATAATATTTCATTTCCATAAATATACATTTAATAAACATAAAATTTATGTTGGGGAAAAACCAGGAAATGACACACATAAAGAGTACACGACTGTAGTTATCACTTGCACTGCTAATAATAGAATA
>NW_017170692.1:70055-77875 GCF_001652005.2 Ceratina calcarata | reverse complement strand
CAAATGATTCAACTGAAGCTTGGACAACTCAAATGGACAATCCAGAGGTAAACCAGGTAAAGAGGTATAATCACAAGATGACTTGCGAAAATTTTAACGAAATTAATTGGCTTTTGGATAGTGGCTCAACTGATCACATTATTAATGATGATAAATATTTTGAAAACTGCGTAGATTTGAAAAATCCTGTCGATGTAAAGCTACCAGATGGTAAAAAATTAAAAGCAACTAAACTGGGTAATGTGAATACATATTTCAGAACTTACCGTAATGAAAAACTAGTTGAATTAAGAAATGTTTATTATGTAAAAGACATTAAACAAAATCTTTTGAGCTTATCCAAAATAACTAAAACCTGTACAATAGTAGCTAGGTTTGAGAATGCTAAAATTTATAATCAATCCAGAGAATTGATAGCGGTTGCGAATAAGATAGATAATTTGTATTTTATGAAGAGTTTCGCATATGAAAATGATAGTAATGAAATATATGTGAATGCGTCAAAGTTAACTGCTAAAGAGAAATGGCACAGGGCACTTGGTCACGTGAACTTTCAATATTTGAAAAATTTAGTAAATAACAAACTTTTAGACGGCTTGCCAGATAAAATCGAGAATACAGAAATGAAATGTGCAAACTGTATAGAGAGTAAGATGGCAAATGTACCTTTTGATAACAATAGAACTCAGACTACCGAAATTCTAGAGCTTATACATACAGACTTAAATGGTCCACACAACACAACTGGTTATGGTGGGGAAAAATATTTTTTAACGTTTATAGATGATTATAGCAAGTGTACGAAAATTTTTTGTATAAAAAGTAAAGCAGAAACAACTAATTGTTTTATTGAATACGTAAACTTGGTTGAGAATAAGTTCAATAAAAAAATAAAGAAAATACAATGTGATAATGGGAAGGAATACTTAAATCGCGAAATCTGTAATTTTATTAGACAAAAGGGTATTGAATTAATGCCATGCCCACCCTATGTTCATGAGTTAAATGGAGTAGCTGAGAGGTACAACAGGTCAGCCATGGACATAGGGAGGTGCTTACTAAAAGAAGCAAGAATTCATAGAAGGTACTGGCCTGAAATAATGAAAACCGTAGCATATTTAAAAAATCGTACAATTGCGAACACAGTGGAGAATAAAACTCCGTATGAAATATTTTTTGGCATAAAACCTAATGTAAAACATCTAAAAATATATGGGAGTAGAGTTTTCGTGAGGGTCCCGGAAGCAAGAAGGAAAACCAAATGGGATGACAAAGCTGCGCTGGGTGTACTAGTAGGCTATGTTGAGAATGGCTATAAAGTTTTGGTAAACAATAGGGTAATTATTGCCAGACACGTAAAAGTAATTGAAGAAGGTACAAGACTAATTTGCTTGGAAGAAGTTGATGAGCAAAAAGATAGAGTTTTTGAAACTACTACAACAGAAGCACATGAAAGTGAAATAGATGACAGTGACTGTTATGAAAATGAAACCACTGAAAATGATGTAGAAAATTGTAAAATCAATCTTGAAAATAATATTCAAGATAGTGACGATTTAAGCAACGGTAAAGTTAATGATGATCTTTTGAATGAGTTACATAACAAAAGTAAATCCAATTCAAACCTAAGAAGAACATCAACCAGGGAAAAACGCCCAGTAAATAGATTTGGTAATCCAATATCTCATGTTGTTTACGTAAACTACACTGATGCAAATGTACCAAGCACGTTTGAGGAGGCGATGAACTCTAATGAATCAAAGGAATGGAAAGCAGCAATGGATTCTGAAATACAAAGCTTAAAGAAAAACAACACATGGCAAATTGTCGATAGGCCAAAAGATAAAAAGGTTATAGATGTAAAATGGGTCTACAAAAGGAAAAACAATAATACCTATAAAGCTAGATTAGTCGTGAGAGGCTTCCAACAAAAAGAATTTATTGAGAATGTCTATTCACCGGTAGGCAAGATGCAAACATTAAAAATTTTATTGTCTTACAGTTGCAAAAATAATCTGTTCATAGATCAAATGGACGTTGATGCGGCTTTCTTAAACGGTCATGTAAAATCAGAAGTGTATATTCATGAGCCTCAAGCTTATGAAACTGGCGAGAATAAAGTCTGTAAATTGAAAAAGGCGTTATATGGGCTCCGAGAAAGTCCTCGAGCGTGGTATGATTGTTTTAATAAATTTGTTGAAAAATTAAAGTTTGTACGAAGCAACTATGATAATTGTTTGTATGTCAATAGTACAAGCAAGGATTCAATATATCTATTAGTTTTTGTAGACGATCTTCTAATTTGTTCCAAAGACAAAGGAAAAATAAATGAAGTAAAGGCAAGTTTAATGAGAAGATTTTCAATGAAAGATCTTGGTAAAATCAACAGTTACATTGGCATCGATATAGATTACAATAATGAAAGAAATAAAATGACGTTATGTCAAACAAAATATATTGAATCGTTGGTTGTCAAATATAATCTCGAAAACGCAAAATTGTATGATACGCCGATGGAAACGAACCTAAAGCTGGAACAAGCGAGTGAAGTCGATGAAAGGATAAAGTACAGAAATTTGATCGGTGAATTATTATACATAAGTACTGGCACAAGACCAGATATAGCGTATAGTGTTAACTACCTAAGTCGTTATCAGAGCTGTTTTGACAAAACACATTACAAATATGCGATAAGAATTTTAAAGTATTTGTATAAAACGAAAGACTTGAAATTAACTTATTATGACAATATAAACAGCGATACACTCGATTGTATGGTAGATTCTGACTACGCAGGTGATACCGTGGACAGAAAGTCCACCACAGGTTTCATAATTAGATTATTCGGAAATTTAATCTTTTGGAGAACACATAAACAGAATACTGTGACTAAATGTTCAACTTTTGCAGAATACATTGCAATGTCTGAGGCAGTAACTGAAATACTATTTATTAGAAATATGTTAGTTGAATCTTTCAGTCTAGATTTTAATAAAGGAATAAAAATGTACGAAGACAATTCAGGTGCAGTTGCAATTGCCAAATATGGAAACTTTACAAAGAATTCAAAGCACATTGAAGTACAATATCATTATATAAATGAACATTATGAAAATGGAATAATCGACATTGTAAAAATAGACTCAAAACAAAATTTAGCAGATTTGTTAACCAAGAGTGTGGATAAATCTAAATTTTTAAAAATGAGAAAAGCATTGAGATTAGTTTGAAATTTATTAATCAAGAAATAAGGTTAACATATAAAATGAATAACAAATTGGTCAGCGTATGTTACGTCTAGGATAAGATTGTATGAGAAGTAAAATGAAACGAACAGAGAGGTGTTTGTGAAGGATTCAAGATTGTAAATTTAAGGAGGCGTGTTGGAAATAAGTAAATATTACATCTTGAATATAAATGACTATCTCTCAATTCGCCATCTAGCGGTTAGCACGAGAGTGCGACAGTTTCTTTGTCTTAAGTTTATGTCTTCCGTTGCGGCGTATTACTCTCTTTTCTGTGTCGCCATGAAGTGCTCGTGCGTTGTCGAAATGTTAACCAAAGACTATTTCCAAATTTATTAATCAAACATTATTATAACATTAGTTAAGTTTATCTATTATTAATTATACTATCAAATAATCTACTTTTATAAAATATAATAAATAACCAACTATATTACGTAATCCACCACCTTTCATTCCAACAAAGATAACATAACGAAAGTTAAATTTATAATAAAAGCAACGACTCTAGAGTTCTAAAGAAACGTTACATTGCACATTCATTTAAAAAGTTGAATTTTCATTCATCTTTTATGCACGTTAAATGAACCTTATACATGAATTGTAGCATCAACTTTCATAAACGTTGAGGCTTTCGACAGAGAAAAAAAAAGAATGACTATTTTCTGTGTATGTGACGCAGTATTACATGCGGCAGGGTTGCGTGGCAGTGATGTCAACCACCTGGATAGCGAGCGTGGCAATTTTTGGCGCTCTCGTGCTTCCGAGGGGTGGTTACTACTTCAACGCTTCTGGACTTCTCGCCTGTGATCCTTTCTTTGCCAGGGCTTCCCTTAGGTATCTTTCAAAATCGCAGTAAATATAATCAAACGTGTCGTACATATGTTTGATATAATTTACTGCTTGTGCACTGGATACCAATGAATAAACGCTCTTCTTGGTTATATTCATCAACTGATAAATAATAAATTTTCTCAGTATTATATGTATATACATATGAACAATTATTACAGTACAATTTTTTTATATTCTAATTTCTAGAGATTATGTAAATATCCTTTAAACGGTATAAAGTATAAAATAGATGCAAATTTAAAAAACTGTCATATCTTTTTAATTGCGAATAATTCATGTTTTTCAATAGTTCCTTGTTTCCATTTCATTGTTGAATCTCGATTTTTCCCACTCGCTTCCAAATTGTATCTTATGTAAAAGCGAAAGATACGATTTATCGTATTCTTTTTTATTTCCAGGATTCTCGCATGCTGCTGTTTTTACTTCCCTACGACGATGGTGCTGATGTACTGCTACGGTTCAGCCTTTCACGTTAACAAACTGCGCCTGAAAAGGGTGGTTTGCGTTAACACGCCGGAGGTCGTTAGCGGAGGCCACATGGAGAGGGTAAGTCGAGTTTGGTGCCACTTGAATCTCCAATCAATGGGCTCAATTTAAATGGAGCTTAACCGATATCACAAAAACCCGCGATTGTTCGTTTACTCGTTCATTAAGTTGCTCGATCCTTACGCCGATGTAAACCATAATGAAGTGTCCTTATAATGAGACGATAAAATTTAAACGACGACGATTTATAGATAAAACGAAAGTGACAGTAATTCTTTCAACGATAACATTTATTTGAATGAATTATTTGGTGGAACCTCTATTGTATAAACTAATTGGGCGACAAATATGATCATATACACTGAAGTCCATAAATATCCGTACATATTTCAAAAATTGAATAACTTTTTTAATACTGAGCATAACGAATTAATTTTCTTTGGATGTTAGAGAGATTAGTTTACTATATGACGTATAACAAAAAATTAAATTGAATTGCTATGTCAGACTTAAGAAGAAAAAAATAACTGACACAATTTTTAAGTTTTTTATTCGACTCTTTAATAAAAATTTAAGACATGATTTTTGTAGATCAAAGGGCATTATATGCATGTACGAAGGTTCATTAAAATCGATTGACACTGTTATGACCCATAAATGATTAAAGAGCAATAAAATGCAAATTTTGACGATTTTCGACCTAAAATTTAAATAAATCGAGAAAACTCGATATGTCTCGATGCGTTCAACTTTTATCTCTAGACAGATTTGAATTGAACTTCTGTACGTGCATATAACATCTTTAGATCTAGTAAAATTAATCTATCATAATGATCTAGTTAAATTGGTATTAGAGAGTTGAATAAAAAAACTTAAAATTTGTGCTTTTATAATGTTTATGTATAAGAGAACGTTCAAATAATGGGTGTTTATTTTATATAATAGAGTGCTATTATATTTTCAATTTTATGAGAAAAAAGTAGATATGAATGAAGTTCTACAAGAATGAACCAATTAAATTCACTCTAGCGCTCAAGAACTTCTTGCATGGAAACTGTATAGTTACTTCATTTCATATAAATCCGTGAAAAGTGCTCTCCTCGGCAAATGCGCGACTGCCTTGTGAAACCTCTCTCGTGTGTATTTTTACGAATTCCGCATGCAGTTCTTCTTACTCGTCAAATCTTGAAGACAATATCGGCATCCTTAAACAGGTATATTTCCAGAAACAATGTTGAATTCTGTATTTTCAATTCTCGTTCAAAGCATTCAATTAAGATATATTATTTATTTACGTCATAAGAACATCGTGTCCGGGGTTTAAATAATCAATAGTTTCTGAAACGCATTTGATTTTGCCTTTCACTTGCTCTTTTACGTTTAGTAAAGGAACGAAAAAGATTTGTTAGAAATATTATTAGATATCTGATTATTTGTTCGTTTTCTCCTTAGTTGTACTTAAAATGTATACGAAGTACATTAGTCCGCGAGAGATAAGCACGCATTAATCACAGACCAATAAATCTGGGTTAATCGTTCCAATCTCTTAAATGAAGGCAAATCTCATCGACTATTGAGAAACTGCAAGTAGTAACTTCGTCCACTGATAAACCTTTACAATATTATTCTCTCTTTTTAATTTGTTATTTCTTTTACCATGATCCACAATTTACAATGTTCTAAGTTTTATATCATTCACGATGAAATATTGCTCATCACTGGCTGTGAAATATCGCCTTTTCTCCCAACATAACGTGCTGGTTTGAATTGAAATAGGAACGCGACTTTTCCACCTTTTATTTCAAACCCTTTCAAAAACAAATCGAAGCGAAAATGCTACTGTACCCTAACGCTATGTACATGAAATACTGTTCAAATAAATGTGTTCCACCTGTCAGAAAATTTTCAAATGTAATCGAGCGAACTCGGTTGAGAATATTGTGAAACTAACCATGCAACGACACGGAGTAGAAACAAATGCAATGAATGCAGTAAAATTAATGCGAGTAATTCTATTCTTTACAAAATGACGACGTGAATTATTCAGTACTGATGCATAGCCAAATGCTTGAATTGCAACAATCGAGGAGAATAGTCACAATCGATATACCATTATATTGAATATCGATATTCCTGATAACGCAGTATATGTATAGGTATGCATATACATAATACATTTCCTGAAGCGACACTTCTCTGTTATTTAATCATTTCTCTTTTTTGATGCATATAGTATTTCCTTCGCCACATTCTAGTTTCTGCAATCTGTCTCTAAGTAAAATAAAAGATAGTCATCATTACTTTGAAAAAAAACTCATAAACCGGAAATCGCTAATTCTACTTATTAATTTTATTTAGAATATCAAAGGAATAAAACAATGGTTTATCCATTATACAGAATAGCACGACTTGTTAGATTCAACATATTGTTTTTACCCATTTCCTGCGAAAGCATGAAGAGATTATAATTAAAAGTAGCATTCCTGCCTCATCATATCACTGTTCGACGTTTAATCGTACTATCGTACTAGGGCAGGAGTGTGTATACCGCTTCTTGTGTATTGAACTGTTTTATCGATTGTCAGAGTCGTCACTGTCTTGCATTTGTGTAAAATGTTGCGACGATTTCTTGCTGCCTTGTGTACAATAAGGGTGTGGATTCGCTTCAGCGTGCACTCTGAATAAACGAACACTGTTTTGTTCATGTCACTAACCATTATAACTTGTCATAGTGCTCAAATTACATCAATGAAGTAAACGTGAAGAGATGGGTTCCGTGTGTGAATTATAGCCGTTCTTTAACAGGTATTTTTCTACAATAAGACGTACAGCGTAGTACATGTATCGACGCAGACATAGACATTGATAACACCGTAACTATGTAAATTTTGCACATATATGACCGGCATCATATCATATCAACATATGGTCAGATTGATTAAAAAATTTTTTTAATAAAAACCGACATACAATAAAGGGTCACTGTCCTATGACTAGGGTCATTGGCCGATGCTACCTGTACAACAATGCGCGGCGTTAGATTATGAACGCCGGCGTCATTACATGTACATCTATATCAATATAAATTTGATGTCGTGGCGCGGTGTGAGTTCGAGGTAGAGTAAGAATTACGGTTCCGCAGATTTCTTGCATGCATACTACTAATTTAGATTTCATAAACGTTTATCAGTCGATTAAGAAAAGTCTTCTTTACGTATTTACACTACATATTGT
>NW_017170692.1:63605-68285 GCF_001652005.2 Ceratina calcarata | reverse complement strand
TAATTATGTTCACTGTATTTTTAAAAGTGAATTTTAATAGAATATTTGGTAATATTATTATTATCGTATTATAAAATTATTGCGAACATATTTTTTTCAAATAATAAATTATCATTTATTGGATAATGTATTCGGGGCATTTTCGCGAATAGCAAATGGTATGAACTCCTGAGAGGATAGCAGAACGAAAAATGTTACATTGATTTTCCACTAACGTGAAAAATAATTAGCATCGGAAGAAAAGAGTTCGTAATCTACCGAAAATCCACACGGGTCATTACCTTCGTTCCTCACACACTTTGGGAAGCGTATTCACCAAGACCTCGAGACATCGAAGTAAACTAGGCTAAGTGCGCGACGCCGCTAGAGTCTGGAATTATTGGAAAACTAAAGTGAATTCAGTTCAATGAGTCAGAATTTCTTCGCGACTTCAAATATCACTTTTTATATAATATAATAACAGTACTTGATAACGCATGCTACTCCATAATCATTTGGCATATAGCGTAAATTGACGGATTTCCATTTAACTTACTGTAAAGACATTGGCTGAATTTTGTAAGCCTGAAATAATGTAGTAATTAAGAGAAAATATGTATCTCTTGTTAAAAAGACTAAAAGCTTCGATAGTTCAGTACAGGAACTTTTTTAATTGTAAGTAGAAATAACATTATACTGGTACCAAAGTTCAATCAGACAGTCCAGTATTAGTAATTATAGGATGAATAATATATATAATGATTATAACTTGAATAGAAAAATGCGAACATAAAAAGATTAAGGACTTGTGGAGAGATAAAGAAAAGTTAATTAATAGACCAGTTCTAACTTATACATATATGTATATTTAATCTCATATTAATTTTACTTCTACATTATACCAAGCTTGTTTTTAATGTTATAATTCAAGCGAGTAAAAGAAAATCAGAAAGCCCAAACATAACTTCAATACGAATGTAATATAGACGTAAGTGGATAATTATCACAGAATTAAATTCTTTAATTTTTTTCTTCAATTGTCTCTGACCTTAGTTCTAAATGTAAATGTACCTATAATTTATCGTCTTATCTTGTGTAGTAAGTTACTACTGATAAATATCTCTTTTAAGTTTTTCCCCCGTCAAGAAGTCTAATAGCATCATAACCAGTGAAGATGCTGGTTATGATATATGACACATCCAACCCAACAATTTGAAGAATTTCTCTTCGATTCGCTAGCTCAATTACGTTGCAGATGATAGTTCACGTTTTTGTACTCGCTGAATCTTGGAATTGACAGTCCCTTGGACTTTAGGCACCATAATTAATCATACTCTTTATACAAAACTAATAACCGTAACCTTCCGTGAGAGTTTTCACCAAACTTCATTTTTAAAGGAAACTTCGACCATTTGCTCAATAGCTACAGCTTAGTTAATGGAATACGTACCGAACAGCTTATTTATAAGGAAGTGTACATCTTCCTTCTCTTCCATCATCTTATCTTGTTCTGTTTTATAGCCCATAGCTTCGATGTAGGTCAATGGATGCGGGAATGTCTTCTAAAGGCGTTCTCGAGACCACGACCGTGCTGATGTGTAAGATTCTACGAAAAAGGGAGCAGCTTGCCGCGTGGGTAGTTAGGTACTTATATTAGTGTATATGTGTACATAGATACATGAAAGGGATAAGATAGAACATTCGTTGTCATGACTCAAACTCTTAATCGGAATTATTAAACAGTAAAATTTAAAAAATTATGATCATCGCACCAAACTACCTTTATTAAGAAAAATCCCGATTTCAACAATTGTCGATCTTTTCATTTGAATTTTTTCACTGCTATGTACAATTTTTTAAATTCCGTACGTTTACGTAGAGTTTATTTTACATTATTTTATTATATTATATTAATTTAAATTCCATATCTTGGCCTGACTAGAAATAAAAGCATATTTAGCTTCTAAACAAGTTATCTAGCTTCATAGTTCGAAAGTCATTTAAATATTCTACGGATACCGAACGGACTGGGTACAAGTCAAGTTTCAACAAGATTTTCCTTTTTTTTTATTATTTCCGTTTTCCACCGTACCTTTTCTCGCTTATTGTGAGGTAACGAGTTGATACGAGCTCGATGAAGAATCAAATGGAATCGAGTCTCCATACATTGAGTTCGCAGGCATTCTTCTGGAGGAAGCAACGTCCTCTTCTTCGTTTTTCCTTCTTTTATAATCCTTCGCTTCGATTCTGCTCATTAGCGCAACGCTCCTATTCTTCACCTGTCATCCCATGTTGCGTCATAAGATTGTAATAGATTGACGAAGTGCATAATATTAAGAACCATTGTGTCGCCTTGTATCATTGTATTTTACTCTTTCTCGTTCAACAATACCTCTGAAATTGACTTTAAGTAGGAACACTTTCACTCTTCTTAGGAACGATATAAAATTCCTAATATAACTCTTAAATTTGTGGATCATGTACCCTAACTTATGTAACAAATATAAATATTTGAGTAAACATAGGTACTATAGGTTACAACTTTCTTTCTTTATTATGAATTTATGCACACGAATTGGAAGAACTAAAATTGTCTGATTAATCTTTGAAGTTTACTTCGCAACACGGTAACTCTCTCGTAGCATCCGTTTAAAAATTAATATCGAGTTGCGCATTAATTTATGGAGGGAATTAAAGTGGCCGGGATGCTAAAGCTGGTCGATCGCATCTCTCATTAAGTTCATTTCATCAAAACTGCGGCCTTCTATCTAAATTAGTGCGCAAGGTGAAATTTAGTAATTTATTCCGCCGCTAGTTTTCAAATAGCTTGCCTGCAAACAACTGACGTGCGCTGAACTGTTAATCCCAGTTACAGCTTAATTACGCAAGTAACTATCAATTATCTCGTGTGTATACATATAAATAAATATCAGTGATGAAGTATGTGTTTATACATACATACATACATATAAAGGTTCATAAAGCATGCGTACCTAAGCAAAAATTTCTTTTAAATCGAAATTGTTCTGAAATTTCTTTTTCAAAATATTAATTTACACATGCATCGATTTATTTACGGACAATCCATAAATTACAAAATAAAGCACAGAAAAACTTGCATTAGTAACTTTCGAATTTATAAAACTATTGTTTCTCAACAACAGTATTTTTGAACAAAATTGTTTGCATCATATAATTATTAATTCTTATCATACAAGGATACAAAGATATAAAAGAAACATTAGTGCATCTTAGTCACCACTAACGAGTTGATAATAAGAATACAAATAATTTGGATTATTCGGATAAGATTATTGTCTGCCGGAGTATTCAAGTATCCCAATATCCAAAGAAATTAACTTTGGATAGTCATGTGCAAATTATGTGTATCTTTTAAATCGTTGAATGCTAAATTAAATAGAATAATAGTATTAATATTAAATAAATTGTGATATTGTCGATGTTCATAAATATCAACACGAGCAGAAGGAGAGCTCAGATATCTGCTTCAAAACTTACAATTACATATAGTATGTATGAACATCTGTTAGCTCAATATACTATTATAGGGACAGTATATTTTCTATTACAATGCTGTTTATAAATATTCTAATTTATGCACTTACATACATATATATTATATACATGTATGTATAAAGATATTTGCTTCTTCTGCAAGATGGAAAATGAAACATGTATAGTTTGTATGCAGGGTGTTTATTTTATGTTGAACATCTAAATTATTTCCGCTACTATTAAAAGTAAAAAATATAATTAAATAGGATGTACATAGTTTTAAGGCGTGCATCAGATGGTAATAAAAAAAATCCTTTGAAGGTCATTTTAACAGTTTTTTCAAGATCACTGTATTTTTTTGCACATTAACATGTGTTTTTCATAGTGCATTGTTGTAGTCGGCGTCAAGAGGAGTTCAACGACCTATGCACCATGACCTTGAAAGCGAAAAAATCAATTTCAGTTTGAAGAATACAAAAGTCCAGTCCAACGATTCAGTTTTTATTAATGGTACATTAAATGGTGAAAAGTACAAGGAAATCCTTACTGAAAAATTATACGAGCTATTAGATGATGTTCTATATCAAGAACGATTGTTAATGTGGTATCAACACGATGGCTGTCCTGCTCATAATGTCACAAGTGTACGATGTGTATTAAACAACATGTTTCCCAACCGATGGATAGGCCGTGGTGCAAGTATTATTTGGCCACTTCGGTCACCTGACTTATTGTCACTAGGCTATCTTTTGTGGGGAGATTTGAATTGTACTGTTTATAAGGAAGACCCACGACACCAGAAGATATGAAAGAACGAATATGGAATGCACGTTGCACTATGAATCGCGGAAATACCATAAGAAATGCCATTCAGTCATTCACTTCTCGTGCACAGACGTGTCTTGCTGCGGACGGCCAGCATCTTGAGCATCTAATAAAATAAGGTGATATTACCATTTTTGTTTCATTACTTTTATTTTCTTCAAACTGAAACTGATTTTTTCGCTTTCAAGGTCATGGTGCATAGGTCGTTGAACTCCTCTTGACGCCGACTACAACAATGCACTATGAAAAACACATGTTAATGTGCAAAAAAATACAGTGATCTTGAAAAAACTGTTAAAATGACCTTCAAAGAATTTTTTTTATTACCATCTGATGCGCGCCTTAAAACCATGTACATCC
>NW_017170692.1:58068-61969 GCF_001652005.2 Ceratina calcarata | reverse complement strand
GGATGTACATGGTTTTAAGGCGCGCATCAGATGGTAATAAAAAAAATTCTTTGAAGGTCATTTTAACAGTTTTTTCAAGATCACTGTATTTTTTTGCACATTAACATGTGTTTTTCATAGTGCATTGTTGTAGTCGGCGTCAAGAGGAGTTCAACGACCTATGCACCATGACCTTGAAAGCGAAAAAATCAGTTTCAGTTTGAAGAAAATAAAAGTAATGAAACAAAAATGGTAATATCACCTTATTTTATTAGATGCTCAAGATGCTGGCCGTCCGCAGCAAGACACGTCTGTGCACGAGAAGTGAATGACTGAATGGCATTTCTTATGGTATTTCCGCGATTCATAGTGCAACGTGCATTCCATATTCGTTCTTTCATATCTTCTGGTGTCGTGGGTCTTCCTTATAAACAGTACAATTCAAATCTCCCCACAAAAGATAGCCTAGTGACAATAAGTCAGGTGACCGAAGTGGCCAAATAATACTTGCACCACGGCCTATCCATCGGTTGGGAAACATGTTGTTTAATACACATCGTACACTTGTGACATTATGAGCAGGACAGCCATCGTGTTGATACCACATTAACAATCGTTCTTGATATAGAACATCATCTAATAGCTCGTATAATTTTTCAGTAAGGATTTCCTTGTACTTTTCACCATTTAATGTACCATTAATAAAAACTGAATCGTTGGACTGGACTTTTGTATTCTTCAAACTGAAATTGATTTTTTCGCTTTCAAGGTCATGGTGCATAGGTCGTTGAACTCCTCTTGACGCCGACTACAACAATGCACTATGAAAAACACATGTTAATGTGCAAAAAAATACAGTGATCTTGAAAAAACTGTTAAAATGACCTTCAAAGAATTTTTTTTATTACCATCTGATGCGCGCCTTAAAACCATGTACATCCTATTTAATTATTTTTTCTTACTTTTAATAGTAGCGGAAATAATTTAGGTGTTCAACATAAAATAGACACCCTATATAATATTTGAAACATTATATTGTGATGATAAACGGAACTGTGTAGTTTTAATAATTGAAACAATTGAAAATATTTTAAACGACTCTCTCTTACAAACAATATTCCGATGCTGTTATTTGTTTGGACACGAATGGCCCCGATATACATAATAAGGGTTAATAAACTTGAAGGTGGAAAATGGACAAGCAAATATGGTGTTGCAAAAGTAACCATCATTAATTAAATAAATTATCCAAGAAGTCTTTGAAATTTTGTGAATGCGTTCCTTTAAGTGTCCTCTACAAAAGTTATTGAGGCCTCAATAGGGTAAGCGGGGCGAATTTATGAGCTATTTAACATCAAAATTAACATTCTTTATACTGTGGAGTAAAAACATCTAAACAATTGTTCATTAAGAAGTATGTCATTCTTGAAGATCTCAAGAACAATTTCCAATAGTTTAAACATAGGCTACCGGGGCTTTTTATTAAGATATGATCATTCAAGCAGAACAACTAACTAATTTTTAGACTTATTCCCAGAGAGAGCAGTGAGACTTGGCAACGTCCGGTACGTACATACGTATATGAAGGATGTTGTCAAATCTCAGCGACCTGCGCAAAAGGTTCATTGTCACACTTCTGCATCGCTCGGAGAGCGTAGTGATACGCAATAACAACCTCTGTTTAAGTAAGGAAAGCGCATGGGTTCGAGTTATGTTTGAGTTGAGCACAACTGGACTTGAAAAACGTTCTTGAGAAAAAAAATTGGGAATATTCGTTTTATGATTTTGTAATTTATATGAGAAACTATCTACAAATTGCATTTGGTTTATTTAATTTCTTTTTAAATACGAATAGATATAAAATAATTAGTTTCATGGAGGTTATATTGTAGCACATGTACGTATACTTGATGGATGTTCAAGCTAATTTTGTCGGAAACCAAGAATTAAACGAAAAAATGTCGTTCCTTTTCCTGAATATATTTTTGCACGTAGAAACTCCACTCGACCGCTTGTACAAGGCCGTCTTTAGTCCAACATTTTTACATATTATTCTTATCGAAAGAGACAGTGTTCGTTGTATTGCTTGTTGCTTGATCTCACAATAATTCCTTTCTTTTTTTATGCCAGCAGATTAATATTTTAGAACCATAATTTGCTTTTAGGTACTTAATTTAATTCCATAATTCTTTCTTTTATTACGTAATTATACAAAATCATTCTCACATATCCACATAACCTCTGTTACGAGGTAATCGCGCTGATAGGGCTCAGGCGGTGACCAAGTGGGTTGCTCAGGCCACTAGGGTAATTTATATAATTTGGAAAAGACGCGCAGACGACCCGGATCTAACACTTCGTGTTATCTCCAGTAGCTGCGGGACGTGGACGACCATGGAGGTTCTGTCCCCTTTGCCACTTAGGAAATAGGAACAAGTATTTGCGGGTTACCAGCGTTGATACGTCTCGAGCGGCTGAGATGTATCGGTTCGTAGGATACTCCTGATATCAAGCTAATTGGAAATAACAGGGACACGAAAGAAACGAGACTTTAAACGAACTCTTCGTTATGAAATGCAGTCTATATTTTCTAATAAATACAAGTACTGGTCAACTCTTAACAGTAAGAGAATTCCTTCTTCGATTCTCACAGTGAAGCCGTGGGGAAAAGCTAAGGTTATTAGTAACTCATTCACAACTACATGAATAACAATGCAAGGAAATTGTTGTTCGTTCGTTATTATGAATAACAACTAATACACTTAATCGTTATTCCCGTGGAATGGATGGGGAAATGATAGATTGTTGATAATTGATGGATGATGATAGGATAAATGAGGAATTAACAGGTCGCAGGGAATATTCAATTTAAAAGAAAATGCAAAAACTGTAGAGATTGGACTTACCGATTCATCCGCAAGTGCAGCTGCTCATGATGTGTCACGGTCAATGGGTCATCGTCTTTGCCGCTCGCAGGTAGGCCACAGCTGATCTTCTATCCAGGGAAGGAATCCTGCAATGATAATCCACCGCACGATCACTGTCACTCTACACTAAAAAATTTTAACACACTAAGATTGTTGCTCCTGCGTTCTATCAATATACGTCTTTGAAAGGAGCCGATTAATTTTTATACACAAACTCAACTTCCTTACACCACTGTCACTCTTCACTCAAAAATTTTCAAACACTTGCACTGTTGTACCTGCACTTTAACATTAAAAGTCTCCGAAAGGAACCGATTGTTTTTCATTCACAAAATGAACTTCAATGAAGAGGAATATTATAAATATGATAAGGAATCGAAGGTCAGGTTTCTTTCAGGAATGCTAAAAACATTTTCACTAACGAATTTGGCCATCGAGTGGGGAAAATTCTCCCGACGAAAGTCTTTACAGTTTTTGCATTTTCTTTTAAATTGAATATTCCCTGCGACCTGTTAATTCCTCATTTATCCTATCATCATCCATCAATTATCAACAATCTATCATTTCCCCATCCATTCCACGGGAATAACGATTAAGTGTATTAGTTGTTATTCATAATAACGAACGAACAACAATTTCCTTGCATTGTTATTCATGTAGTTTGTTAAACGCTTCGTACTGAGCGGAGCGCTTGTTCAAACGCGTGAAAGGTCGGGCGGTCAGATCTGAGCCAACGCTCTCGAGTCGGAACTCGCGCCAATCGAGCTCAACTCTGAGTGGTCCGTGTTTTTCGTTAATAACTCGGTAACCAAGCCCCATTTTGCATTTTGCCAAAGGAAATTGTTGTTCAGGAAGACCCTCCCAATCTACCATTTACGGCTCTAACACTTTTTCTAAGACACCCTGTATAATGAATCACAACACAGAACTGTTTCGAGGGTCCACAAAATGTATAACACACTTATAGACATCAGAGACACTTGTAATACTTATAC
>NW_017170692.1:51310-55335 GCF_001652005.2 Ceratina calcarata | reverse complement strand
GTATAAGTATTACAAGTGTCTCTGATGTCTATAAGTGTGTTATACATTTTGTGGACCCTCGAAACAGTTCTGTGTTGTGATTCATTATACAGGGTGTCTTAGAAAAAGTGTTAGAGCCGTAAATGGTAGATTGGGAGGGTCTTCCTGAACAACAATTTCCTTTGGCAAAATGCAAAATGGGGCTTGGTTACCGAGTTATTAACGAAAAACACGGACCACTCAGAGTTGAGCTCGATTGGCGCGAGTTCCGACTCGAGAGCGTTGGCTCAGATCTGACCGCCCGACCTTTCACGCGTTTGAACAAGCGCTCCGCTCAGTACGAAGCGTTTAACAAACTACATGAATAACAATGCAAGGAAATTGTTGTTCGTTCGTTATTATGAATAACAACTAATACACTTAATCGTTATTCCCGTGGAATGGATGGGGAAATGATAGATTGTTGATAATTGATGGATGATGATAGGATAAATGAGGAATTAACAGGTCGCAGGGAATATTCAATTTAAAAGAAAATGCAAAAACTGTAAAGACTTTCGTCGGGAGAATTTTCCCCACTCGATGGCCAAATTCGTTAGTGAAAATGTTTTTAGCATTCCTGAAAGAAACCTGACCTTCGATTCCTTATCATATTTATAATATTCCTCTTCATTGAAGTTCATTTTGTGAATGAAAAACAATCGGTTCCTTTCGGAGACTTTTAATGTTAAAGTGCAGGTACAACAGTGCAAGTGTTTGAAAATTTTTGAGTGAAGAGTGACAGTGGTGTAAGGAAGTTGAGTTTGTGTATAAAAATTAATCGGCTCCTTTCAAAGACGTATATTGATAGAACGCAGGAGCAACAATCTTAGTGTGTTAAAATTTTTTAGTGTAGAGTGACAGTGATCGTGCGGTGGATTATCATTGCAGGATTCCTTCCCTGGATAGAAGATCAGCTGTGGCCTACCTGCGAGCGGCAAAGACGATGACCCATTGACCGTGACACATCATGAGCAGCTGCACTTGCGGATGAATCGGTAAGTCCAATCTCTACAGTTTTTGCATTTTCTTTTAAATTGAATATTCCCTGCGACCTGTTAATTCCTCATTTATCCTATCATCATCCATCAATTATCAACAATCTATCATTTCCCCATCCATTCCACGGGAATAACGATTAAGTGTATTAGTTGTTATTCATAATAACGAACGAACAACAATTTCCTTGCATTGTTATTCATGTAGTTTGTTAAACGCTTCGTACTGAGCGGAGCGCTTGTTCAAACGCGTGAAAGGTCGGGCGGTCAGATCTGAGCCAACGCTCTCGAGTCGGAACTCGCGCCAATCGAGCTCAACTCTGAGTGGTCCGTGTTTTTCGTTAATAACTCGGTAACCAAGCCCCATTTTGCATTTTGCCAAAGGAAATTGTTGTTCAGGAAGACCCTCCCAATCTACCATTTACGGCTCTAACACTTTTTCTAAGACACCCTGTATAATGAATCACAACACAGAACTGTTTCGAGGGTCCACAAAATGTATAACACACTTATAGACATCAGAGACACTTGTAATACTTATACTTGTGCATTTATGATCTTTATACATATAGTTATTATACATAATTAATAACAAATACTACAAATTAATATAATTATATACTAATAAAACGTTAATTGTAATCCCGAGTACAGTTCTGTCATTCTTGAAAATAGGACTCCCGATCAGGGATCTCGTAACTTTACGTGCAAGCGGAAAGTGGGGACGACGCGACCATGGTGGGGACCAATAGTTGGTGGGGGTATGCAGTGATTTTCACGGTAGCGCTGCGGAGAGCTTCGCGAACGCGCATGAGCACGCATGAGGGGAATAGTAGTGGGGATCGAAATACGGGCGAAAAAGAGGGGAAGCGAGCCGTGCACGTAAAGTTACGAGATCCCTGCTCCCGATTCCGCCATTAACAGTGGTGCCAAGTCTCTCAATATGGCTAGTATTAGAGTCAGCTGTGCCTCAGCTCAATGCTATGTTAGAATCAGTGCAGAACTCGAGCTCTGACAGTGACGCACAACCTGGAGTTTCAAAGCCTGAGCTTGAAGATGATTTAAACCTGGATTTTACCCATTTCAGCTATAACAAAGCGAATAATATGTTGCGATTTCCCAATACATTGAATGTAATTGTTTTCAAGGTGATCTATTGCTTTTGGATATTTGAATATTCAGAGTGTCTAAAAAATCATGATACATACAAGCCACGGTCGTCTTTAGTATGTACTACAGGAAAGCCGGACTCGCGCGGTGTTGCCACTTGCCATGACTAGGTACTAAGGCTCGAATTTATAGTCGATTCTCGCACTTGGCACTCAGCACTCAAGTGCGTCCAACCGTTCCGCGTTCAATGTACACATTTATGTTATGTTCAGATTCTAAAAGTTTTATACTTCATGTTTGAAAAAGAAGTGAAAGAGCGGAAAAGGAGAAAAACTATTGCGTAGCTATTCCGCTTCTCTCACTTCTTTTTAAACATAACAATGTGTACATTGGTGGGACGCACTTGAGTGCTGAGTGTCAAGTGCGAGGAGCGACTATAAATTCGAGCCTAGAGTACAGCGTGGAGATATTTTTTCCCTCGAGGCTCACTTCCCCTGTTTTTCGCCCGTATTTCGATCCCCACTACTATTCCCCTCATGCGTGCTCATGCGCGTTCGCGAAGCTCTCCGCAGCGCTATGGTCCCCACCATGTTCGCGTCGTCCCCACTTTCCGGCCGAGGGAAAAAATATCTCCACGCTGCTAGAATAGACTGTGGCTGCGGGTATCCTTCGAAACGTGTGTTGTAGCCGAGAGTATAGCGTACTTAATATACGTAAAGAGTACGCACACGAATATGCAGGCCCGCAGGAATATGCGCACGCTGAATCGAAATTCGAAAGAGTCGAAGCAACGTGCCGGTCTCGCAGTGTGAGCCAGTGCAAGCTAGAATAACAGCTGGACGAGGAACGAGCGTGACGATTCCGTTGATATGGCACTCGCAGAATTCGACGTGAAATCGTTTATCGAAGAAATCAAGAAACGTCGCGAACTATGGGACACGTCTTCAGGGCGTATACGAATAAAAACAAAAAGCGGAAGTCATGATCCACCGTGGGTTCGAAATATTATGAAGGTTTTCTAGAAAAAACTGAAGATGAACAGTATAGAATCAGTAAGTAATGTTCTATTTTAAATTGGATGTTTCTGGACTATGCCGTGGTAATACAACCTCCTAGATTACGATAATCTCTTTACTACTTTTTCTAAAAAGTTATCTAGTTTCTTGATAATGTTAACCTTTCAAGATAAGTATAAGCACCTAAATTAAAAATTGATACATATATAAGATAAATTAGAAAATATACTTATATGTGCAAGATTTAGGAATAAATGGAGGAATATACGTGACCAATTTGTAAAAACAGTCCGGAGAAAAGGCGTACGTGGATACCATTACATATACATATGTGCTGTGTACGGGAGCGAGAATATATATACTGATAACTGGTTAATTATGTTTATTAAAGAAGAATATAAAATATAATTGGTACTTCAGCGGTTATCCCTGTGTCTCGTGTCGCTTCGTCTTAAAACCATACATGTTCGTTCTCGTTCACTCAACTCTAGCGCCACTACGCTCGGTACACGCACTACCAGAGCAGGGATGTCGTATCCTTCCGTACACGGCTCGCTTCCCCTATTTTTCGCCCGTATTTCGATCCCCACTACTATTCCCCTCATGCGTGCTCATGCGCGTTCGCGAAGCTCTCCGCAGCGGTACCGTGAAAATCAGTGCATACCCCCACCAACTATTGGTCCCCACCATGGTCGCGTCGTCCCCACTTTCCGGCGTGTACGGATGGACACGAGATCCCTGGTCCATAGTCTATACTGATGACATCTGCTGAGCGCGTATTTGCGTCCATAGTCTACAGCGATGACTTTCGTTGGACGCATATGTGCGCCCATAGCACTCAAAGGGTTAACATTCATTAATGACATGACAGATTAAGAAAATT
>NW_017170692.1:33823-49870 GCF_001652005.2 Ceratina calcarata | reverse complement strand
TTACTAAGCCGTCCATGATTTTAAACGCAGTAATCCGTGATGCTAAATTATTGTTAATTACACTGCAGATTGAACGGTAACGTACCTTGATAAAAATATCAAACGATTCCTGTTTATTTTTTCTATCAATTTATATTAATAAGTTTCAGTTCTCTACGTATTTTCAACTTTATTTTCTATTTTGAACAGTCAGAATATTTGTATCCCATAAGAAACCGTGTAAAATGAGCAAACTTCAAAACCGTTTTTCTCCAATATAACGTGGACGAAAAATTCGAAAAAATTATTTTGGTTTTGTTATGCAATAAGGAAACATATGCTTAAATTTCATGCTGATCTCTACGTTTTTATAAAACCCCTGAACCTCCTTAATTTAACATTACTTTGGACAAGGAAAATTATATGTTAAGCCTCTCCGGAGCTTTTCTTATCCTACTAGATCGTCGCAACGTTACAGTTCCCGTTTCACCCGATTGACTAATATGCTGGGATACTCCGCTGCTACTTCGATCATGTTCGCTCGGACTTTGGTCGTTTGTTAACATATCACCCGCTCGCTTATCAGTACATGGTTCTTCCACGCTTACATTTCCATAAGACTTTGTTCCCGATGAATTTGACAAAGCTGTTACTTCATTCGTCCCACTTCCCTTCCCCTTCAAATTCGCACTACTATTGCTATTAATTTGAAGAGAAGCTTCCTTACTCGGTGCTATCATCTGATTGACGTGTCTTTTATGTACTTTTAAATCCGGTGTACATACATTATACGTAACTGAGCTGAGTTTCTCCACCACCACCGTGGCTGGCTGCCATTTCGGTGTATCTTTTGCATAGCTCCTTGTCATTACAATGTCATCGTTATTGAAACTTACTTCCCGGTTTCCCCTGTAGTGGAATTTCTGTCTTGCTTGATTCAGCTCAACGTGATTTCGCACGGACGGTTGTATTGTATTTAAGCGCGTTCTTAATTTACGCCCCATCTGCAGCTCTGCAGGTGAGTACCCTGTTGTACAGTGCGGTGTCGCCCGATAGCTAAATAGGTATTTACATAAGGCTTCTTGCCTTCCTATTCCGCTCTTACGCAGTAACTTAAATTTACTTTTGAACGTTCGGACAGCATTTTCAGCCACTCCGTTTGACGTCGGATGATAGGGAGCAGTTCTGTGGTGTTTAACATAATTCTCTTTTAGGAATTTTTGAAAATTTTCAGATACAAATGTTGGGCCATTGTCCGTGACTAACATTTCAGGTAGACCCCACACACAGAAATATTCCCTCAACATTTTAATTGTGCTTACCGCAGTGATGTCAGTCATCTCCTTTACATCAACCCATTTTGAGTATGCGTCCGTTATCACTAAATACATATATCCATCTATCGGTCCGCAAAAATCAGCATGCAATCTTTTATTTGGGCCTTCCGGCCATTTCCACACATGCAACATCGCTTTTCGTGGGTTGTCGGCATTTTCTAAACACCACTTACACGATTTCGCTACGTTTTCGATGTCCTGGTCTGAACCCGGCCACCAAAGTAATAATGACTCGGTGACCCCACATGAGACACCCCTGTTCAATTGTCAATTCGTTTTTCCGTACATCAAATGCTTTTAACGAATCATGTACTTTCACAGGCCAGCCATTATAGGTGTAGTCGTAGACTCGACTTAGTATTGGATCTGTCAATGTTTCGTCTCTTATAACCGAACAATCAATGCTTTTAACATCTTCACTTATAAAATTTAAGTACGAAAATTCCTCTAGCTCGTTCTTTCTCACAGCCTTTTTGAAGTCAGTTATTAGTTTGCGCGACAAGCCATCAGCTGGACCATTATCTACACCCCTTATGTATTTACTTTTAAAATCATATGCAGACAGAAAAACTGCCCAACGCTGTACCCGGCTAGCGGCCATCTGTGGCAGCCCTTTCTTGGGTCCAAAAATAAAAGTTAATGGCTTGTGATCCGTTTCCAGGACAAATTCTCGGCCATGTACAAACTGATGGAATGTCTTCACCTCAAAAACTAATCCTAATGCTTCCCTATCTAACTGTGAGTAATTACGCTTAGCTTTACTGAGCACTTGAGACGCAAACGCAATTGGACGTTCCTCGCCATTTGGATACACATGCGACAATACTGAGCCTAACCCTTTTGGCGATGCATCGCAAGTAACTTTGATAGGTACATCCGCTTGATAATGTACTAAGACATCATGCGATATTAATTTTTCTTTAGCACGTTGGAAAGCATCTTCCTGAGCCGCTGTCCACTGCCAACGTACGTTCCGTTTAAGTAGGTCATATAACGGGCTCACTATTTTCGCATAGTTCCTTATGAACCTCGAGTAATAATTTAAAAGGCCTAAGAACGACCTTAGATCTGCCTCGTTCTCGGGTCGTTTCATCTTTACAACCGCATCGACCTTATCTTTAGATACGTGTAAACCTTCGCCATCAATTTTGTATCCTAAAAATGGCACTTGTTTTTGATCAAATCGGCATTTTTCCAATTTGACTGTCAAGCCACATTCTTTAAATCGACTCAGCACCATACGTAAATTACGATCATGTTCTACTTGATCCTCTCCAAAAATGAATACGTCGTCAAAATACACGACAGCTTCCTTAATGCCGGATAAAATTTTCTCCATTTCCGCTTGGAAAAGGCCTGGAGCCGGTGATACCCCGTACATCAGACGATTGCATTTATACAACCCCTTATGTGTCGAGAGCACAACTAATTGTTTAGATGCTTCATCCAACTCGACGTGTTGATATGCGCTAGCAAGATCTAATTTCGTGAATTTTGTTGCTCTCGCCATCTGAGTCGCTAAATCAATAATGCGCGGAATTGGGCCTGTTGCAGACTAAGTCTTTATTTGTGGTATCTTTAAAATCCCCGCATATTCTTAACTCACCGTTAGCTTTGGGTACCGGTACTATGGGAGTTGCCCAATCGCTCGTAGTTACTTGTTCTAGTATTCCTGCTTCTACGAGTCTGTCCAATTCTTTTTCAATTTTGGTACGTAATGCGTATGGCACTGGTCTTGGCTTACGAAAAATGGGTTTAGCCCCCTCTTTCAGCTGTAATGCAAACTTAGCCTTATTATACGTCCCTAATCTATTGCTGAAAACTTCACCAAATTCTTTAATAATGGCCTCTACAGTCGGTGATTGCGTCAGCTTCTGTATATTGTTCAACTTAAGGCTACCGACTTGCAATATTTCAAGCTCAGACAACCATCGTCGCCCTATGATAGGTGCGCTATTCCCCGGTATCACGAACAACTCTAACCATCGCGTTTTACCTTTGTGACTAACCGTTAATCCTAATATACCTTCCGGTACTATGACGTCCCCTTGATATATCTTGAAACGTCTGTGCGTTCTCCTCAACGGCAACGCTGAAAATAGTTCCGAACTATTCCTATAACCTGTTGAAATCGCGGAGATAGGTGACCTCGTGTCTACTTCAAATTTTACCGGACACCTCTCAACCAATAACTCGACGACTATTGGTTTATCTCCCGCAACTGTGAACGTATTGCACCCTTCCCTACTTAAATGAAACATGTTATCTAAGCATTCGGTGATTCTATCTACTTCAGCCACTAAATTTTGTTGTTCGCGTTTACTATCCCGGTGCTTATTACTTTTCTTACCGTTATCCTTTTTACCAGATTTTCCTGCCTTTGCCGAATCAGTTCTGTTCTTACAAACATTCCTTAAATGGCCCTTTTTACCGCAAAGGTTACAACCGTACTGTTTATATTTACAGTTTATCGTTATGTGGTTTAACCTTACGTTAGGATCTTCTTTCTTCGTATTCGTCGATGATGTCCTGCCTTTGCTTGCTACATAGTTCACTGTGGCACTACTGCCCGATGACTTCATCTCGGCCGCATTCTTCCCTGCCAATTCCAAGGACAATGCGAGCTCGACTGCTCGTTGATAGCTTAATCCTTCTCCCCGAGCAGTTTCTTCTTAATAGTGTTGCTGGACAATTCCCATACGAATTGGTCGCGCAGACTGTTCTCCAAGTTCTCGCCGAACTTGCAGAATGTTGATAGCCTTTTCAGGTTTGCTAGAAACCTTTTGATATCTTCCCCTTCCTTCTGAGTACACTCTTTGAATTTGTATCTTTCGGCCATGGGGTCAGGCGCCGGCTGCAAATGTTGCCTCATTGTTCGCTTTAATTCTGCGAACGACATTTGTGACGGCAAGTTTGGTATCGTCAAATTCCTGAGAAGTGCATATCCATCCTTCCCCAGTAAAGTCAAGAACAGGGAAACCTTCTTATCTTCATTGACTTCATTCGCCAGTATGTACATATCTAATCTTTCACACGACGACGTCCAATCGTCGTGTAGCGAATATTCTGAAATGCTGCCGATCGTACCTTTTACTATCGTGGTCGCGACTCGTTCCGGTCTGCCCGCTGATAATAGCGTCTGTGCAGCCATTAATTTCTTATTCTTTTCTTCCAGTCTTTGTTCTTCAGCTATCATCCTTTTGTTAAATTCTTCCAACCTCGCTTTCCATGCACTCAGTTCTTCTGCTTGTTTTTGCAGTTGCAACTTTTGGTCTTCAAAAGTCGCCATTTTTCGGTGCACGTTGTAACGGTTTTCTTTGACCGATACTGTGGTTTGATCCTTATTTTAACTTATTTGAAGGAACTGACCACTCCTTTTTGTCCTCGTCGCCACTTGTTGTGTACGGGAGCGAGAATATATATACTGATAACTGGTTAATTATGTTTATTAAAGAAGAATATAAAATATAATTGGTACTTCGGCGGTTATCCCTGTGTCTCGTGTCGCTTCGTCTTAAAACCATACGTGTTCGTTCTCGTTCACTCAACTCTAGCGCCACTACGCTCGGCACGCGCACTACCAGAGCGTTCTGGCGGATATTACAATATGCTTCCCAGCTGTCTTTTTTACTCGCGTTAGAGGATGTTATTCTTGATTATGAAATACTTCCAATTTTAAATGATAAACAAAAGAAGAAATCGTTGCCTAAGAAAAACTTTAAACAGCACAGCAACGAAACGCCTATAATTGTTTCTGTGCAATCCATATTGAACGAATCGATTTCATGTTCTACTTCAAATGTAAAGGGTGAAGAGGATATTACAGGATTACAGGTGCCTTTCCCCAATGTTAATAAAGTTAAATCGTACGGAAGCATTGAGAAAGATAATGAAGCATTTGTACTTCTTAATTATTATCCACAAACTACGTCCATCGTCGATGAGGATAAAGCTTTCTTCCATTCATTACTTCCAATAATGAGAACTTTCACGCTTGATAAGAAATTAGAATTCAGAAGCGAAGTTTTAAACATTATTAAACAAATCAGGGAATATACATCTTCAGAAGACCAATAACCACGTACATATACCTCGACAATCATTTGTCATTTTTGTGGTATGTGATCGAATAATACATATTTTTGTTAGTACTATGCTACATTCCATGTTACATGATAAGAGGTATGATATTAACTTGAAAGAAATAAACAACCTGATTATGATCTTATTATATTACATACATGTATATTTATGGACTACAAGATATTGCATATTATTCATAGAAATAAATATACATTGAATTTACATTTCTAATGGTTGTGTAAATATGTTTCTATAAGAATAAATGTATTTTTGAAGTAAAAAATTAACATTTTTATAATGAACTCAGTTTAAAGTGCTAGGGTAGTCTCGTAACTTTCATAACAGGTTTTGATAAGTTTCTGATGTTTCTTTTGCTGTGTTTTAATGATAACCCGGAAAAACAGTGCGAAATATGAATCTAAAAGAAATCTAATCAATGATAAAATTGAAAAAGAAACCAAGGAAAATATAGCATCAAGATTTTACAATTTTCTAAAATGATAGCTAATTATATTAGGAACAAATTCCGTTAATGTTATTCCAATAATGTGTACTTGAAAGATAATAAAATAAATATTCTTATAAATTCACAATCAATTCACGATTGATGTATGCAAAAGCTCTGAATGTTAGAACCAAAACCTTGACAATAATTGAATCTTCAATAAAAACTGACATTTTCATAAAAAGTTAAATAACTGGACAAGTTTGAATATAAATAAAAGCATGAAAATAATTTTATCCTATGGAATAACAATGTCTATTCCTGTGAAAACCAGTTCGGGAAAGTGATCAAATCAATGTAAGTCGTCAAGTTTTCTTTTTATTTATATTGATAATTTTAGATAAATCCAAATAAACCTGAGTTGCCTAGTCCCTATACTCGATGAAATTTGGAAAATTATGAAATTAATGTAAACTAGCAGCACAATAGAGCAAAAGTATGAGGAGCATTTTATTAGCTAGTGTTGTTAATAGATAGATAATATATACGAACCCGTACATTATTTAGAAGTGTACAGTTCAGCGATAGAATAACTTGTATCATGATCCGCGAGTATAATTGCCACGAATTCTCTGACTATATCCGTTCTAAAAAGAGGACATAAGCATTTTTAACATACTTCGGCCATTACTTTTTCACGACGATCATATCGTTCACCTGAAACCATTGGTTGCTTTGACGTATCATCTTCGTATAATGTCCAAACTGACACACTGTTACCATGAAGAAAGATCGCATTAATGACATTGTTGTATTTAGTTTTCATACATACTTTCGTTTCGCTCTTTACATTGACTTTAGATGTATATGAGGTTTTTCAAAATTGATTATACTGTATATAAAATTATAAGAAATAAAACGCTGTTTTTTAAAATATTTTGTTTCTTATAAGAAATAAAATGTTCTTTTTTGCAAATATATGTTTCTTAATGTCTACAAATTCATATAACGCAAATATCATTATAATACCTCATTTGGTTCCAAAGCTATACTGTATAATATGAGGATTTGTAAGTGCAGGTTTTTGCGACAAAATAGCGCCGGGTAGGTAACGTCCGGGATGCAAAGGGTTATGTATTAATGCAAAGGCACACAGACATTTAAATTCATGAATATTGTCACTCACTTCCAATTTACCGTAATCTATAATATTGTCAATACTGTCAAATACATATAATATTATTGATCGTGTGCGGGTCTGGCGTCTGCTCCTTCCGACTTCCGGACTGCACTCACGATTAGTATGGAGCGGACACCGCGCCACGCCGCGCGCCGGTCTGTACGTTCATACCCTTTCAGCGTGTAATTGCTGCACGAGTTAGGTTCCCGCATACGGATTGCTTTCAGAGTGACGCATGCAGAACTTGTGTAATTTTAGTTAATTCGACTGGCAAGTTTCAGCCATTTCATAATACAACAAGATGAAAATGATCAATATCTATAGAATATTCGTATACTTATTGTAAAATCTTTTTCACTTCATTTGTCATCAGACGAATAAACAAATTTAAAACGAGAATTCATAATACGATAAAAATGGCGTTTTCCAAGCAAACAAGCACTGGAAACAATTATTAATAACAATAAGTAATTCACGAATGCGTTTTTTATTCAAACGAGTAGATTCTTTTATCTAAACACGCTTTAAATAGGGATTGATGGAATTATTGGATTAAATCTTTTTATTTTAAACTTGAATAAATTAATCAAGCTAGGCTATCGCAATTTCTTATCTGTATCTATAATATTTAAACGGCCATCGTGCACGTGTTTCAGAACTTTAACTGCACTCTGTTCTATCTTTCCTCGATAGAAGAATTAAATTAAGGCATATATTTGAAAGTTTAATTAAATTTCCCACGCTGATTAAATTGTAATATTTGTACATTCTAAACACTTGATACTGATAACGCTACAGTTTCATATAAGTAAAGTTCATAAATCTACTACATGTAAATAATTAACCACATGTTAAAATAACATAATGCAAGTAACAAATCAAAAGCAATGAACAAAACTCAATTTCATTTTTTATTGTACCAATCATGAAATTGTAAAAAAATAAAATATTCTAATATCGAAAATATCAAGGTTTAGATGTGGTATTCACGGTTCGAGCTATCCTATCTCCACCATTTGGGGAAACTCAAAGTAGAGAGTACTAAACTCTATCTCATTTGTGAAGTTATTTCTTGTTTTAAAACCTTGGCGTGCTTCTATTATTAGTGCGCTATTGGAATAGAGGAACGGTCAACAAGTTTCAGCCACGGAAATGTATGCCGTTATTGTCAAAAATTAAAAAAATTTACTATTAATTATTTAATTATTTACTATTAATTAATTAATATATAAACAAATAAATATGTATATACAAAGCTATATGTACTTTCATATTATTTATAATCTATAATTTATTACGATAATTTCATAATCGAAATAGATTAAAAACTTTAAACTCAAATTACAGATCAGAGTATTTCTTCTATCTTATAATATTGAGTACATTATACGAAGGAGGTTTAATTCAGAAATGGGAAACGCAGTTCTTTGCAATACAAATGAATGAAACAGGCCGGAGAGAAAGTTAAGTAGGAATGGGGATGAAGAAAAGAACAGGAAGCAGTACAAGGTAAAAGAACAAGTGACAGAGAAAAAAGGGAGAGTCAGGATGGAGCCAAGGAGGAAGGATTCATCTAAACGAGCAGATCCGTAATCCTTTTACTGCTGCGCGATGAGAGGCTTTGACACTGATGAGCTTAGCGCTTTGCGACTTTCAGAACCGTGTCAAGCTGGTCTAAAAGACCAGTAGATGTCCTACCTTTTAGACGTTAAGGTCGTGTCTTATTTGACGCTCTGTATCGTTGAACGTCTGATTGGACTTCTCCTTTAACCATAAATTAATAGAGAAATCTATCAGCAGCAATTCCCTAATGGTTTCATTGAAAAGATTAAAGGTATACTCATCTGTATTCTGTTGGAGATGTAAAATATAAACTAAAATACAATTTAAATTTACTATTTCGTATAATCAGGATAATTAAATTCCAACAGAGCGAAAAATATTATTAAAAATATTTTTGTGGATAAGTTGTATATGAATACATATAATTACAAATTTGATGCATATACTCACTTTTAATTTAATTTCCCAAATATATATTTTTTCTTCAAATTAAAATTATTTTTTTATCTTGTCGACATAGACATCCTGCCACACCTAGGATATATACTTGTGTAAGTGCTGTAGGAGGCGCAATAATACCTGGTTAAATGTATAGATGTCTTGGCAGCGTCTCGAGATTGGATTGCGACAATTAGCCAGGGATGTAGGTGTTGCTCGAATTGGCCACGCTTGCCTCCTTGTAACTCGTTCGTTAAAGCCGAGTATCCACTATTCCCGCAAGTGGTTCTACGCTAACGTTTGTGAGCCACTTGTGTCGTGGTGGAGACACATAGTGGATGAATTGGATATGAATTTATATACATATATGTATTATACATATGTATATGTATAAAAGATAAAGCTGGATTTAAATCTGAAAAACAAAAGAAGATAATATAAAATATTTTTATAGGTACCGCACAAAATAAAATTGTCTTTTTACAAATGTACATATAGTCGTAATTAATCATTAATTTTATTTTACATAGCCATGCTGATTTATTCTGGGCAGGGGATCTTGAAACCAATGTCTGTTCGATTATTCCTTTCACAACATAGAATCACGAATTCAATTCCTTTGATGTATGCGCATATTATTTAACACCTGGATCGCGTTCGTTGATGGTCATCTGCGTTCATTTGTCATACTCAATCAGGCAAGGTAATTGCTCCAAGCTTAAAGTATGCTTTTAACACATGCGGTATAAAGTTTCCATCCTGTGTGTGGACTTTTCTACAAATATTAGCAGAAGGTACGCTTCTGCATCATTTATGTGGGCAAGCTTCCACGTTCCTTAAACCTCTTTACTCGGACGTCTCTCCGAGTTAACTTTGACATGTTCCTATAGATTTTATCGAGGGCCAGTACGTGCAATATTTAATTCATGTTTTTAACGTTCTTTTCTGAATGGATGATATAACTATGATTTCCCGTAAAACATTTTTTGAATACTATGTAACCAATTTCACCCGATAAGATTTGATTTGAATATTACTTTAGCTGTAATTTTTTATTTTGTTTTACAGTATTATAAAATATTATGCTTTAAATAAATATCTAATTCCACCTTAGCATAATAATTATTATTAATTTACAGTAACGTTATATAATTCAATATTATTATGATTTTCAATTTATGCAATTCTATAACAATAATTATCAAAGTAAACAGCATACTATGCTGTCATACAAAGTCTTATTGATTATTCGACTCGTATGATGACATTCACATACAGTTTACTTTGTATTAAATATTATCAATTACGCACATTATCAGATGCGCTGTAGTACAATGTATGAATTATGCATATGTAGTGAACCCAAAATTTTGACGTTGTGTCATAATACCTTGATTTACAAAAATGCATTACATATAAAAATTTTGATCGCTTTGTATTACTATTATTTTTTCTTTCCTTGTTGAATGCCTTTCCATATGCGTTGCACAATAATAACTATAATCTCTATTTGATTCATGAACATGACATTATTGTCCTATTTAGCATGTCAAAATGGAATTCAACTGTGAGTTTCCAGAAGTGATTCGCTCATAAATTGATGATTCTGGCATAAGGGCGACAATTGTGCATATTTCAAATAATTCATTCGTGTACTTTTGGACTTTTGAGTTAATCAATCATTTTTTAAGAGAAAGATTTGAATTAATTCGTATAAGTTTTAAACATTAGACGTAATGTAGTAGGGCTAAATTGAAGAGAGCTGGTAAATTTTATACGAACTCATCGTGTGCATATTTCAGCTCGTAGCTCACGAGAGACGGCTGTCAACTGCCGCCTCGCGAACAATGGCTGCAATGAGTTTAGGATTCATTGTTATGGTCACACCATGGACGATTCAGGAAGTCGTTGTAGCTTGTACCGGAAGCAAACCGCCGCCATTTCTCGACTTCCTCGCCACGTGGCTCGCGCTCTCCAACAGCTTCTGGAATCCGTTCCTCTACTGGCTGCTCAACAATCACTTTCGCCGTATTTCGAGAGAGCTTCTCTATACTAAGGTACGCAACAGCGGATCACGAAATCGATTGCTTACGACACAAAGCAAATACTACACGTACATCCACAATCCACATATGTTTCCTGAAAAATTAACTTATTTCACTACTGCCTACATTCTTTAATTTACAAACAGCTTTCGTCTATTATAGTTTCAAAGTAGAGAAGACGATTCGATACGTACAAATACAATTCGATCGTTAAATCTGTATTTCTCACGAATGGACGTAATCGCAAATTAAATATGAATGTACAGTGAATACGTATATTAGTCTGTATTGAGATAATTTTGTATAAATGATATATCTAAAAAAAAGTTACAAACTGAGAATTAACTAAATTCGTTCATCAAATGTTTCATTTTTAAAAATATAATTTAGTTACGTTGACATATAAACATGTTCTTAATAATTAATTAATAATGATATACTTTATAATTTTACTCTCTAAAAGTTAGGAGCATTTATTATCCTATATCCAAAGATATTTTGAATTTTTTTTTGAACGTGTATACCTCTATGGTTAAAAAAATTCACACTATGGATCACGAATTTATACTCCTATTAAATAACATATCATCGAGAACGTGACATTCATACCGGCATACATGAAGAATGCATTGAGTTTATACTACTGCGTTGATTTTTATGCCGTTTGCTGTAGCTTGTACGCATACGCATTAGGTATCGATTTAACTGTACACAACCGGGAGTATATAAAGGAACATGTAGTGTTTACGAAAATTTTACACAATACTATTTGAATTTATGAGTCTTTTCAAACAACAGCAATAATAATAGTGTTTCCTGAAGGCATATCTATTATACAATAGGTACACATATACTTCACATTTGTAGAAAATAAAAGTCTGTGGCGTTTAAAATTGCATGCAGATTTGAAAATATAATAGTTAAAATAAGAAGTTAAAATAAAATTTTAACATCCTTTATGAGCGAGGATTCTTTATGTTCGCAACAATACTCGCATTGTTTCTCCGCTACTAAGCTTGTGAAAACTTGTAGTTGTTTATATGTACTTCACACAAAAATTATAGCATTACGAAATTTGTGTTGATAATCGTCGAAGTTTGGAAGATTATTCCTTAACAACAAATTATCGTAGGACGAGAATTTTTCTTTTACGTTAATGCCTGCAGTCTCTCTGTTAAAATGCTATTCACACGTTTGTTCTTTCTTTGTTTTTTGCATGGTATATAATATCGTAACATTTATGCGTCAGTATTTAATGAAGTAGTAAAACGTACTCCAAAATAGAAGTTGTATCCGGAAATCGGAAATCTGAAACGTTTATCCTCCCTATTTATATTGTCACAGTTACATTTCAAAGTCAGAAAGACACAAGCTAGATATATTAAACAATGCTCTCATACTGACGTTTGCTGATATTCCGCAAGCACTGCACCTGAGTCAGATAAACTGGTGGTATTAAGCCATTTTTCCATACATACATCTTGCGTAATTTTTCTTTTATAGACATCTTGTTGACATTATATTGCAAATATGTAATATTTCGAGAGAGCTTTTATCTGTGAGTAATAAAATATTACTTCTGACATATTGTGACTGTTAATATAAATATTTTGTAAATAAAATTTCTTCCTATTTCTAAAAGCTGCGGACAATATCATTGTCCACTCTTTTTTTCTAACATCCTTCTCTTTCCCGAGAGAGTATTCTACATTTTTGATAGTTTCAGAAAATAAAATAAATCCTAGACTATATGTATGTAAACGTCTTATTCTTTTATTTGCTTCTTTCCAAATATGAATTTTCGTAAATATATATAGCTCATTTATAAAAAGTGAGCGGTGTCATATTTAACAATACTTTATATTACAAGATATAGTGAAAACTTAAATTTGTTCTACCTGAAACTGTAAGTATGAAAGCTGTAAGAAACTGAAATATGAAAGCCGGTGATGTTACCAATTTTCCGGAATGGTTTCGAACCTACATACCACGATGTCTAACGAAATTTACAGAATCGCGCCGCTGGTTACAGAAAAAAAATATAACGGTAGGACGGTTACCATAAAAACCGGCTCGATAAAACGTACGAGAAAGATAAGATTTATTTGATCCAATACGCGTTAGGTGAAACGACTCGCTCCCAATACTTTCTGCAATTTAACGACCCTTTTCTTCTACCTACGTGCGCTTTTCACCCTACTATTCCCCTACTGTTCTCTGATTCAGCATGTCCCTAGGATACGTTATGTTGACCCTCACGTTAGCGATCATACATCTTCGTGCTTCGACTTTACAGCCCATGAATTCCGAAAAGCTCGTCGGTGTCCCGTAAATTTTAATCCTCTAGGAACGTTCGTATTCCTACTCGCTACAACCAATCTGTTTATACGATTTATTATTATATTCTTGTTATCGTTTGCCACTGTCATTAATCGACCGTTAATTGTTAATTTCTACGAAACAAAACAACTATCTGCTTCAATTTGACTTTTTATTGGTCTGATACTTTAATCATTGGTCCGATATTTTTAAGACAAAATTCACATTTAATATGATGGACTACTTTATTACTAATTATAAATTAAAGATAAACTGTACATTTACTTGTAAAGTAAAAGTTAATATTTTATAAGTTTATAAAATTTTCATATTTTGATTTGCAAATATTGTATGTACACGCAGGTCGTTACATGGAACAAAGCTTGATAAAAGGAGGAAAGTTATCAGTTAACAAGATTAATTTAGTTTAAGAGTACTTTTAACTTTTTTGATTATACCCTTTACAACATTGTATTGGAATTTCCTAAAAATTTTATGTTTGACACAATTGCGAACTTTGCAGACTTTCCATTATTCTCTCCGAACAATTAAGTAGAAAGGAACATGTCCATTTAAGAGGTTCTCCCAAGAGTTACTTTTGAATGTGCTCTCACGTTGCGTATTCATACCTTCGAGTAACTTCGGGAATTTCTAGGTTAGATGTATTTAATATTCTATAACAGAATTAGGGAACCCTTTTTTGTATGAAAGGCCTTATTCATTTTCTGAAACAGTGGAAAGGCCGCATCGATCTTTTGAACCTCTACTTACGAAGTAAAACATACATAATTTACAATATTTTCATAATAATACATCGATCTACATTGTATACTAAGACGATATTTAAAAGATATTATAATTATAAGGACAATAAATAACCTTACAACTTGTTATTGAAATGAAAATTGATTGCAATGATTTTACATTCACTCTGTGCATTATTCGTAAATAAATGGGGAAAATAACTGTATTATTTTAAAAGATAATTTAATTTAAGTTAACTATTGAGATTTTTTACGCAAATGTTTTTATATAAGTTCATAACGTTTATTTGTTGTTTTAAATAAAACCAATTTAAAATGACAGTAATTCGGTAAGTCACAGTAAATGGGTTTTTGTACCCTAATATAGAAATAAATACGGCCGCACGGAAGATTTTACAAGGATGCAAGTTCCATATTCTTGTCCTGTAACATTTGATGTTCCCTAGATATTGAAATTAAGTCAAATGTTTCAATCTGTCGATTACTCTTTATGAAACATTCTAAACGGGTTTTTAATAAATAGTACTACTAACTATTGATATTAAGTTTTGCGATAACTACTCTCAGAATACTAAAGAATTCAGTATTGCAATAACATTTCTCCGATGGTTAAATGCAACTCTCGATACTTTATTCACAAATGGACACATACTTTAAAAAACGATTTTAACAAAATCGAATAAATTGTCAGAGTAGTTCTATCTGTTGTATCGTCAAAAGGAAAATTAATGATAATTAAATATCAACATAGGCAACATAAGTATGCGGCTCGGTTAAGAATCTCGCCAAGGCAGGTGGCATAACATATTATTTAACTTTTCTCTGAAGTGCATAGGACTGATAATAATTTCGTCGTACATTGTTTACATACTTATATACAGGGTGTGCCAGAACTAGTGTTACTGCTTTACAAATTACAGAGATGCATTACAAACAACTGTATAAATTACAGAGTAGCTAAAATTATAAAAAAATGGGAAGAGAATTAGAGTTGAACTTAATCGTCCTTCTTTAAGAAGAAGAATTTCAGTAGGTCAATGTGCCGAAGTCTGACACTCGAAACTAAAACACATGACCATATCTGTCAGTGACCTGCTCTAAACATCACTGCTACCCATGTGTTTTATCTTCAAGTACCGAGTTTCGGCACATTGACCCAGAGTTCTGTATAGGACGGAAAGACGGGCCGATCTCCTCGCAGCTTGGGCTAACCGCAGTTTGCGATAAGGCGAACATGATACCTTTCTGCCTGGAGCCCGTCACACTGCGGAGCGCCTGTAACACTGCGGCACGGCCTGTAACATCATGAAAAACTGCGGGCGGCCCCCACTGCAGCGTTACCAGATTTTTACCCACGGCCGCAAAGTGGGGACGACGCGACCATGGTGGGGACCATACCGCTGCGGAGAGCTTCGCGAACGCGCATGAGCACGCATGAGCACGCATGAGGGGAATAGTAGTGGGGATCGAAATACGGGCGAAAAACAGGGGAAGCGAGCGTCGTGGGTAAAAATCTGGTAACGCTGCCCCACTGCTGCGAGGCAGTGCGAGCCGAATGCGAGCATCGCTGCTATAGTGCGTTCGCGATTACGTACATCTTCGCTGCTGATTGTGAGTATCGATACTCGATTCGCGCGTGGTCTTGTCGCCGCGCTCCTCATTCCATTTCTTCCATTCATTCTATTTTTTACGGTTATAGTAGGTAGTATAGGCGGTTATAGTGCTCCTGCCCGCCTTGTATACGAATGCTCTGGTTGGTCGGTAATTTTTGTTAATAACTCGACAACCACGCCTCGGATAACTTTTTTGCAAAGGAAAAAGTTGTTTAAAATCACCATGGCTCCTCCACATTTCAAGGCCTAACACTAGTTCTGGAACATCCTGTATAATATAG
>NW_017170692.1:26094-31901 GCF_001652005.2 Ceratina calcarata | reverse complement strand
AATGGGGAAAATAACTGTATTATTTTAAAAGATAATTTAATTTAAGTTAACTATTGAGATTTTTTACGCAAATGTTTTTATATAAGTTCATAACGTTTATTTGTTGTTTTAAATAAAACCAATTTAAAATGACAGTAATTCGGTAAGTCACAGTAAATGGGTTTTTGTACCCTAATATAGAAATAAATACGGCCGCACGGAAGATTTTACAAGGATGCAAGTTCCATATTCTTGTCCTGTAACATTTGATGTTCCCTAGATATTGAAATTAAGTCAAATGTTTCAATCTGTCGATTACTCTTTATGAAACATTCTAAACGGGTTTTTAATAAATAGTACTACTAACTATTGATATTAAGTTTTGCGATAACTACTCTCAGAATACTAAAGAATTCAGTATTGCAATAACATTTCTCCGATGGTTAAATGCAACTCTCGATACTTTATTCACAAATGGACACATACTTTAAAAAACGATTTTAACAAAATCGAATAAATTGTCAGAGTAGTTCTATCTGTTGTATCGTCAAAAGGAAAATTAATGATAATTAAATATCAACATAGGCAACATAAGTATGCGGCTCGGTTAAGAATCTCGCCAAGGCAGGTGGCATAACATATTATTTAACTTTTCTCTGAAGTGCATAGGACTGATAATAATTTCGTCGTACATTGTTTACATACTTATATACAGGGTGTGCCAGAACTAGTGTTACTGCTTTACAAATTACAGAGATGCATTACAAACAACTGTATAAATTACAGAGTAGCTAAAATTATAAAAAAATGGGAAGAGAATTAGAGTTGAACTTAATCGTCCTTCTTTAAGAAGAAGAATTTCAGTAGGTCAATGTGCCGAAGTCTGACACTCGAAACTAAAACACATGACCATATCTGTCAGTGACCTGCTCTAAACATCACTGCTACCCATGTGTTTTATCTTCAAGTACCGAGTTTCGGCACATTGACCCAGAGTTCTGTATAGGACGGAAAGACGGGCCGATCTCCTCGCAGCTTGGGCTAACCGCAGTTTGCGATAAGGCGAACATGATACCTTTCTGCCTGGAGCCCGTCACACTGCGGAGCGCCTGTAACACTGCGGCACGGCCTGTAACATCATGAAAAACTGCGGGCGGCCCCCACTGCAGCGTTACCAGATTTTTACCCACGGCCGCAAAGTGGGGACGACGCGACCATGGTGGGGACCATACCGCTGCGGAGAGCTTCGCGAACGCGCATGAGCACGCATGAGCACGCATGAGGGGAATAGTAGTGGGGATCGAAATACGGGCGAAAAACAGGGGAAGCGAGCGTCGTGGGTAAAAATCTGGTAACGCTGCCCCACTGCTGCGAGGCAGTGCGAGCCGAATGCGAGCATCGCTGCTATAGTGCGTTCGCGATTACGTACATCTTCGCTGCTGATTGTGAGTATCGATACTCGATTCGCGCGTGGTCTTGTCGCCGCGCTCCTCATTCCATTTCTTCCATTCATTCTATTTTTTACGGTTATAGTAGGTAGTATAGGCGGTTATAGTGCTCCTGCCCGCCTTGTATACGAATGCTCTGGTTGGTCGGTAATTTTTGTTAATAACTCGACAACCACGCCTCGGATAACTTTTTTGCAAAGGAAAAAGTTGTTTAAAATCACCATGGCTCCTCCACATTTCAAGGCCTAACACTAGTTCTGGAACATCCTGTATAATATAGCTTAAATATTTTGTACTATAAAATGTACTTTATGTATGCTTTAATGTACTATAAAAGAAGCTGCGCTTTTTTTTCCACTTCAATTATTCAGATTGTGCACTAGTTCTGGGTATCGTATTGTGATGCCCGGTTGTGGTTCACTTCTCGAAGTTAAAACCAGAATTTAGGGTATCACTCAAAGGTTAATAATTAAGGATCAACATTGCGTGGAAAGACAGAACTTTATTACAATTGACGTGAATATAAAGAGACCAAGACTAAGACTGCCTCAGGACGAGAGGGTAGGGCTATTTAAGGGCTTTGAGAGAAATGACCTTTGGATGTGAAGAAGTAGTGGGAAAAGGTTGGAAAATGACAAGGTTCAGAATGAGTAATAGTGATTTTGGTGACTGGCTATTGATTTAGATAAGGGATGAGACAGCTTAGGTACATGTTTACGGATGAGACATTTTAAGGTACATATATAACAAAATATTTACGGGTATAACAGTATGGTATATTGTGCGAACATATTATAGTTCTTGTTTCGTGTTACATTTTTGTATTTGCAGTAGATGATGTAACAAATAATTTGCATATTTCTTGTCTATACAGGTGCTTTGTAGACAAAAACCATTAGGACCGAAACAACATTGCTGTGCGACAAGCACGGGCGGTCTTGATGTTTGTATTATGGGAGGAGTTGATTTATCAGGTATGTAAAAAAGATACTTAATGAAATAGGTAGTAAAATTATTGTATAGCCGGCAAAAAAATTTATACAAATCTAAATTATATCTTGTCAACGTAAATAAAAAAGAATAAGTACGCAAGTAGCTTCGTAATATGTATTCTCCAAGTACTATTTACAGTTTGGAATTTTATACTGTTCCTCCAACGTAATAATAGGATATCATAAAATACTTAAATTAAAATTCTTTGAGATCTTATATGATGTTTCCTGTACAGTGTTCAAGTTTTCTCACGGCTGCTCAAAATTGCTTTCCCTAAATTACACTTATATCCATAATTTCCATATCTCGTGCATCGAGCGAACAACAAAAGTTATGCACGCTCCTATACCGATTAATTTTGTAGAACGAAATTTACGTGCATACATATATCGCTCAGAATTTCAGGTAGGTAATTTTATGTAAATGATGATACGCATTACCATTCCTGTAAAGCAATATCGAATTCGCTCCTATGGTAAATCAAATTTGACATTGCGCATAAATGAGAGAACTGATATTTCGCTGCATAAAATGTTTGATTTTCTATTATTTTACGAATATAGATGCATAAAATGTTTGATTTTCTATTATTATATGAATAATAAATGCTTAGAATTCACTTTTGGTAATAATTGACAATATAAAATACATAAATTATTTTACTTTCATTTGCTATTAATATATTTCTGTTAGTAATATAAATTAAGTTAAGTTCGATGTACAGACAGTTAAGTATAAATAAACAGATTTGAATAATGAATATAAAAGACGTTTGTGTTCAGCGATTAAATATAACTGATTGTTAATAGAGTGTAAATCTTCGATTATGGACGTACGGTAGAATAGTCGACTTAGAATAGTCAGTAACGGATGCTATCAAAAGACTAATTCCTGTTACTGGAATTAGTTTGATTGATCATTATAAAGTGCTGAAAGAAATAATTACATCACACGTAACCGTTTAATTTTAACGCAATACTTTTACAGCCGAAGTTTTGCCTGTTGTTAAAAATAACAAAATTGATATTCTTGTTAAACAACCAGAAAGTATTTTACTACATTTCCAGACAAGTGTTTTCTAAATAAAGAAAAGCATTTCCAAAATTTCAGATAATGAAATAGCATCAAATTTGTACCTATTAACTCATATATCTTTATATACTTGTTAACAATTTCTCATCGTTTGGAAACATTCGTGTTTTCAAATAATATTACATACAGTGAATAGTTTTCGTTAAACTATGCGGGGAACCGGCCAACCATGCATAGAAGGAAGCTAGAACTTTATTGAGCTGAAATATCCTTTCACGCTTTTATACGCCGTAAAAAACATTTCTTGTAAACTTTATTTATTATTTGCAGCATAGTATTTCTAGACGAAAAATAATTCTATTGCTTACATTGACTGCATACTTTAAATCTCGTTGAACATAATTTTAATATTTAATTACAAAAGAGAATAAAATTAAACTGACTGAAAATTCATATATATTGTTTTAAAATAAACTTTTCCTTTTGTCACGGGAATAATTCTTTGTTAAATATTAACATTTCAATGAAATGTAAATAAAAATCAATTGCATAATCATATTTTATTACTCCAAATTAATTCATTCAAGCGATATCTGGTTTTATTATGCACTGTAACATTATTTTCATTTTCTAATTGTATCTACATGAGAATAAAAAACCAGCGTTTAGTGTTTGCTGCGAACGACAAGAAATATTGGGTGCAAAAGTTTGCCTAATTTGAAATAAGATATTTCATTAATTAATAGTAATTGGTATTAGTATATATAAGTAGATATTGTACGTTAGAAAATGTTAGTATCGCGATACGATTTGCAACTGATGACTGTTGTACTTTTCATTTATTTATTGGAAAGGAAATAATAAAATAGGAGACCTTCCAAAACTTTTCAGGAAAGATAATTCCGTGTCGAAACCGGTAAGATTTTGGAGACGGACGACTTTCGTTCCGGGTTGGGTTTGCCACCCCCACCCTCCGCCCTCTCAAAACTCCAATCCTATACTCTACTTCGAAAAGTCATAAAAGAACGTGTATGTCATCCCATATTTCATTTGTGTGAAATTTGTCAACAACCCCAGGTTTTATTAATAAAGAAGTCTATTTTAGCTAAAAATAATTCTGCGATTATTTTAATGTTTCCATTAGACGAATATCTGATTTGTTAAATATATGATACTTTTAGGAAACGTTATCGTATATAACAACAACTTATAATTAAACTTCTGGTATCCAATCAGAATCATACTTGAAACATAGTAAAACAACGTAATAACTGATACAGTAGAACCAGTTATTATATAAACTAATTGGGAAACAAATGTGTCCGTATAAAAGAATTTTCTCATAATAGAACAACAGACAATTAGTACTCAAATTGTACGTGTATTTAAGACAAATTTAAATAAAACGAATATAAATTGTTTATATGTAATTTCTTATATAAAAAATGAAATCATAAAACCAATATTTTTTAGATATTTTCTCTTAACATAATTAAATTAATTAAATGTATGGTTCTGTTTGTTCAGCAGATAATTCGTATAATTTTAATCTCCTAAGGACCTTCGAAAATCCCGACAATTCTGTTTTATAGAATACTTTCGCTACTCGAACCGAGCACGAGGTTCTTGAGATTTTCGAGTTCTCGCACGCCTCTAATGATTATATGTAAAACGGAGGTTCTAGTGTATTTTCATTTAGTTCAGAATATGACATTAAAACGATCTTTCCTTAATTATAAAGATAACCTTAAAAACATATAGAAATAACATTCGCGGTTTGTTCACAGGTTTAGAGCGTTGCTCAATAGATCGATGTTCGATGACCCGATGTTCCTCTTCGTCATTAGCTAATACACCGCCACCTCTTCCTTGGGAAACTGGACTCGTACACAGCGATAGTCTGCTAACGTGAGGTACGCAACACATTTCTGGCTTAATATTGTCCATATTTTGAATCACATAAATTATCTACATGGTTTTCATTTTATTTAAGGTAATTCTTTACAAAGAGGTATTACAGACGGTGTCCTATTTTTCAATATATTATTCATCATAGATAGATGAACGTATGTTATGCGTAATTGTCATGTTGTATGTGTAACATATTAGGGGGTATCGACATTACAGCGACCGATGGTATGCGATAAAATTCACTGTAATAATAACAGCTTCATGAATATTTCAGAAACTAAGTCCGAGCAACGGCAACACGTACAAGGAAAAGTTGTCCAAAATATTCGCGATAATATATTTGAGCTTTATCAAAATTAGTGGGGAGTATCTTTTTGTAAATAATTACTTTATACACTTCTTAACTTATCTATCAATTTACATCAACTTAAGTGTAAAAAGTAA
>NW_017170692.1:17163-23720 GCF_001652005.2 Ceratina calcarata | reverse complement strand
ATATGATACTTTTAGGAAACGTTATCGTATATAACAACAACTTATAATTAAACTTCTGGTATCCAATCAGAATCATACTTGAAACATAGTAAAACAACGTAATAACTGATACAGTAGAACCAGTTATTATATAAACTAATTGGGAAACAAATGTGTCCGTATAAAAGAATTTTCTCATAATAGAACAACAGACAATTAGTACTCAAATTGTACGTGTATTTAAGACAAATTTAAATAAAACGAATATAAATTGTTTATATGTAATTTCTTATATAAAAAATGAAATCATAAAACCAATATTTTTTAGATATTTTCTCTTAACATAATTAAATTAATTAAATGTATGGTTCTGTTTGTTCAGCAGATAATTCGTATAATTTTAATCTCCTAAGGACCTTCGAAAATCCCGACAATTCTGTTTTATAGAATACTTTCGCTACTCGAACCGAGCACGAGGTTCTTGAGATTTTCGAGTTCTCGCACGCCTCTAATGATTATATGTAAAACGGAGGTTCTAGTGTATTTTCATTTAGTTCAGAATATGACATTAAAACGATCTTTCCTTAATTATAAAGATAACCTTAAAAACATATAGAAATAACATTCGCGGTTTGTTCACAGGTTTAGAGCGTTGCTCAATAGATCGATGTTCGATGACCCGATGTTCCTCTTCGTCATTAGCTAATACACCGCCACCTCTTCCTTGGGAAACTGGACTCGTACACAGCGATAGTCTGCTAACGTGAGGTACGCAACACATTTCTGGCTTAATATTGTCCATATTTTGAATCACATAAATTATCTACATGGTTTTCATTTTATTTAAGGTAATTCTTTACAAAGAGGTATTACAGACGGTGTCCTATTTTTCAATATATTATTCATCATAGATAGATGAACGTATGTTATGCGTAATTGTCATGTTGTATGTGTAACATATTAGGGGGTATCGACATTACAGCGACCGATGGTATGCGATAAAATTCACTGTAATAATAACAGCTTCATGAATATTTCAGAAACTAAGTCCGAGCAACGGCAACACGTACAAGGAAAAGTTGTCCAAAATATTCGCGATAATATATTTGAGCTTTATCAAAATTAGTGGGGAGTATCTTTTTGTAAATAATTACTTTATACACTTCTTAACTTATCTATCAATTTACATCAACTTAAGTGTAAAAAGTAATATAAAAATGATTATGAAATTGGTCACCTACCAGTTCAGTGTTATAATCGAAAGAATCTTTTCAACCATTTCTCGTTTATCCAACATACATTAAATTGTTGAAACATCGTACAATTTATGATACAAAGATTCTTAAACTAGATTGTAGTCTTTCCCTTGGTACCGTTTCCAAAGATTATACTTTGAAAACGCTCCCAACCCAGGTCTCATCCAGGGATCTCGTAATTTTTCGCTCGGCCGGAAAGTGGGAACGACGCGACCATGGTGGGGACCAATAGTTGGTGGGGGTATGCAGTGATTTTCACGGTAGCGCTGCGGAGAGCTTCGCGAACGCGCATGAGCACGCATAATAGTGGGGATCGAAATACGGGCGAAAAACAGGGGACGCGAGCCGTCTGCGAAAAATTACGAGATCCCTGGTCTCATCGCGTGGAGGTGACTACATTCAAGACCCGAGACCCGGCAGTGGACAATCCCCACCCATATAAGTTACCACTCTATTATACGGTGTGAATATTGGAGGAGATTTCATACGATTGCGAGCAAAACTCTAACTCTCATTCCGATTACAAAATTGGGACAAAAAAGAAAGTGCAAAATATCATATTTCATTTGGGTAAATTCAAGTCGATTTTATCACATTCATTCCATTATCCAGGCTCGAATTTATAGTCGCTTCTCGCACTTGACACTCAGCACTCAAGTGCGTCCCACCAATGTACACATTGTTATGTTTAAAAAGAAGTGAGAGTAGCGGAATAGCTGCGCAATAGTTTTTCTCCTTTTCCGCTTCTTTCACTTCTTTTTCAAACATGAAGTATAAAACTTTTAGAATCTGAACATAACATAAATGTGTACATTGAACGCGGAACGGTTGGACGCACTTGAGTGCTGAGTGCCAAGTGCGAGAATCGACTATAAATTCGAGCCTATACCTCTGCGTGAGAGTAGTCTGACAACCGGTAATCTATCTCACTGCATATGCGAGAGTCCTGGATACGAGTACCCCAAATGTGCACCATACCCAGGATTATTTTCGCGCAATGCGAGCGAATGGAACAGAAACGACTGCGACTGTTGTACGATTGGGGAGATACGCCATCCAAGTTGCAGGATTTTTCTTAATTTATTTTAATATTCATTAGGACGTGTATTATATAATTGACATAAAAGAGGGATAATGCCCGATCTTAAATACCCACTTCCAAGATTGGTCATTTGCTCAAGGATCGGGAAATAAAAATGCCAACATTTGTTTCCATCCATGTTTCAATCAGAATTTACCCATTTTCACGATACATTAGTCTACTATAGTGATCGTCGAAATTACTTTCTATAATGTGTTGATAACAATGTAAGTGACATGGAAATAGGGCGTAGAGTTCCGGAAGACAGGAGGCAGGCGAATACATTGGTTGATAGGTTTGCTTGTATGTCTAATCCATGGTGTCGAAGAAAGCAACTTAACGCGTTGCAAAAGAGGGTTTATGACGAATCATAGAAATAATGAAAATAATCCAGAACATTAATACATTTCTTTAATATCATAAGTAAAAAACAGACATCTGTAGTCTATTGAAATAATTGAAAACTCATTTTGTTTTTCAGTTAGGGATGCCGCCACGCAGACAGAAGACACAGGGTCTCCGACGCATGCCAGTTAGTATAGCGTGGCGGCAGATTGGCAACCGGTGAGTCCCACTGTTGAAGCGGAACAATCACTAGGACATCAGTATTTTCGAAACAATTCGTCTTCGTTGTTATTGATGAACAATTCATCTGTCTACGGTGAAAGGATACGTCATGAGGAAACTGCAGAAATTCAACGTGATCGCCAATTATATTCGGAAAATACGCTTCAAAGTGTCCCAGATTTAATCCGAGAGCTTGAATTTAATTGACGAATAATCTCAAGTATTTACGCCTTGATGAAGGTAAGTATATGGTGTTACAAATAAGAATTAAGTTCGTCCATGAACGTTATGCGATATTCCTATTAATCGAAGATTTAAGATTTTTTATTATAGATTAATAAATATCTAATCACAGGAGACAGAGTATACTGTCGTATCTAAGATGCAGTTTTTAATAATTTCAATTAGAATGAAATACATAATTACGTAGTATTATACAAAGAGTAAACAAATTTATGCGAGCTTTTTTAATTTCAACACTTTTCTATGATTTATTTATATAGAAAGGTAACATTTCTTTTGTGTTAGTAATAATTTAAATCTTCGTTTCTTATCTGTAATAACCGCACAATTTATGGATATAAAGACTCCTAATAAGTTAAAATAGTATACCACATTTTGCTCATCTGTTACAATGGTTCGTCTATATAAGTATACACATTATTATTGTACATATAACATAATCGAATAATGGCTTTAAAGAATCCCATTAAATTCGGAAACTATTTAAGTCAAGATTGAATTACAGTCATTTTTCATTGATTTCTAAATTATAGAAGTGTAATTTTCCCTCCGATTTACTGCTATTAAAGTTATTATTATCATTGTTATAACTATGTGCCAGTAGGTAAATAATAATAATCTAACTATTCGTGAATAGAATCTCAACGCATAAAAGTAGCGATGAGCGAGAAAAATATCCAATTGAATCAAAAGGAGAAAAATGTACGAAAATTAGCAAAGTCGTAAATATTCAATAATTATACTATTTATAAAAATATATAATATTCAGGGACGGTTACATAAAACTGACAAGTCGATCTGTCTGGAGCTGTCATATTTTATTGTACGAAACAAAAAATTCTTAAACCACGAATAGAGCCACATGACGCAAAATAGGAACTGAAAATATTGTGGATAAAACTATCAAAAATTATAAATTACTTAATTTAGAAGAATATGTACTGTAAATAGCCAGAAGAGAAGGTTGATGTAAATTATATTCATTCCGATTAGTAATTTTCTATACAAAGTTTAATATATTTTGTTGTGCCCTCCGACACGGAATATTGTGCGATGCTAGGACCTCATTGGAGAACTTCAAAAAATAGACTGTAGGTGTCAGTGCAGGACTTTTATTCTCATTTTTAATCCTCGAAGCCAAGTCGAGGGGTATTATAACGTTTGACGCCGAGACTTGTGACTGTGGTTCCGTAGCTCATCAACTAATGATCCGATTTTGATCACAGACATATGAGAATAGACCTAGCACTCCAAATGAGAGACTTGAGACCAGGCGATTGAGAGACAAAAAAACTAATGAGAGATGCTTTCTCTATTTTTACGGTGTCAACAAAAATGCAATGGACTCTCGGTTTATTCTCTTATCTATGATTTTGAGGCGATTTTTTTGTTGTTTTGAAGCGTATATTTTCAAGAAGGTTTATAGCCACATTTCGTTATAATCAATTCATTGTGTCAGAGTGTTTTTAAATAATCCGAACTTAATTAATTATGGTGTTTACAGTTCGAAGATTCGAATCACATTATTCGTTTCTACGTGGAATTTGATCCTTTTCCCTAAGTATTCCGTTATTCTTTCATCGTGGCCCTAATGCTCGCAAAACTCGCTGTTTAGCTCTACTAGTTAGCTCTATTTGAAATTTACAATTTTAGTATATATGGTTTCATAGTCTCAAAAATCGTATTGCTTTCGTCGTTCTATAGCAGTCATAGGAAGCGAGAATGGTATCACGTTCTTAATTGTAGAAATCATTTTTTATCTAAGACACCAGGGTACAACAATTTTAATTATATACGTATGTTGTATTTTTAATTTAAAATATAAAAATTGTTGATTCCTTTTAGTTATATTAAAATTATGTTAGATGATTATAGGAAATTATATTGAAATTGTGTCGGATATTTCTGTTGATCAAAATATCCAGACGTTTTAAATAAAATATTTAATGTAAATATACATATAAAATAAAGATAGTTAAATGTTCATATTGGAACTTATGTATATAATAAAATAATAACAATTGTAAAATATTGCAGTCATTACATGCAATGTTTAAAAATTTTCTGTTAAATTATTGATTAGTAGATTGTATATACTTACATGAATGTCAATACATATACGTATACGTACGACAGTTACTCAATATATTCGGAGTATTATAACGATGAAAAAGTTTAGTATATCGTATGTACCTCAATCATTTTTCCAAACTACTAAGTTTTAGGTAAAGTATCATCGTTCTTTATCTATAACTTAGTACTTTATGTTCATACCATTATGAGTTTAGTTGGTTGATATTACTATAGATTTATTTGAAAATACTTTAACGATCAAACCCAAGAAATACTTTACTTAAGAATTAAGTTTACAAATTAAAAGCGAAATATACGCTAACGATGTACATTGATCATAATATTATCACAAACCAGACATACGAGTAGACCTATCACGTAATGGACTCTTGTGTCGCACGTTCAACTGTTGTACTCATTTGAAAAGTTAATACTGATTAGAATACTCTTTATTCATAAATAGTGATCGATTAGACTTTAAATTTACCAAAATAATCTTGGAGAATAAGAGAGATGTGATTGTATTTCCTGTTTCCCTACAGACGAACCAATTTTCGCCTAGTCGATGTTTTATTCCAGTAAAATGAAATTAGTTGTTCCTCTCAATTCGTTGTAACATTCGTTAGCAGCCATTTATACACTAAATTATTGAAATATCAAAAGAGAATTGAGAATTTTTTCAAATTAGTATTTAAATAAACATTAAATGCATTGGTTGAACTTGAACTTTCCTTTTATTCAACTATTGCACGAGTAAGTAAAAGTCTAAATACTTCGAACTGTACGATGAAGTAAACTTAATGCACGATCCGTTACTAAAATCAGACAATTAATAATCGAATATTGATTAGACATTAGACATTAGAGGATAAACAAAGCCAACTAGAAGATTCTCAAATCTAGCTCAGTTGTTTTATACAAACGCCCTCTTTCATCCTGCGTATCATATGTTAATAGATTGTTATTACATTTTGAACGTATAATCCAACAGAATTTATTCGGAATCGCTCTTCCTTGCTTGATACCGTTACCAACGATTAAACCCAGCTTCCATCGCAGGTCTCACCGCGTGTAGGTGACTACAAACGAGACCCGAGCAGTGGACAATACCCACTGCCCCCTTCTCACTTAAATTAGTATTTTATTATCAGAAGCGAATATCGAACTAGTTAAGATTTATATTACTATGCAAAACTCTGATTTTTATTATCCCTTTGCGTACTATGGACGCAAATACGTGCTCAGCAGATGTTATCAGTATAGACTATGGACGCAAATACGCGTCTGGCAAAAATGATCAGGATACACCATATCGATGCAAAAAATGCGACGTGTACACACACACACACACACACACA
>NW_017170692.1:11484-16654 GCF_001652005.2 Ceratina calcarata | reverse complement strand
CTCCTAGAAGAATTTCAGTACGTCAATGTGCCGAAGCCTGACACTCGAAACTAAAACACATGGCCATATCTCTCAGTGATCTGCTCTAAACATCACTGCTGCCCATGTGTTTTATCTTCAAGTACCGGGTTTCGGCACATTGACCCAGTGATGTTCTTCTAGGAGCAGGTGAACTTAAAGAGGAACGATTAAGTTCAACTCTAATTCTCTTCCCATTTTTTTGTAATTTTAGCTACTCTGTAATTTATAAAGTTGTTAGTTACTTCATTGAGTATGTTGCATTTATTCAGTGAACGTAACTAACGACTAATTGCTTTGTTTTCTGTAATATTTAAACAATTTCTTAATTGCTCTTGCATGTAAGTTTTGTTTGAATCCTATGTTTTCGTCACGAACGTGGCATACGGGCCGCGGCAACGCACGAGGCGGTTATCGCGCTCCTACCCGCCTTGTATTCGAACGCTCTGGTTGGTCGGTAATTTTTGTTAATAACTCGATAACCACGCCTCGGACGACTTTTTTGCAAAGGAGAAAGTTGTTTAAAATCACCATGGCTCCTCCCCATATCAAGGCCTAACACTAGTTCTGGGACACCCTGTATAATTGGATTGTATACTATATTATAATGTGTCATACATCGTCAACGAGATGCATACTGCGCGAAAAAGTATTCAGGCCCCAGCGGTCATCAGCGTCAGCCGCGCACCGTCCGTACGGACCTGCATACGCCACGAGTGCTCAGTACGCAAAAGGTTAATTTTGATTTGGATTCCAAATATTAAAAAATTGGATTGAAAAGAAAGCAAAGTGTAAAATGTCAGACTTCGTTTGGGTGGCCAGAGTTTGAGCCGGGCAGGAGTTTGAACAAGAATAACTATATCTTTGGGTGGAGACGTACTGACAACCCGAACCCATCTCACAACGCTTTGGCTTCTCTGCGCATGGGAAAGGAAAGATCCCAATGTCTTTCAAAAGACAGGCCGCCCAGGATTCAGATCTCAAGCCCTGGTCACTTGCTTGACCAGGACTGTAGTTTCCTCTACTGCTACCTAAGTAAAATTTGACGTGTAACTGCTATTCGCGACTATTAAACCCGAGCAAAATTGATTGAAATGGATTCGAGAGAGAAATAAAGTAAAACTCGCTTGCTTTTAAAGTGTAATTTAAATGGGAAAACAGATCACATACCCAACATTTAAAGCAAAAACCTTTAAATGATAAAAGATGGGCCTACTCGTATACCTAGTCTGTGATATAACAATGCATTTACGTATTGAACGTTGAATTGATATTGAGAGATGATACGAGCAAAACACTGCCTGTTGGTATTTGCCAACAACGTGAAAGCTCCTCCATACCGATGAAATGAAACATTTGACGTTGCCTCGAGCACGTATAGCTCCTTATCAAATAGGGCACAAATCATTTTTGTATCGAATAAAACGAATGCGTATATCAGTTTTATGTACTCCTGAAAATCCTAGTGTAGAAAGGACTAGCAAAATGCCAAATGCTGATTAAGAAGTAGATAAACTAATAATTTTTAATCATAACTTTACCAAAATCATTGCCTTAATCGAAGGAATTTCTTACGTCTATTGATAACGCTGATATATATGTAAGTAAATGTAATCATTTTATACTGAGGAAAAATTCGTTGAATCTTTTGTCTTATACCAACTTATGTATAAAGGGTATAGCCGGTTAAGTGTATAAATAGTTAATAACCTGATAAAAACTGATAAATTATACTTACGTTCATATGGATTTACCATAAATGTATGAATCTAGTACTCTGCTAATTTCTATAAGAAACTGAAAATTGGTATCAAAATATTCGTTTTAATAGCATTTAATTTGGCTCAATGGTTTCTTATCCAACTGTACCCTTTATTCCTGATGTGCTTTATGATACCTAAGTTACCTTTAATTACACGTTATTATTATTTGTATGTCAAATTGCAAAACAATTTGTTGTAGATAGCTACAACTTTAAAAAAGTTACATCCTGATTTATTATTTATAATTAATATTTAAGTATTTCTAGTTTTTAGATTTTCTATAGAAGTTCCTCATTATAAATTGATCGGATTGTCAAATAGGAACGTGAAAATGATAATTAGAATGAATGATTACAATGTATGCGCGTACAAATGTAGTTATACACTCCCTTGTTTTCTTTATAATAAACATAAAAATATGTATAAATAGCTAAAGCTAAAACACCAAATGGTCGCAGGCCGATCAGTATGCTCTTTGATCATTAGCATTAAGTGTATGTGTGTATATGTATATGCTGTTGTTCATGGGTTCAATTATTTTTAGTTTTACTTCCAATGTCAAAAATTCGTGCATTATTTGCAAGTAACTAGCAATTCATCTATAAAATTATATTAGCTTGCAATCATGTGAAGAACATACAAAAATTTTAACAAGAAACAATTTTTAAATGAGATGTTTTTACGCTTAGGCGAGTCCTTTTTTTTCCACTCTTGTCCGTAAAAAATAAAGATGGTTTTCATCTTTCACTTTTGAAAAAGAACACTTTTTTCTTTTACAAAAACTGAGTACGTATGAAGTGGAAAATGTATTGAAAGCAACTCATTTCCACTTCCCGCAGGAGTTGAAAATAAAACGATAAACCAGTTAGTGGAAGATTATAATTATTAATAAACGCACACAAGCGCGAAGAATGTTCATAGTGAAAATATTATAAAACGACAAAAGATTGAATTATTAAATTGTAAATTATTAAGTCTTAAGGACCTGTTTTTCTAGTAATAACCTGATTATTTATTATTCTCTCTTTAGAACTTCATATATTTCTCAGAATTTTCATAAACGTGCATATGTAAACTCATAGATAGCACTATACAAACAAGTGATATCGATAACAATATTGATTATAATTTCATATGAATAAATTAGATTAATTTTCATTCATAGAACAATTAGTGAGAAGGTTCAATGTTCAGTTATGATTGTTTTGGTGAATGTTAATATGACTGTTAACATCTTATAATTAAAGTATTAAAATTAAATTACAAGCATTTTTCCGTGATCATACATGTCTATCATAACGTGAGAAAATATTCTTTTTACAACATCATATGTTATATTAAATTATGTATGTTCAACAACTGTATACATGCTTTCGAAAGAGACTGTAAACGAACTTCGTTGTGAGAATTATAATACAATACACAATACGTATAAAAAGTATTTCAGCATCTATTTCTTATTTCGTAATTGGACGCGAATATTGGTATCTTCTATTACAGATTATTTATTTATGGTTGATTGTATTAATTGAAAATAACGCTGTATCAAGTAAACCTAAAATAGCCATCTACTTTAATTCATATAATTAGTTGATTATAAATACGTAAGTATATTGTCCAAAATGTAAGATAAGTGAAGAGAGATACAATATTTCCAAGTATTTATAATTCAATTGGTAAACTAGACTAATCAACAAAGTGTACAGAAGATTCGACTCAAATTAAAGCGATAATTTTTCTTGTCAGCAATACATACTATATTTCACTTCATGTGACTAAGTTTCACAAAGTGCCTAGTTGATTTATTATCTTGTTAAATACTTTTAATAGTATGATGTATGTTATATTTCAATTAATAGATACGTTCTGTAAATGTAAAAATGAGTTTCCAAGTTGTCACATTGTTCTATAGCTAGAATAAAGTATGAATGTATCAATTATTAATTTTTCAATACCATAAAAGAAACTTCAATTGCATCTTGTACCAGGCCTTCTAGTCTATAATTTTATTTATTTATTTAAATTATATGTATATTCACGTTAATCTTCAGCAGTTTTTAGTTAACTGCTCTTATACCAATATTCGCATTAAATGTGCAATTTATAAGCAAGAATAGATGATGCATACTTTTTATATTTACTGTATATACATATGTATGTATTTATAATAAATATGTATTTGTCAATAAGTAATCAATTAGTATGTTATTTTACTGAGTGAAAGCTAATTGTACGTTATACATTTGTAACGTCATATACATATACCTATCTGGTATGTAGGATATTTTAAGAAAATAATATAAATATAAACAGTTCATAAACTTTAACAGGTACTTGCATGATGCAATTAAAAAAACAGCAATACCAGCAAGTGTATTATTTATTATTATTTAGTATTGCTTACCTCATACAAATCTTCTTAAGTTTATTTATAAGCACATAAGTATTTAAAAACAACTGAACATTTCCTTAAGCGGCTAGGGTAGTCACGTGATTTTTTTAACACGCGTCGGTAAAATTTTGAGTTTTTTGCTCCGTTTAACGATAACCAGGCAAAAATAATGCGAAATGTGGGTTTACGGGGCCACATTTTTCATCCTTATATGAGAATATTTTTCGGTCGTTAAATACATCTTCAGAAAGAGAAAAGTCAAATCTGCCACGCCCTGATCATTATTTCAATCAAAACAATCTATTTTGAATAAAAAATTGCTTATAAACACAGCCATTGTAACTACGAGTTTTCGTTCATATTATAACGCTCATATTACTAAATATCAATTTGATTTTCCTCTTTCTGAAGAGGTACCTCACGGCCAAAAGATATTTTCATATAAGGACAAAAAATGTGGCCCCATAAACCACTGAGGAGAGCGTACTAAAGAGTGGCAACCTTATGAGACCCTGCGGTCCGAAAAACAATCTGCAATTTTTGACGCCTTCTAGAATAAGCTGGGCCGAAAAATAAGAAACACAAAGCAAAACTGATGTCGGTTCTAAACTGCATTACTGTGTCACACGTGTTATCGACTAGTCGTCAATGCTCCACTAACGAAGTAATATCACAGACGAAGTACACATAAGTAGAGATTAAATCAACGAATTTCTTTGTGTATAGTCGATGTATATAGTTCTAATGTCGTATATCCCATAAAAAGATCAGTATCTTTAGTGCCTTTCCTTTCTTTTCAGGAAAGACCCCTCATAATTTTTCCTTCCTTTTGAAATGCACTCCGAAATGCAACCACCTGATTGCTATCAGGTTACCATCTGTTCGATTAGCCGGGAAAATAATAAGTGAAAACACAGTAAACTTTGAATTATACACTGTATTTTTATTTGTATTAAATCCTTGGCCTGAATTGAATGGAAATATATAGATGAAATCT
>NW_017170692.1:3310-10736 GCF_001652005.2 Ceratina calcarata | reverse complement strand
CCCCGTAAACCCATTCTCCCAAGTATTCCCTTTCCTATTATTAATTAACAATTGAAACACGCAAGTCAAGCAAACAGCTTATTTGCGACGTAACAAGGATGTATGGCGTGTTTACTATTCAGAAAGTGAAGAATCGATCTCAATTTAGTTAGAATATAAAATTACTCGGACTAGCGGGTTTTCTAAAGTCCAGAGTGCGGGTTTTCTATTTATCTCGGACTAGCGGGTTTTCTATAAGTTCAGATTGCGGGTTGCTTATCTTTCAGACTTGCGGGTTTACTATAGTCCGAAAGATTTCACTGAGGTATTAGAAATTGCAACAGAGATATTCACAAAGTTGTGCTTGTCGATTAGCGGGTTTTCTAAAAGGAAATCGACAAGCGCGGGATCTGCTTATAACTTTGTGAAACTGGAAGCGGAGAACACTCACTTAGAAATACACAGCGACACGTGAAAACTCTTTTCACTCCTTAGATATTCTGCGTGGTACTTAAAACAAAGAAAATCACTCTTTTCCGCTTTAACGTACTGCTTGTTCAAATAGCGACAACGGACTGACTCTGCTCTGCCTCAGTCAGTTCAGTGCAGGACTGGGATAATTTTTCCCTCGGTCGGAAATTGGGGACGACGCGACCATAGAGGGGTCTGGTACTTGATGGGGGTGTGCTAGACATGGTCAGCGAAGGCGCATGAGGGGAATAGTAGTGGGGATCGAAATACGGGAGAAAAACAGGGGAAACGAGCCGTGCGGGAAAAATTATCCCAGCCCTGCACTCTGCCTTTCTTCTAGACCAGGCATGGCCAAGTACATGTGCCCCACTGTAGCTGTTCTCCCTACTTCGTGCATTAGCCCCTGGAAGCCCTCACATTATTTCAGTATGTTACGTGCGTGCATCATACACACACTATTAACCGTTCGGACTGCGTGCCCCACTCCGGCTCCCGGGCAAGGTCGTGTCGCGCGGCGACAACTTTGGCCATGCCTATTCTAGACCAAGCATGCATGCAGGCAGGGGTCTCAGAATTTATCCCTCGGCCGGAAAGTGGGGACGATGCGACCATGGTGGGGACTGGTACTTGATAGGTTCGCTTCGCGAAGGCGCATGAGGAGAATAGTAGTGGGAATCGAAATACGGGCGAAAAAGAGGGGAAGCGAGCCGTGCGGGATAAATTCTGAGACCCCTGCATGCAGGTTCCGACAGGACCAAGACTTGGGAAACGGGTAGGCAATTAATAATTGATGACGATTGAGATATAAAAATAAGGATTTATTGCGGACTCAATTCTCTTTAGTGGTAAAGAGATACGCGCGAAACGTAAGAGGAACACATGTGGTGGCGCTGGTGTAAGGCGGCAGTATACGAATTACACGATTACATTTTCTTTTTCTAACACTCCCACCAGAAAATTTAATCCTTATACGGCAGATCAGTGTCTTACGATACTGGTAATCTTATTTCTGTTAGTTACGTTGAGCATCTTCCTCTGCTCTTCAAAAATCGATCCTTGCAATGGTTTTGTGAGGATGTCGGCTTGTTGATCCTTGGATGGAACGTGGATTAAAATAAACTCACTGTCCTTGTATCTTTCTCGTATGAAGTGGTAACGCACATCAATGTGCTTCGTTCGCTTGTGATATTCAGGGTTCTTTATCAGCTTAACAGCGCTGAGGTTATCAACATAGAGCGATGTTTTCTCGCTTGGGACGGCGAGTTCGTCGAACAGGGCCTTGGTCCAGATCACCTCCTTGACAGTCGTGCTCGCCGCCACATACTCCGCCTCCGTTGTGGATAGAGCGACAGTTCTCTGCTTTAGTGACCTCCAGGTCACTGTGGAGTCTCCGAGCTTCACGAGCAGTCCGGTTGTTGATCTTCTGGTCTCAGTATCTCCAGCGTAGTCTGCATCGCTGAATGCGTGTACGTGATTCTTTTGATCTGTCGGGAAGTACAGGCTGTAGTTGCAGGTACCCTTCACGTATTTTATAATTCTTTTCGAGGCATTCCAGTGAATACGTCTTGGGTTCTCCAGATACTGGCTGGCGGCGTTAACAGCAAAGGTGATATCAGGGCGTGTGGCCATTGCTAGGTACATGAGACTGCCGACGACTTGACGATACGGTATATCCGGGGCGATCCTGGTGCCGTTTTTATGCACTTCACTGCACATCTCATGATTTCGATCGGCTGGAACTGTGACAGGGTTTGCATCCTCCATTCTAAAACGTTGTAAGATCCGTTTAGCATAAGCTTCCTGATGAAGAAAGATAGATCCATCATCGAATCTCTCGATTTGCACACCCAGGTACATGTTTGTATCCCCTGAAACAATATCGAATTTTTTTCTGAGCTCATTTACAAGCGTGTCAATTGTTGCTTTTCTCGAAGCAGCTATTAGTCCGTCATCAACGTGTATTGCCAGAGCGAGGAAGTCCTCGCTGTCTTTATTCGTAAAGACGCAGGGATCGGCGTTTGTGGGATGGAGACCGAGCTTGTTGAGCACATTAGTGAACTTCTGGTTCCAACACCTCGAGGCCTGTTTGAGTCCGTACAGGCTGCGGTTCAGCTTGCAGACTCGCTTGGTACCATCCTCGTATCCCTCTGGCTGACGCATGTAGATTACCTCATCGATGTCACCATACAGGTAGGCGGTTTTTATGTCGAACTGTGCGAGGTGGAGCTTTCTGGATGCCGACACAGCAAGTATTATTCGAACTGAGTCGAACCTCGTCACTGGACTGAACGTTTCCTGATAATCTACTCCAGCTGTTTGTCGGAATCCTCTAGCTACCAGTCTTGTCTTGAATTTACGGATTTTATTCTGGCCATCTCTCTTGATTTTGTAGGTCCATCGATTGTCGATAATGATGTACTGATTTTGCGGAGGATCGACGAGAATCCAGGTGTCATTGTCGCGGAGCGACTTCATCTCGTCGTCCATGGCTTCTCTCCAACTCTTCGACATCTGAGACTCGATTGCCTCTTGATAGCTTCCTGCCTCCTCCAGGTCAGATATGGAAATCATCGCTTCGACGTACCTTGCTGGACGACGAAGAGTGTCGCGATCTCTCAAGTCATATCTACCTGCATCATAATTTCCGCCCTGACTGAGTTCAGGATCATTGATGTTAGATTCCTCATTGTCCGACGTTTGGGGAGTCTCTTCGGCGGAGAGATATTCCTGATCAATGTCCTCCTCCTGGCCTTCTTCATCCTGATCCTCCTCGACGTTGGACTCCAAATCGAAACTGATAATCTGCGATGTTTCCCTTTTATCAGGGCTTTTGCTATAGTTTGCCCTGGTGAACATGACATCCTTGTAGATTTTTACTTGACCCCTATCAGGTAACCAGATCCGGTAGCCCTTGATATTTTCGTCATGGCCAACGTAGAAGCCTGTCTCTGCTTTAACGTTCCACTTTCTTCGACTCTCTTTAGGGATAGGGACAAAAACTTCTTCGCCGAAAATCCTGAGTTGAGAGATGTTCGGTGCTTCTCTAAGCCAAAGTTGGTTCGGAGTCTTTCCCTCCAGACTACTCGTTCCTGTCATGTTCAGGGCGTAGGTGGCATAATTAACGGCTTCGGCCCACATCTTAATCGGTATCTTGCTTGCACGTAGCACTGTCCTGGCTAGTTCCACGATTGTCCTGTTCTCCCTCTCAGCTGATCCGTTCTGCTGACGGGTGTAGGGGACTGTCCTCTGGTGAGTAATCCCGAGTTGCCTGGTCAGGTTCGCTACCTTTTCGTTGATGAATTCTCGACCATTATCGCTCCTGAGGGTCCTTATGCCATCTTTCACGTGTTTCTCCGTTTTCCTGATGTAATACTCGAGCCAGGTGCTTGTTTCATTTTTATTCTTTAAAAAGAACACGGTACGATGATGGCTAAAATCGTCCTTTAACAAGAGGAAGTATTTTGCCCCACCAAGAGACTGTTCCTGCATAGGGCCGCAAAGATCGCTATGAATCAGCTCGCCTATCCTTTTCGTTTCAGACTTGCTCTTGGGAAAAGAAAGGCGATGCATCTTTCCTCTTATATAGTCCTGGCATTTGAAGTCATAATCGTTGCTCTCGGCCCCCATGACCTTGAGGACTTTCTTCACCTGAGTGAGATTCTGGTGAGCCATTCGTTCGTGCCAGGTTCTGAGTGAGGTCTTCTGGGCGACGTTTGCTTGAGGTTCGCCGCTGATGACCTTGAATCTCATCTTGAAAAGTTTGTCATCCCTGACTCCCAACAACACTTCCATCCTTCACCATTTTGCATCTCCTGTTGTCTGATTCATGCTTCATGCCGTTATCAAGTGCTGTACCTAAAGAGAACAAATTGTACGTCAGGTCTGATACATAAAGAACGTTTTTCAAATATTTCGGCTTCCATTCCAGTCCGTTAAACGCAAGGATGTTGATTTCTCCACGTCCCAGGGCAGGGATTGTTTTTCCGTCTCCAATCCTTACAGATTTCTTCTCAGTGAAGCTAGTGTACGTGGAGAACCAGGAAATTTGGTGTGACATATGATCTGTTGCTCCCGAGTCCATGAACCAAGTGCTTCCATTAAATTATTGTCTGGATCTGTCGAAGTCAGCGCTTCTCCGACAAGAGCTTTTCCTTTGTCAGTACCTTCTTGTTTTTTAATTGTAGCCAGTTGCTTCCTGCATTCCTTTTTCCAGTGCCCCGATTTGTGGCAATAGTTGCAGTTGCCTGGTTTTTTAGCATTTTTACCATTTTTCTTGTTATCAGATTTGTTCGCTGCGAAGGCTGTGCTCCCCATGTCTTGAGCTGGATTCAGACGCGTTTCCTCGATGGTAAGACGTGAGATCAAATTTGACATAGTACGATCATCTGAGTCTGTTGACTCCCAGGCACTAACAAAATGATTCATAGACGGCGGTAAGGTCATGAGAACTTTGGTGATAATCATCTGATTCGGAATTTTCTCACTCAGATTTTCTAATCGATGAGCCAAATCCTCGAGCCGGGCGATGTGTGTTGCGATGTCGTCGCTGGGGTTTTTCTCCATGTTGTACCATTTCTGCAGAAGCATGTGCACATTGGTTTCTGACTTTTGCTCATAAACCGAGGAGAGTTTATCCCACATTGATTTCGCAGACTCGCAATTTATGATATGCAAAAATGGTTTTTCCTCGATGGAGGCCACAATAACCTTTTGTGTCACGCTATCATGCTTGTTCCAAGCGATGATCGCTTTTTCATGATCCGCTATCGCTGCTGCGGCTGCACCTTCTGCTAGGTTAGGCCGTACCGATGTTCCATCGACGACGTCCCAGGCTCCTGAGGCTTTCAGGATGACTCGAACTCGGAACTTCCATGCTGCCCAATCCTCAATCCATTGAGTTTAGGAATATGAACACTTTCAGTTTCCATAACGCGCACTTGAGATTTTTCAGACCACGATACCGGAGAAATCGATTTTCTTTTCGTGATTTTTGATGAGTTTCCTTTATATTTCACAGAAATATTAATTGCCTCGCGTACCTGGGCCCATAACCACTTGGGAAAACGGGTAGGCAATTAATAATTGATGACGATTGAGATATAAAAATAAGGACTCAATTCTCTTTAGTGGTAAAGAGATACGCGCGAAACGTAAGAGGAACACATGTGGTGGCGCTGGTGTAAGGCGGCAGTATACGAATTACACGATTACATTTTCTTTTTCTAACACCAAGTATGACCTCATGCGTTTAGATCTCAGATGGTTGGATATTCAGAATATCCGGTGATAAGATTCGAACGCTTTAGACGTCGAACCTAGTCTTACACTCAATAAATAAGCGTTGAAATATTACATCGAATATAATCTACTGAGTTTTATTCTTAAAGAATACAGTGTTCTTACTTATGATTAAACACCATCGAACGGGCCCGGAAAACCCAAAACCATAAACTGGAATATTTATGACTTCCTCAAAAACCATCTGCATCGCACGTGTCCTTCGGTCCCATTTTTCCATCTCGGAAGAGCTCCCTTCTTCTAAGAATCTCACTACCAACGGGCTACCGCCCCCAAAAATCCCTAATATAAGAGAAGGCCCTTTCAGAGCCAAAGACACAGTCGTAAAACAGTTGTAAGTCAGATTCTAACTCGGTTCGTGAGACTTTATGTAAGGTACAACTCAGTAATAAACTCTTAAAAAGAGGATCCCAGTCTTGTTTCTCTGCGATTCGACGACACTAACTAGGGAACCTTAAATAAGGGATCGGACTATGGATATAGGAATGCAGGGATGGAACATAAACCCGTACTTTAGACGTGGGGAGTGAAGCCATCTCCGCAGTAGTTTGTGGTTTGTGGAACGCATTCATGATTGGTTGTAGCATAAAAGCGCGAAAGTTCAAAACTGCACATTGAACTTTATTACTTTTATTACTATATAGGGTGCCCCAGGACTAGTGGTACATATTATAATGGGAGGTTCCTGAGGTGATTTTAAACCATTTTTTTCCTTTGTAAAAAGGTTGCCCGAGGCGTGGTTATTGAGTTATTAACAAAAATCTCTGACCAATCAGAGCGCGAGTATACAAGGTGGGCAGGAGCGCGGCAACCGCCTCGCGCTCGTCACGAGAGTATAGGTTTAAAGAAAAGTTGCATGCAAAAACGAACTCATAACTTGGTTAAATATCAGAAGAAAGAAAGGGATTAGTCGTTACTTACGTTCACTGAACAAATGTAACTATAAATACTCAATGAAATAACTGTCAATGTTAAAAAATTACAGGGTAGGTAAAATTATGAAAAATGTGAAAAGAATTAGAATTGGACTTACTTTTTCGTTGGTCAGTGCACCTGCTCCTAAAAGAACGTCAATGGGTCAATGGGTCGACCTTCGGCATTCGAAGATAGGACACATGGCTTGCAGCAGCTCATGCTTGGAGTAAGTCAGGTGTACTTACCAACGAAAAAGTAAGTCCAATTCTGATTCTTTTCGCATTTTTCATAATTTTACCTATTCTGTAACTTGAAAAATTGTTAGTTATTCCATTGAGTACATTACACTTGTTCAGTGAACGTAAGTAACGACTAATCGCTTTCTTTCCTCTGATGTTTAACCAATTTATTAGTTCGCTTTTGCATACAACATTTCTTTAATCCTACATGTATGTTCTCGTCACGAGCGCGACATACGGGCGCGACAACGCACGAGGCGGTTGCCGCGATCCTGTCCACCTTGTATACTCGTGCTCTGATTGGTTGGGGATTTTTGTTAATAACTCAATAATCACGTCTCGGACAACTTTTTCACAAAGGAAAAAGTTGTTTATAAGCACCACAGGACCTCCCATTAAAATATGTACCACTTGTCCTGGGACACCCTGTATAAGAAATCTTCGTAAATCTTCTGTCTACAAACATAGATTTAACGATAAATTATAGTAGTCTTTAAACTGAGCAACTCTGGTTAATAAAGTTC
>NW_017170692.1:0-1792 GCF_001652005.2 Ceratina calcarata | reverse complement strand
TTTATTTTAATTGTTAGTTCCGATCGGAATACCGTTCGCGGAACAACTCCACTGCCGCTCTCGGATTATAACTCACTTACGCGTAAATGACGAATATATTAAAATATTCCGTGTTCGTTAGGACACGCATCGTTCTGTTTAGTAACGCACAAGGCAAAGCCAAATGACCGCTCATTCGCAGATTTTCTGGAAGAAAATCTTTTCCCACTCGGTGGACAAGTTCATTACAGAAAATGTGTTTATATTTTTTAACTGAACCCGGCCTTCGTTTCCTTGTCATACTTAAAAATTCTTCATGTACAGAACACTCGAACTGATGACAAGAGACACCATCCAGAAATGCGAACGACTGAATTTGGATTTTTCCGTACACAGCATGCCGGGCACGCGCTGTTCGAGACCTTGCCACAAAATTGTAAAAAGAAAAGCTCTGATTCTCATCGATTACTATTAGAAAGACGTTGACGGTAAAGAACATTGCCTTCCAAAAATTCACCGTAGAAAAGGATAACCTTCTACGTTTCGTATAACTACAAACTTTTCACAAAGGAAAAAGTTGTTTAAAATCACTTCAGGAACCTCTCATTAAAATATGTACCACTAGTCTTAGGACACCCTGTATACAGGGTGTAAACCTACAGGTGGGCAATATTGTAAGGACGTGTTCTATGGTCAAACATAAGACGAAAATGAAGGGAGAGAAAATTGCGGTTGGGGCTTCGTTAAATAGTTATTAACGTTTAAAAATTTGGTGTTTCTGCCCCTAAAATAGAGCAATCCGACGTATTTTTACCATACGCGCAGCTGATCGTCGTCGGTCAATGTATGTCGATAACGATGAACAGGACCGTAATTATAATTTGTGGGCTTACCTCGGGTGACGAGTGGAGAACGCAAATTATTTTAAATGATGTGCCTCGCATTCTATCGAGTTAGGAGGGAGAATGCTGTTTTCTTCGCAACAAAAAGAAATATCCACACGAGTACACATGCACCAATATTATCCCGTTCGTAGTGATTATTAATACACACACACATACACTCCGGCCACGACTGTTTATTTGTAAGGGTGTCTCACGTCTGTAATATTTATTAAAATAAAAGTTCATGCACTACGATTATTCACATAAACTAGGCTTCCATACATATACGCGTTTTAGCACAAATAAATAAATCTGTCGCGAATCAAATCAAATCTAACATGTCAAGTTAGCGGGACGCAACAGAAACTTCACTGGATTCCAATTTACGTGAACAGAAGAATGTAAAGGAATGGAAGATTTAAGACGATGGTTCCTTCACGACTGCTTTCCGATAATTCCCAAAACAAAATACTGTCGATGCCTAAACGCAGCTTCACATCAGAAAAAGAAAGAATGCATCCTTTCAAGAATTTGTGTGAGGAAAAGAGAGGAACATAGAGCGTGTAACTTGGAAGGCGCGAGTTGAGTGTTACCAGATGTCTAGGCGTACGAGGCCGAACGCTTTTGTTAAGGACCGATAACGCGATGTCTGAATTTTCCATGGGAAAATGCGAATGGGTCAGGATTTCGATTCGATGGGGACAAAAAACTGCTAGAACAGTTTTTAGTCGACTTCTGATGAGACAATATCGCAAGTGCGTCGCGAAAAGGAGTACGACGTAAAAGTTTCGAGTTTTCGGGCAAATCGTTGTGCGCGTAGTGTGTAGTGCAGAGTTCTGAATAGGACGGAGCGACGGGCCCATCTCCTCGCAGCCTGGGCTAACCGGGGTTTGCGATAACGCGAACATGATACCTTTCTGCCTGGAGCC
>NW_017170691.1:0-209 GCF_001652005.2 Ceratina calcarata | reverse complement strand
TTCAAAAATTATCAATTATATTTTGCATTGGATACTTTGTATTTCTTTGCGCATGAGATATCTTTTGCGTCCTTTCATCTCATACATGCAGGATTATCCGCGCTCATTTCTTTAACGGAAGAATATAATGAAGAAGGAGAATGCAATATTCGTTGCTCGTAGATAGTTTGGTATTTACCAAGTACATATTACATACTTATATAGTAGAG
>NW_017170690.1:0-209 GCF_001652005.2 Ceratina calcarata | reverse complement strand
GAGATCATATAAGAACGTATTTAAATATTAAGTATTACAAAAAGAATTTTAATGAACATTATTAAAACATTTTATAAGTATTTCACCAATTTAGTTACGAAACCAATGTGAATTTATTTTATTCTATTCATGTACACATAGTTTTCTATCAATTTATCAAAAGTTTTTCACGAATTCTATGCGATCAACGTATGTATTCACAACAGATA
>NW_017170689.1:0-209 GCF_001652005.2 Ceratina calcarata | reverse complement strand
TCAATTACGTATTAATTTTATTTCAATTTGTATTTCATTCATGTATCATTATTAGTATTTTGTTGGCATGTCATTTATATCTTGTTATTATATGTTATTTACTGTAAATTTTATTAAATAATACTGTTCGTATAATTATTTTGAATACATACGTTCATATAAATGTAAAGTACTTTATTGAGTGTAAATTATTTTCTTCTATTTAGTTT
>NW_017170688.1:0-209 GCF_001652005.2 Ceratina calcarata | reverse complement strand
TCGCAATCATAAATGGGGTCGTGAATGACAAAAGTTTAAGAAGCCCTGATCTAAGCTAATGGTTAATAATTCTGTAACTTAGCCTAATTTTGCATTTTGCCAAAGGAAATTGTTGTTCATTATGATCCTCTAAATTAGCCATTTTTGACTCTGGGACACTCTGTGTGTGAAATAGAAATATTCGGTTGGGAAATAAGTCCAATTTTTAG
>NW_017170687.1:0-209 GCF_001652005.2 Ceratina calcarata | reverse complement strand
TTTCTACAATTTAAAAATTAATATCTAATTTATATATTATAGATTTTTTAAATCCTGGAATAGAATCAGAAAAATAAAGTAAAAATCTTCGAAATTATAGAAAAATAAGCCAGTCAGAAGACAAATTGGTAATATACATAGTCTGTTGTAATTCATTACTAAAAGATGAATATTTCTTAAAAATAATTCATGAAAAAATTATTTTTTCT
>NW_017170686.1:0-209 GCF_001652005.2 Ceratina calcarata | reverse complement strand
TAAACACTCCTAAGTATTTAATATTATCCGAGAAGGGTATTCTGGAATTATCTAATGAGATATATTTGTTTTCAGGTCTTAATTTAGTTTTCTTAGGAGTAACACATAATATCGAGGTTTTGTGTGCCGCGACGTTCAGGCCTATTGCCCGTATTTTATCCACAACCATTTGTGCAGCGATTGATGCTTTGATTCGACATCCTGATATA
>NW_017170685.1:0-209 GCF_001652005.2 Ceratina calcarata | reverse complement strand
GCGGCCGGGAGTTCGGCAGAAAACGGTTTCGGGTTAAACCGTCCTGCCGATCTTCTTAGTAAACGCGTCAAAAAAGGTGTTTACATTCGGCAAAAGAGAGAGAAAGAAGGACGCGGTTCGGCAGAACAAGTCCGTGGAGAAAATCAGTTAGCTCGCGACGCGCCGAGCATCGACACCTTCGAAACGTTTCAAACGTACGTACTAATAAA
>NW_017170684.1:0-209 GCF_001652005.2 Ceratina calcarata | reverse complement strand
CCCTATCAATATACAAATAGATTCTCTCTCTCCCTTCTTCCTACTTCTTTTTTCTTTTTCAAAAAGAATCTTCAATTCGCATCAAAGGAACATAATTAACATCCTTATACAAAAATTATCAACAATCATCAAAATATTCGCTCAACAAACCATTCACATATAATTTCCAACTATTCCGACAAATCATAATGAATCAAACACTAACAATT
>NW_017170683.1:0-209 GCF_001652005.2 Ceratina calcarata | reverse complement strand
CTTCCCTGTAAAAAACGCGTTAGGGTGCGTGTACGTTCACGATGTTGAAAAATGCGACATCAGCAATTGCTTGAAGGTCGCACAAAATCGCTGATTCAGCAATTTTGAAAAAAAATGCAGTATCAGCGATTTCTTGGAGGTCACGGTGATCCCTCCTCTTTCCTGTAAAAACGCGTTAGGGCCCGTGTACGTTCACGATGTTGAAAAAT
>NW_017170682.1:0-209 GCF_001652005.2 Ceratina calcarata | reverse complement strand
TCGATGACAGAAGTCAACGAATCCAACGTTTAGGTGTGGACAAATTCGCTCTCATCTCAGACGTATGGAAGCAAGTCATAGAAAATTGCCAGAATTGTTACAAGCCAGGTGCGGATCTCAGCATTGATGAGCAACTCTTTCCTACGAAAACTAAATGTAAATTTACACAATATATGCCAAACAAACCCGACAAATTTGGCATAAAGTTT
>NW_017170681.1:0-1308 GCF_001652005.2 Ceratina calcarata | reverse complement strand
GATTTTATTGAATAATTTTATAATTATCTTCACTACCTATATAATTTTTTAACAGGAGCTAATACATATATAGAGTACTTATTTTTTCAATTTATCAATTTTGTAGGTGGACAGGAACGGATATTTTCAGAAGATGCAGGAAAAGTTCAGGAAGAAATCCCAGAAACTGTTCCTTTCCCTTGCAACGTTACAGGTAATTCAATAATAATGTAATAATACTAGTATTTAATATAACTTATTAATTATTAATTTACTAGGCGGTAGATCTTCTGAGATACCCGATTCGGTCCATCGTTTAAGGCCAGGTGACATAGACGTTATCGCCCAGATGGGAGATTCATTGAGTGCCGGTAGCGGAATTTTTGCGACCAGATTTATGCATCTCTTTATCGAGAACAGAGGCGTAGTTGCGGCAATTGGCGGTGAAGGGACCTGGCGAAAGTACCTTACACTTCCCAATATTCTCAAAGTATGTTATCTTTAATAATTTATCAATCATTTAAAAATGAAAGAAATTATTTAGTAATGAAAAGACTTTGTTATTTGAAAAGTCCATGTTCAGCAGTAAATCCGTTAGGGTACAACATTTGATGGTAACTTGAGTACGCCTTCGATAGATAAACGTTTTTGTACACAGGAGTTCAATCCTAATCTAATCGGCTATTCGCTTGGGGATTCTGCAACCACGCAGCCACAATCGGAAATGAACGTTGCTGAGGTCGGTGCAATGTCTAAAGACATGCCTTTCATGGCAGAACAACTGGTTAAGAAAATGAAAAATGATCCAAGAATAAATATTCAAAAACATTGGAAGGTTCGTACTTTTAAACAAATGTTAAATAAATAAAAGCATATGCTTTTCTTTTCTCATTGTACTGTGGCTTGTCGTTTGATTCTACAATTTTATAATATTTTTAATTGTTTAATCAATCTATTTCTGTGTTTCAGTTAATTTCGTTATTTATTGGAAGTAACGATTTCTGTAGCGAAATGTGTATATCTCCTTCCCCATGGTCTATCTTAGAGTCACATAAGAATGATTTGATAACTACTCTCAGAATATTGAGGGACAATTTACCAAGAACGTTCGTTTCCATTCTCATACCTCCACACTTAAAAGCATTTATTAATTCACGTAAAGGAAGATTCTCATTGGACTGCTATTTCATTACAAATATCGTATGTCCATGCTTAATCGGTTTGCAATACAAAGATCGAAGAGCAGAATATTATAATGTAATAAGTAGGTCTGTATGTGTCTAACGTAAATAAAATTATATTGTGCCTACACAATTTTCTATATATCTA
>NW_017170680.1:0-209 GCF_001652005.2 Ceratina calcarata | reverse complement strand
AGTCCTTTAACAGAATTAATCTTTTAAACTCTTAATAGTTAAATTTTGTTATTCAAAAATCATTAATTTTTATAATTTAGTACCTATCACTTATTATGTAACCATCCACTATAACCATATAATTAACATGTACACCTCTAGTGATAGTCGTTACTAATGAAAAAAGAAAATAAATAAATGACACAATGTTCCATCGTCAGTACAAGAAT
>NW_017170679.1:0-209 GCF_001652005.2 Ceratina calcarata | reverse complement strand
TGTAACCAAGACCACTGGGCCGGGAAATACCAAACGGAAAATTTTGTCTAACATCACCAAACTATTTGACCCGCTGGGATGGGCGACACCCGTCGTTATTGGAGCTAAAATCTTAATGCAGGACTTGTGGGCCTCAAAATGCGAGTGGGACGAAGAAGTTCCGCGTGATATTCTTGATGCATGGAAACACCATTACACTCAGCTTCCGG
>NW_017170678.1:0-209 GCF_001652005.2 Ceratina calcarata | reverse complement strand
TCATATTGAAAATAATTTCAGTTTTAGTATATACGTTAGAAGAATAAGAGGAATCATCAGAAAAATTAGATTAAAACGATACACTCAATATTCGTATATAATCATGTTTTATTAAAACTTTTGTTAAAACTAATCATTGAAAGTAAGAAAATCAATTTCTAATCCTGAATCTATCATCTGTTAACTAATCTTTTTATTATCCAATGAAT
>NW_017170677.1:0-209 GCF_001652005.2 Ceratina calcarata | reverse complement strand
TTACGGAATACGAATATATAAGTGTATAGATTTTTATTTTACGAACGTTACGTCGGTAATATTTAATGATTATTATTATATTATATTTACATAAAGTAATTATATGGAGAAGAAAGATATATATTGATATTTTTGTGTCCAAAAAACGCCAGTAAAAAGCACGCGAATGAACATGAAACAGAGAGAGCGAGAGAGAGAGAGAGAGAGAG
>NW_017170676.1:0-209 GCF_001652005.2 Ceratina calcarata | reverse complement strand
TTCATAACTTCTCACAATTGTCTATGCACCACCAGTGGTTCAGCTAATCGTGAACGTGTTAATCCGTGAACCAAAGTATCATTATAGAACAATTCCAATGACCGTAGAAGTATTGAATATATTCTTTGCAAAAACTAGTCCACAGAGTATTCAATTAAAAATATACGTCGATGCCTCCTATTATATAATATAATCGTACTATGTATGTA
>NW_017170675.1:0-209 GCF_001652005.2 Ceratina calcarata | reverse complement strand
GTTTATAAGTTTTAGTTATACCCTTATGTCCGCCAAAAGCTGATGTATGATTTTCTTTTAAAATTTCTTGTCGCCTGCTTATGTTGGGAATTTGAATTTCGTTTCTGCATACAAAGATTTTTACGGTGGTTGGTTCAAATAATTCGATTAACGTTCGTCGGAGGAAACTCCAAGGAATGTCATCTAAATCTGTTCGTGATATGCTAAAA
>NW_017170674.1:0-209 GCF_001652005.2 Ceratina calcarata | reverse complement strand
AGAAGGAGAGAGAAGGAAGGAGGAGAGAAGCAGGAAGAGGAGGGAAGGAGGGGGGGGGAGGGCTGACAGGAAGGAAGAGAGGCGTGAGAAGAATAGGGGAGAGACGAGGGAAGACAGAAAGAGAGGAGGTGGAGGAGAGATGTACGGAGGAGGGGAAGAGGAAAAGGTGATGTCACATGCTAGCAATGAGTGTGTGGTTAGAGAAGGTA
>NW_017170673.1:0-209 GCF_001652005.2 Ceratina calcarata | reverse complement strand
GTACAATTTAAAAACACGTGGATGGACCGGCGATATGGCATACAAAAAGAGTCGCTCCAAATGTATTATTACCGTCAGGTTAAAGAAGCCCGTTATTTTAGACCAGAGTTAACGGAATACGAAATTAACTATAATATTAGTCAACAATTTCCGATGTGGGTAAGGGAGAGATTAGTAACTATTGACTATAGTAGTAGCAATACAATGGG
>NW_017170670.1:0-209 GCF_001652005.2 Ceratina calcarata | reverse complement strand
CCTTCCAATCAGCGTGGTCCTTGGGGTTTTTGAAACCACCCTCTCACTTTGTTTTGCCGAGACGCAAAGAGAGGGTGGGGTGGATCGCGCGTACGTGAGAAATCCCAAGTCCGGTAACACCGGGGTTTTTCCCTTCAGGTAGACCCTCGAAGGTTAAAAAAAGGATTACCCTTAACGCTCGCTAAATTACCCTTCAGGAAGCGCCGAGT
>NW_017170669.1:0-209 GCF_001652005.2 Ceratina calcarata | reverse complement strand
ATTACACACATATAAAAAGTATATAAATGAAAACTTTAGGAGAATTGGTTTTTATACTATTCGCACTTACCGCATACTTATTCGCACGTTTCCTTTATGCGAATTATAGTTCGACAGACGAAGGACGACATTTTGAAAAGACAAACGCCAAATGGAACGCCATCTGGAAACTTTAGATTTAAATATCTAACGTTCTTTCTGTCTTATTT
>NW_017170668.1:0-209 GCF_001652005.2 Ceratina calcarata | reverse complement strand
GTTTGAGCATGTAGACACTATGTAAATGAAAATAATTAACGTTCTTCGTCTATTTATTCATTCATTTATTTAAACTTTTATTCGTTTATTTCTTTATTTACTTATTTATTGTTTATTCACTTATTGGCTTAATTAATATTTTATGAGTAGCTACTGGGTAATGAATACTGAGAGAAATTTATTTTTCTACGATATAGTGTATGCTCATA
>NW_017170667.1:0-209 GCF_001652005.2 Ceratina calcarata | reverse complement strand
CATACTTTTATTTATATTTTGTTATAGTCGTAGTTTTATTTGTTTATATTAGAAATATAATTTTATTCATACATATTGTATTCGTATTTTTAATTATCTACATACATAATTTTATTTTATAACACATAATTTTATTTCTTTATAATTTAGTAATGTAAGTAAAGTAAAATATATAAGAAATGAAAATGAAACCTTTTATTTTTTTTTTT
>NW_017170666.1:0-209 GCF_001652005.2 Ceratina calcarata | reverse complement strand
GTCTAATTTTTATCACCATCTATCCTGCGACGATGAAATAAAGTAGAGAGCATTTAAGAAACAATCAAAAGAGAATTACGATTAATAAGATAATTTCGGAAAGAATGTCACTGTATCCTGTCATGCAATGTAACGTGATCGCATACTTTATCCTAAATAGTAGTTGACGAATGAGAAAGAAATGGCTTCCGCTTTGCACAGGGTACAGT
>NW_017170665.1:0-209 GCF_001652005.2 Ceratina calcarata | reverse complement strand
GTCGAAACCAGGGCTATAGTCAGTAGGATAGAGGATATGGAAAAGATTTCGACCGAGAGTCCAAGACATCCTCGCTTTAACAAGCTTTTCCATATCCTCTACCCTACTGACTACAGCACTGGTTTCGGCGGACAGCGATCGGTTCCGCACCGACACTTGTCGGATAGTGGAAATACTCCTTTAGACGGTGGATTCAGTCTTTCCGACCT
>NW_017170664.1:0-209 GCF_001652005.2 Ceratina calcarata | reverse complement strand
CGTTAACTATTGACGCTAGCAAGAAAGTTTTATATGGAAATTGTAGATCTCGTCGACCTCTTTAAGAAAGGTCGTATGCAATTTTCCGGTACGACCAACGGTTTAGGAGTTATTGACGAAAAACGAAATTTTTTGTCAAAAGTTGGCTGTTTCAACGGTGGAATGGTCGGATTTTGTCAACATCAATAAAATGCCAAATAATCATACGT
>NW_017170663.1:0-209 GCF_001652005.2 Ceratina calcarata | reverse complement strand
GAGCCGAAACATACTTGGCCCGGACGAAGTTACGATCGCTGTAATCAAAGCAACGAAATCAAATTAAATTCTGTTACTTAAATAATATAAGTGGATCATTTAATGTCGAGAGTAATCTCTCTCTTCGAGTATTTCTTAACTAACACGTATTCGTGAGGGGTGAGGAGAAACTCGGAAATGGCACTGATTCGGTGCGCCGAAGTTAGATA
>NW_017170662.1:0-209 GCF_001652005.2 Ceratina calcarata | reverse complement strand
TAGAATACAATACAATTTCGTTTCGCTTATAAGGGACAGGCTACTGTTTTATTGAAACACTTTTTGCTCATGTTACATACGATTGGAGATATAGTAACGCCTTCGTTATGCATTTTACATAATAGTAGTGATACTGATTCGAAGTATTAGATACAGTTCGAACATAGAGAAGGACAGCGGTTATGAAAAAAAAGCGAAACGTCGGAATT
>NW_017170661.1:0-209 GCF_001652005.2 Ceratina calcarata | reverse complement strand
CTTTGCGCGGGTCGTTACCGCTGATGCCCGCTCTGCAATTATCTATTGTATCCGGTGTATCGGCCTGTCTTATCGTAGATGGTAAAACAGTTTAGTTCGTACGTAGTTTCAATTGAAATGATTGACACAAACTTTTAGGGAAAAAGTCATCCGACATAAAAAACCCTGATTTATTTGTACACTTGATTTGATCATGGTTGATCATGGGA
>NW_017170660.1:0-1310 GCF_001652005.2 Ceratina calcarata | reverse complement strand
ATTATATAGATTTCAATATAAATCTTCTTTGAGATGACTTAACTTTATTAGAATTATATAAACTTTAATCGATAGGTGATAATGAAAGTGGGAAGACGACGTTGATCGCCAAACTGCAAGGAGTGGAAGACCCGAAGAAGGGCTCTGGTTTAGAGTTCGCGTACATCGACGTGAGGGACGATTACAGGGACGGTAAATAAAATCTAAAACCTCAACTAATTTTACAAACGATTGAAACTCGTAACAGTTCGATTAATTGACGTTCAGATCAGACGAGATTGTCCGTATGGGTGCTGGACGGTGATCCCGGTCACGCGAATCTGCTGCGATTCGCGTTGAACGCAGAGAGATTCCCGCACACTCTGGTAATGTTAGTAGCTGCGATGACGACTCCATGGGCTATTCTCGACCAGCTTCAATCCTGGGCCGCTCTTCTAGCGGACCACATCGACAAACTGTCTTTAGACAACGAAACATGGCAACAGTGCAGGCAGAGAAGTAAATTCTAACTTTCCTTATTCATCAATTATATATAAAATAATTGTGAATGTTTAAAATAATTTTACGTTCAGATATTCAGAAATGGGAGGAGTACACAGAGCCTGGGGACGAATTAGATCCTGGTAACCCTTTAAGACGTACCAGTCGTAATCTGGACGACGAAACCATGGACACTCTGCCGTTACTGGAAGGCATCGTCACTACAAACTTAGGCCTAGACATCGTCGTCGTTATAACAAAGACCGATTACATGTCTACTCTCGAGAAGGAACACGATTACAAGTAAATGCAAAGCGTTTTCAGTGTTACAACATTAAAACAAAAACGCAAAAACTGTACAAAGTAATTTATTAGACTGATTTTTATGGTAGAGACGAGCATTTCGATTTTATACAACAGTGGATCAGACGATTCTGCTTCCAATATGGCGCCGCGCTGTTTTATACGTCAGCGAAGGAGGATAAGAACTGTGATTTGCTTTACAAATACTTAACGCATAGGATCTACTCGTTGCCCTTCAGAACGCCTGCGTTGGTCGTCGAGAAAGACGCAGTCCTCATGTAAGTCAATTAGTATTAGGAGAAAATTGTTTTGTTTGTGGAATATTTTTATTGTACAATGTTTCTGGTTTTGTGAATGTTTGAATTAAATGTACTTTCGATTGCAGCCCTGCTGGTTGGGACAACATGAAGAAGATCAGCATCCTTCACGAAAACTTGCAGTCGATGAAGCCTGATGATTATTACAGAGACGTGATTGCGCAGCCATCGACGAACCGAAAGGTACAATCAATCACGAGTGAATTTATT
>NW_017170659.1:0-209 GCF_001652005.2 Ceratina calcarata | reverse complement strand
ATGGGCAAGTAACTCGAGTGAGGTATTAAAAGGATTAAAGACAGACAATAATCCGTGTCGATGGATCGGAGTAGATTCAGGGACGTACGGTGTCGAGAAATCGTGCGTTAGGGCTAAGGTGGACGAATTCGAGTGATGAGTTAGGATTCAATTCTAATCCAAGTAAAATCTCAGAAGATTTATATAGTGGTAAGAAAAAACCAACAAAG
>NW_017170658.1:0-209 GCF_001652005.2 Ceratina calcarata | reverse complement strand
TTCGTTGTCGTCGTTTCGTCTTTTTACGTCGTTTCGTCTTTTCGTCTTTACGAAAAGTCACTGTTCACATCACGGCACGAGACCCCAATTTTGTAGGAATTCTAAGGAAATTGCGAGTGATTAGAAATGAGTAAACGTATATTTATTAGTCTACTGCATGTGCTAACAACTTCCTTCTAAACCGTTCTTTTCAAACTGTAACTTGGTCT
>NW_017170657.1:0-209 GCF_001652005.2 Ceratina calcarata | reverse complement strand
AATTAATATTTCAACCTTTTTTCGGTGGAATGAAATTAATTCCTTTGAATAACTTCCAGATCTCCACTTACTATCAATAAATCGCAATTAGCATTTTTCGTAGCGACGACGGAAATGCGTTTGATTACGTGCCGAATCAAATTCAACCCTTCTCTAATAATCTATATAGTTATTTCAATCAGCATCCACTCATGTTTAAATTGCTATTT
>NW_017170656.1:0-209 GCF_001652005.2 Ceratina calcarata | reverse complement strand
TTCTGTTAATATAACGAACCATAAAACTATTTATTATTGCGCTTGCAACTGTTGTAAAAAATAGTACTTACGAAATATAGCTATTGTAATGGGAGAATTAAAAATAAATGCAGATTAGAAAGTAACAAATCATGAAACTGTTAAAGTGTGATGAAAATCCAGCTAATCAATATGAATATATACATACAATATATTAACTACAATATAAG
>NW_017170655.1:0-209 GCF_001652005.2 Ceratina calcarata | reverse complement strand
GTCATTCGCTATGTCAGGCATTTCATCGCTCTATTCTGTTTACTTTCATTGACCACTTGTAGCGAAGCTAGGCATGACTTTCGGCGAATTTCCTGCTGGGCCGAAAAATAGGGAACAGCAATCGCTTCCATTTTCTTAAAGGAGCAAACGTGGGTGGGGTGAGTTCGCTGCAAGTCGCTTATTATTATCATAATCATAAACAATATTCA
>NW_017170654.1:0-209 GCF_001652005.2 Ceratina calcarata | reverse complement strand
AGTTCGCTTCCCTACTCGACTGTTCATTCGACTAATGTAAACCAGGGTGAACGGCAGCGCGCTCATATTTTTTCCCTCGGCCGAAAAGTGGGGACGATGCGACCATGGTGGGGACCAATAGTTGGTGGGGGTATGCAGTGATCTTCACGGTAGCGTGTAACGGATGCAATAAACTATGACCGAAACCCGATAACCATCTGGCGACAGCA
>NW_017170653.1:0-209 GCF_001652005.2 Ceratina calcarata | reverse complement strand
GTCTACGAACAATTTATTACATTGTACGTGAAAGTTTGAGATTTGTGTAAGAATAGCGATACTGAGAAATAATTGATCGTTTATCGAAATCTCTTTTTCACAATTTCTCTTTTTACGTATGTTCAGGCGACTTATAATTAAACAAGTTTGTACTGCTTTAAAAAAAAAACAAATTATCTCTAGTCTCTATGAAATACATAACATTACAT
>NW_017170652.1:0-209 GCF_001652005.2 Ceratina calcarata | reverse complement strand
AAAACTCATAAATAGGCATCTGCGATCCTGAAGAAGGTTCTAATTGAGTAGCAGATTCTGATAGAGAGGCTGTTCTACATGAAATTAAGGTAAATTTAGTATCTTCGTTATTTCGTCATTTCGTGTGTCTTTTTTTATAAGGTCAGCGAAGTTCCATTCAGTTTTATATTCGATTACAGTTGATGTCGGCTGTTCATTCGCATGCGATG
>NW_017170651.1:0-209 GCF_001652005.2 Ceratina calcarata | reverse complement strand
GATGGTCGGATTTTGTCAACATCAATAAAATGCCACATAATCATATGTAACGTCATTCATTCTTCGATTCATTCATGGAAATTAGCCATTCATTCATTTATTCATTTATTAGAATCAGATTTTTCAACTATGTCATTGTATTCATATTTCAAACACCTTTTTTTATTAGATATTCTTTTAAATGTGTGCTACTGAAATTTTGTATGTAT
>NW_017170650.1:0-209 GCF_001652005.2 Ceratina calcarata | reverse complement strand
TATGGTTATATACTGATTTTGTACTGTTTCCGAACTATCTCGAAAGACAGTACAGAAAACACATTATAAGACATCAATTGTTTAAATATTTTCTAAAGAATGGAAAGTAAGTAGTAATAAGATATCAGTAGTAAGACATCAATTGATTAAATACTTTCCATTCTTTGGAAAGTATTTAATCAATTGATGTCTTACTACGGGGTGAATCG
>NW_017170649.1:0-1310 GCF_001652005.2 Ceratina calcarata | reverse complement strand
CCTCATAGGTATGGTAGCACTAATGTCCAGCGATCCAGTATTACTATCGTTAAAATTTTGTTCTCTGCAATTTTCACATTCATAATGGCTATGTTGGGGTTGTCTAATTGTTGCTTCCTTTTTAATATTTCGTATTATGTTTATAACATTAGCCTGAAATTCTTATGCCTCGTCATCGTTAAATGTTACTTTCCATGCGGTTTCATTTACGTTTTTGTCCTTGTACGCATCTAATTCTTTATTCCATATAACAGGACTTTGTTCTACCAATGTTATTAGAAGCTTTGAGCTTATTTCCGACATTGTAATCTTTAAACGAGTGAACACATAAAATTGATTTCAATTAAACAATATCGCAATGAACGATTCGGTTTTACAACTAAATCACTTCATATGTAACAAACCGAATGTCGAAAATTACTGAATCGTTTTTCTCGTATACAGCTAGTAACAAATTGCCGCGCACAGCCAAAACGCGTACTCACTAGGCCTGTGCGCGGTTGGTACGACATTTGAGGCACTTAAAAAAGGTCGATTTTTACGATCAGGCGCGTACTGAAGACGATGCACGGTTTGTCCTTGCCAGGCGCACTGGCATGGCCACGCGCGCGAATGCTCGCACGCATTTTTCCCAATTCCCAAAAGACGTTTTACACGTTTTAATGATTTCCTATGCAACATATGTTAATGGGGATGTGTGTGGAAAGTGTCTTCTTTCGTTTCTTTATGAAAGGACATAATTTTGTAAATTATCTCAGTCTAGTTAATCAATAACGTGCTTAATTAAATAACCCTTTCATGAAACGGTAAAGAAATGGGCAAGTTTGAGATGTCTGGTCCCTATAATCCGTATTACATGAGATTCGTTTAAAGAATGGTGTTTTTAAAATTATAAGAAGGTTTACGAAGTTTTCTCGGCCTTATAAGATTAAATTTATAATAGAGCGTTAGATTTCGAATTGTTCGAGTATAAGAAAGGGTGCGACGTTTGTTATACCGATGAGTCAACACGAGCCGTAACAGAAGAAAAAGTAACAACACCGTTTGCCGCCCGGAATCACCGATAACGAGAATTCGCATTTGAATTCTCGGAACAGGTGTTCTCGCTCTACGCACAATGTGTAAAAGTAAAGGACAGACTAATTACGATTACGCCGCATAGCGGAGGATTAGTTTTCCTCGACGGAAAAGCGGAGCTCCGCGGTCCGTCAGCACATAGCCGTCAAAAGTGAACAGATCGGACGAATTCGATACTGATTTCACTGTTACTCAAAGGAAGAATTTATAAGCTGAAATTATCGCAGGAAAGG
>NW_017170648.1:0-209 GCF_001652005.2 Ceratina calcarata | reverse complement strand
GAACAATTGACAACGAGATATTCTAAACGACATTTAATTTATGAAATAGTAATCAAGGATATATTGATCCGTTTTTCAGGGATCTTTTAAACGTTTGTTCTACTTATTCTTTTAATATTCACAAAATTATCTTATCGAATTTTATCAGTAACAATTATACCTGTTTCTTACCAATCGTTTAAGATAGCTTGAATGACATTGGAACAAAG
>NW_017170647.1:0-209 GCF_001652005.2 Ceratina calcarata | reverse complement strand
GTTTTAGATCGTTCGGGTCGTCTGACACATACGTCAATGGTCGCGCATTAATCGTGGCCTCCACGTCACATAAGGTAGTGATCAGATCGTCCGACGTTAGACTTGCTTTACCTAGGACTTTGTGAAGTATCTTTTTGATTACTCCTATTAACCTCTCTTTTTTTTTTTGACGGGGGAAATCCTCATGGACACCCACGCAGTCAGATCAG
>NW_017170646.1:0-209 GCF_001652005.2 Ceratina calcarata | reverse complement strand
GGGCCGCGGATGCCGGGCGTGGTGTCCGGCGGGTCGGTCGCGGCTGGGGCACCTCTATTACCTCCACGCTGGTGGCGGGTCGCCGGACGGCGCGGGGTCCCTGTGGCCGTGGCGGTGGCGGGCTTGTCGCAGGTGTGTTTCGGGGCTGGCCGGACAGCTCGGCACGGGCTGGCCGGGCGGCCGGAACGATCGGCCTGCGGAGCCGGGGA
>NW_017170645.1:0-209 GCF_001652005.2 Ceratina calcarata | reverse complement strand
GGGCTATTAATGAATTATGAGCCGGACATCCATCATGTTGGAACCACATTCGTAACCTTTGAGCAATGTATACACCCTGTATAAATTTCATATCCGTATACATCCATATTCATTATAACTTATCACCACCTTCATGGTAATAAAACTATTACTAAAATATACGTATCTTTATAACGCAATACTAGCCAAAGTTATATCAAAGGTAAAAC
>NW_017170644.1:0-209 GCF_001652005.2 Ceratina calcarata | reverse complement strand
GATATATTCGTTCTCGAAGTTTTATAAGAGACTACAGAATTTATCCATATTTTTGGGACTGGCAAAGTTTGAAGACAATTTCTATTTAAAATGATTATTTAATAACTGGAATGAAATTTTTACATCAATCGCGATACGATCCGTGCGAATTTTTGAAATGAATAAAATTGGACTTGGATATTGCAACCTTATATGTATAGAATGTAATT
>NW_017170643.1:0-209 GCF_001652005.2 Ceratina calcarata | reverse complement strand
TTCAACGTTTAGCATTTACCAAAACCAACTGCACAGAGATCTGCTCTGTCCAGTTGAACGTTTAGCGTTTACAAGAACCAACTGAACAGAGATCTGCCCTGCCCAGTTGAACGTTTAACATGTACTTATAAGGGAACGAAAGAACCATTTCAATGCTAGCAAATACGTAATGAAGACCAACCAATATTACGAGATGTTCACACTCGTAT
>NW_017170642.1:0-209 GCF_001652005.2 Ceratina calcarata | reverse complement strand
ACGCGCTCCTTCCTCGGGCTCCCGTGCTCGTGGGATGAGGCTCCCACCTGCAGCTAGAAGACCTGCAGGCAATTCCTCCAGTCTTCTATGCCTGGCTTGGGCCATATCTCCGCACACCGGCTGGGCAGGCTGCTGGGCCCAGGTCGGGCTGCCACTGTAGACTCCTTGCGCACGGGCACCCCTCGACCCAACAACATGCGGCTCGTCCC
>NW_017170641.1:0-209 GCF_001652005.2 Ceratina calcarata | reverse complement strand
TATTTTTCTGTACAATCTCTCCGAATTAAGTTAACATGAGACATGAATTTCTATACATTATTTTCTTCTAATTCCTGTCCGTCGCAAATAGAACGCAATACGCGAGGAGTCCTAACGGGAATTTATGACGAGTCTTCAACGAATTTTTCAAAGAATTTTTGAGTTTCAAACATTTTTTAAATCACCAGCAATATTCATTTACCTTTTTT
>NW_017170640.1:0-209 GCF_001652005.2 Ceratina calcarata | reverse complement strand
CGACAAGTAGCAGAGCATCGCGGCCTCTGTCGACACAGCTGACAAAGACGACCCCTCCCAACATGAACCTCCCACCACAAAAGGATACAAGGAGTTTCAGGACTGTTTGTGTCTCGAATATACATACGTTATTCATTCTCTTGTGAGACCCTATCAATCACGTACACGTATCCATTTATCAGAGTTCCTTACTATTACATTATAATTGT
>NW_017170639.1:0-209 GCF_001652005.2 Ceratina calcarata | reverse complement strand
ACTTGGTCTCGTATCTGAATGCGAAAGGAGCTCTTGAAAGAGAGAAAACAATGCCAAGGATTTACGCTGGCATTAGAATTTTCTTTTTAACATTTACCTATGCTTTTCCATTATTTTTACGTATCTTAATTGGCCTGTGATTTAATAAGGATTTCGAAACTCGGAATCAATATTTCCGATAATAAAAAGGGGACATTGGAAGCTGATGA
>NW_017170638.1:0-1310 GCF_001652005.2 Ceratina calcarata | reverse complement strand
TAGATAGCACTGGATCACCCTAAGAGTATTTTAAAGTTTTCACTCGAACCAACTTTGTTCTCATCACGGAACTTTGGAAACGAGCATTAAAAGTTATTAGACACAGCGATCAGTAACTTTAATATCTCATGAAATTTTAGAAATTGTCAATTGCACTCTCAACTGACCGGTTAAATTCTCTACTTGGGAGACCTGTGATAAAAAATTACAAACTGTATAAAATGGTGCTCACCTCGCAGTTGGAATGGCTGATGTTGCTCAAATTCAGCCTGAACACCTTGTCCCTGTAACAAACAAAGAAACGTTAATGATCCATGGTTAACCAAATAACAATTCGCATTAAGCGAAGTGATATAGTTTGAAACCGGATGTGAATTTTTATTCCGTACGCTCGACGCGCGAGATACATTACATTGCGCTGCTACACTCGACTGCAAAGTCTATCTTATCTAACCACGTTATACAAGGTGATCCAAGAATCATAATACAACAGGCTTGGGTGGTGAACCTAGATACGATAAGTCGAAAAAAGGAATAAAATGTTTCCAGTTAATGCTTGGTTTTCGAGAGAAATGAGTTTGTGAAATATATAAATGAGCGATATGCGTGCTGGATTAGTCGTGCAGCCACAAGTCACCTAGATTGCCAGATTTAATACTTCTCAATTTTTTTTATGGCCTTTTATTAATTCAAATGGGTACCTAAGTCAGAGATAATAATACCGTTGAAGTATTAAAAACAATAGTAGTTTTCGTCTTTAGAGATATGAAAAATAAGCATAATTTTCTGTAAGAAGTGCATAATAATTTACTCGAATTAAAAATTGCCTCCTCTATTTTTTAGTTATAACCGATTAATTATTGCACCTACTGATAGGCAAATTTGCCTATCGCTTGTAGTTATTAGGGGCAATACGTGTTTAAAGCTCAAAATGGAGTCTCAAACGGAATGTTGCCTTAATTTGGCTTCTAGAATGACTGCTTAAAATTTTTCCACTAGTAGCCCTATACATACAATTGTACATAATAATAACATATTGGATACTTATTACAATAATAAAATTATTCTTAAAACATACTAATTTTATCCTTATTTATGAAAACTTTAAATCACGAAAGCTGCACGAAACGAATCGTTAGATTGCTAATGTTTAACAATACTGATACGAGGAGAAGAAAAATATTCATACTTCTTAATTTCAAGTTAACACAGTTATCTGACGGGTTTTCAAACTCGTTTTTTTCGAAAACCAAGTCGTGAATGAAAAACAGTATTCTTTATTTCGAGTTCGTTTTGCATGCAAAATGTAC
>NW_017170637.1:0-209 GCF_001652005.2 Ceratina calcarata | reverse complement strand
TTTACGGCAAATCGATAAGTATTGCTGTATCAGCATGGACACAATGTCACTTAAGGCCAGTTTCTTCTACATGGTTAATAAGGATTCAGCTCTTGGGTTCCATGATACAGGGAACACAAAGAGGTTGAAACTAGCATGTAATGTGGCTGTAATCATGGTAAGAGGTTTCACAAATAAATTTAAACAACCATTGGAGTATTTTTTTCTAC
>NW_017170636.1:0-209 GCF_001652005.2 Ceratina calcarata | reverse complement strand
GAGCCTGACAGCGCTGCTCATATGAACACATGGGGTCACGCATAAGAGGCCACTTCGAATTAATAAGATAGTACATTCACTCAAAGTATTCATAGTTATGTATCTACATATAATAATCTAAGGTAAGAATAAAGTTCTTAAGGTTGTTTTATATAATTTATACAAGAAATCATACGTGTTCTAAATATTCTCTGATTTTTATATATTTA
>NW_017170635.1:0-209 GCF_001652005.2 Ceratina calcarata | reverse complement strand
TTAAATTTCATGCTGATCTCTACGTTTTTATAAAACCCCCGAACCTCCTTAAGTATTCCATGGCCGGTATTCAGAGTCGTTACTTATTCTTAAGATTATCTTAAAAATTTGATATCTCTGTCTATCCCATATTTCCAGTCCTTGTCTTGTACAAGGAATAGGGACTTAAGCAAATGCTTAAGACGATCTTAAGAATAAGCAACGACTCT
>NW_017170634.1:0-209 GCF_001652005.2 Ceratina calcarata | reverse complement strand
TGACAAGGGATAGTTTCCAGACTTGCACTTACCAGATGCGAACGATTGAATTTAGCTTTTGTCGTACACATCTGGCTGGACGCGCGCTGTTCGAGACCTTGCCATAAAATTGTTAAAAGAAAAAAATCTAACTTTCTTCGATTACCCTTAAAAAGACAATAAACACTGCTTCCTAAAAATTCAGCGCTGCAAAACATATTGTTATGCAA
>NW_017170633.1:0-209 GCF_001652005.2 Ceratina calcarata | reverse complement strand
GCTCGGTGGACGGTAGCGACTTATGCTACGTTTGTGGTGTCGCCGGCCACCGGGCGTCGGGCTGCTCCGCGGAGCCGAAGAGCGCAGTATGCGCGGATTTGGGCCGCACATCCAACCATCGGATGGGCGGTCCCAAATGCAACCCGCCCAAGCCAAAGGCAGGGCGGAGTGGAAGAGGGGGCAAAAAGCCCCCTGCGCCCGTTAAGGCG
>NW_017170632.1:0-209 GCF_001652005.2 Ceratina calcarata | reverse complement strand
GAAGACAACATCGAGCCAGACTGTGATGAAGAGCGCGGTTTTGATCGCGTTTAACAAGTTAGCACCGTACGATACGCTAGTACGATATGTTATTTTGTTATTTATATGAATATGATACGTGTTTCTTTTTTACATTAATGGATTCAGTTCGTACTTATTCTGTTATTGTTAAAAATAAAATGATTAATTTATTTATTGTATAGGATCTA
>NW_017170631.1:0-209 GCF_001652005.2 Ceratina calcarata | reverse complement strand
TTGTTCTTTTGACTTTTATTCCGGTGAAATTGAATTACTATATAGCATTAGTCATTTGGTAAAGGATCGTGAAATAAAATTGCCGAGATTTATTACTATTCATTTATGAATCAAAACATACAATGTAAAATACACAGATTCTTAAACTAAGGCGTTAGTATTTCGCTGAAGAATTGCACTTCGAAAACAGGGATTAGTCATTTGGTCAA
>NW_017170630.1:0-209 GCF_001652005.2 Ceratina calcarata | reverse complement strand
GTTCTGAAGCGGAATTCACGAATCTTTCATACATATATGGGATACAAGTCGGCTTATAAGCGTTCAACCAGAATGTACCTTGAAAACGCGCTTATACCCTCAAATATCCCTCAGAATTCATCTTACCAACTGTTTTTTCGGGTAGTTTCCCGTGGAAATACACCTTCTTCAAGGATTCTCAAGAGGCATTCATTCTTGTTTTATACGTA
>NW_017170628.1:0-209 GCF_001652005.2 Ceratina calcarata | reverse complement strand
GTCACATACAGCCTACACACTATAAAGCGTTATCCTTCCCCCAATTCTTAGAACGCAACGAACGAAACTTGTTTGGCTTATATTCTTATTGGAAAAAAATTTAGCATTTCTTGTACAAACGTTTCCACAATCGAAAGAATGCCCTTAAGTGCCCATTAAGAAATAAGATTTATAGAACGAAGCGTAATGTATGTTTTATTTTTTTGTTA
>NW_017170627.1:0-1311 GCF_001652005.2 Ceratina calcarata | reverse complement strand
AATTTCTTACATGAAATTGTAGGAAAATGATATAAGATATATATTTCGTGGAGAAACTCCATGGGCAATCCACGTGAATGAGAATCTTGAAATGGATTCGATATCCTTGACCAATAGCTAATGTTCCGTATTAAGGATCCAATGTTCCGCAAGAGATTAGCATGACCGTAATCCTATGAATTACTTTGCTTGAAACTTCCGGAATTCAAGTGGAATTGCCGCCGAAGCTGGATTATAGAATTCAGAATTCAGAAATGTCAGATACTATCGAGCTACAGCTTACAGTTGTGTAGTACAATCGATGACATGATTTGCTTTCAGTAATGATTATCTTCATCATACAGATTCATGTATGTTAAATTTTTAGCAATTAGTATGTTTGTACAGTAATTAGGTTTTAGTTTCTTTCATTATTGATTACAAAAAATATTAACATTGTCTGATAATGGTTTAGAATCAATAAAATTGATAACTGGTTATATTATTGACTATGAACTATAGGGAGATTCTGTCTGTGCATGGAAGAAAAGTAGTGTGTCAACAATACTCGGGATCGGTATTAAAGTGCTCATTCGCTTGAGCTCTGAACGAACACCGAGCAACCGAACAATGTACACACACCGATAAATGTGATCACACGGTCCCTTTGATGTCTGTACTTACATCGGTGCACGTCACGTAGTGGACCCTGAACGGCGACCATTCACTGTTCATTCAGAGCGAATGTTCAAACGACCTGAAACCGAGTAAATCTTGCAAGGTGTGGGTCAGTTTATCGCTACATTTACCCACAGAATCAGTTCTGGTTACGTGTTTGTCTCATAACTTAAGACCTAACTCAGCGTTTACGAATGTAACTTTATTGAATCAGTAGTCGATAGTTAGCACTGTTGTTACAAACATAGGTATTTGTTTCAATGTCAGTTTCTTAACAGTAGTATAGTACATTAATACTTCAATATATAAAGTGATACTTCATTTTATATTAAAAAAAGAAAATTGTTGGAGCTACCTAAGCTATAAAGATAAGAATGTATTCATGACAATTTATTTATCGGTAGATTATTTTCATATGAATGGTCAGAAATAGTAAATTCAATTTAGCTGCATTTTCTAACAGTCATTTACTCTAGGGAATGTTCCTCGTGTTGCTCGGAAGAGAACTCATTGTCTTTGAATTAGTAAAACACATTTAGTTCTCGTGCTTCATATAAAACCTCCTGTTGGATAAAATCATGAAGATTTATGAAAACATAAGTCAAAGAACAAAACCTTCCTGTAGAGAATGTTTTATGCATGCAATGTTTCTTC
>NW_017170626.1:0-209 GCF_001652005.2 Ceratina calcarata | reverse complement strand
GAACATTGGTTCACATGATTCTCGAATTTGTTCTGTTATGCCCCTAACGCAAAAATTGTTAGGGGTGGAATTAAAACGTGAGGGTAGGTGGAAGCGGTCGATTTGATCCGAGGAATCTAACGACCGGACATAAATTAGATTGGAAACCGGTTCCCTACATCTGGAAAGCCCACCCTTCTCCTCGAGAGCTCCCGGACAATATGCGACTA
>NW_017170625.1:0-209 GCF_001652005.2 Ceratina calcarata | reverse complement strand
TGTTCTTAAAAACTAAGCTTACAAACTAGCGCGCTTAAAACTAACTATACTAAGATTAGATTCTACGCGTAGGGAATTTTTCTCCCTATGTGGCAAGGCGCCACATATCCAAGCAAAAGTGGCACATCTAGTGGCAGAATTCAGAACTGCACTCTGTTATATCAGAGAGGAACTGAGAGTGCTCACGGCCCAGGTTTCGGTGTCCCCAA
>NW_017170624.1:0-209 GCF_001652005.2 Ceratina calcarata | reverse complement strand
CGAAAATTTTCACCCTCGCAACAAAAATATAGTGCTTATGATAGGGAGCTAACTGTAGTCTATGAGACTATCAAGTATTTTAAATTCTTCTTAGAAGAACGAGATTTCGCAATCGTTACCGATCATAAACCATTGGTTTATGCCTTTAGCCATTGGTCGGATAAAGCTTCACCGCGACAATTGCGTCAATTATCTTATATAGCGCAATT
>NW_017170623.1:0-209 GCF_001652005.2 Ceratina calcarata | reverse complement strand
GTTTGTGACGTTTCGATGCCCCGGGCCTATCCGCGGGCCCGCAAGGGCGCGTACTAGTGGTCGGGCGAGCTCGCGGAGTTGAGGTCGGCGGTAGTGCTCTCCCGCCGCCAGTACACGCGTGCCCGCAGACGTCGGGGAGCCGATGCTGGAGTGATGACCACTCTTTATGAGAGGTACCGGGCTGCGACGATGGCACTTCAACGTGCCAT
>NW_017170622.1:0-209 GCF_001652005.2 Ceratina calcarata | reverse complement strand
CCAATTCATCATTCTAATGACCTTTCTACACATAGATTGTTTATACTTAAACAAAATTATTTTCAATTATTTCAAAGTTGGAGTAAATCATTACGAAAAAGCAAAGAATCGATCACAAAAGAAAATTAGGAGAGTGTACACAAAACTGGTTTTGTGAATGAATGGTTATAGATTTTAAATATATTTAAATTTAATACTTCGTTAATATT
>NW_017170621.1:0-209 GCF_001652005.2 Ceratina calcarata | reverse complement strand
TACGGCTACGGCAAAAGGCAATCCAGGCGTCGACGGTTGGTAGCTGCAAGTCGCTCGGATGTCGCGAAGTCGCTTGGATGTCGCCAAAGTCGCTCTAACGAATTTGGCCATCGACAATGATCGTGCGGTGGATTGCGGGGTTCCTTCCCTGGATAGAAGATCAGCTGTGGCCTACCTGCGAGCAGCAAAGACGCTGACCCATTGACCGT
>NW_017170620.1:0-209 GCF_001652005.2 Ceratina calcarata | reverse complement strand
GCGAAAAACAGGGGAAGCGAGCCGTGCACGAAAAAATATGCGCACCCTGCCTCAACCACGGACGAGAGCTGATAGCTCCCGGTAGCCGGGGCGGCTACCGGCCAACAGCGACCACCACGGCACCTATCGGTGGCTCGGCCGAACCGCCCGTTTCAAAAGTAATAATACATATTGATATGTATCCAATGATTTGGAGTGCCGAGAGGTCA
>NW_017170619.1:0-209 GCF_001652005.2 Ceratina calcarata | reverse complement strand
AAATTCGTATACTCTGCCTCAAGTAATCTTTATGTGATTATTCCAATATATAAATAAAACAGAGGTTAAAAGACTATCAGTTCATACCATAATATCAACCTAGATTTGGATAGTTACTTTTCTAATTGAACTATAAGTGGGTCTTTATTCATTTGGTGCGCAGAAGAATGTAAGCTTTGATAATCGAAATTAATATAATGATTAATCCG
>NW_017170618.1:0-209 GCF_001652005.2 Ceratina calcarata | reverse complement strand
TTGACAAAATCCGACCATCCCACTGTCTAAACGACGAACTTTTGGAAAAAAATTTGGTTTTTCTTCAATAACTCCTAAACTCTCGGAGATACGAGAAAATTGCATACGACCTTTCTTGTAGAGAACGACGAGATCTATAATTTCTGTATAAAATTTTTTCGATAGCATTAATATTTAACGAGTTATTGACGAAAAACGAAAAAACAGTT
>NW_017170617.1:0-209 GCF_001652005.2 Ceratina calcarata | reverse complement strand
AACCTATCATTACATATTCATCACCTTTTGGTTCAAATTTTCCTCGATTTCGCCTTTTATTTAATGCGATAACTTTACTTCCAACGGTTCTAAAGAAGCCTATATACGGTTTACGTCCCATCCATACTTCAAAAGGTGTTTTCCCATTTAAAGTTTTTGTAGCGCATCTATTTCTTAAATAAGTTGCTGTATTAATTAATTCTGCCCAT
>NW_017170616.1:0-1312 GCF_001652005.2 Ceratina calcarata | reverse complement strand
ATAAACACTCGCTCCGGAGGTCGTCGAACACCGATATGTTATTATTCTCGCGGTTCGCTCGATTTCTACCTTCGGAGAAAAAACCTCAATCCGAAGGCCGTGCTAATAACCGAACCGCGAATCGAATTTATGAAATTAATATCCGATTTTTAAACAATATATATATTATATATATAATATATGTATATGTTTATATGTATAGATGTAGGAAGGGCCAAGACGATTTTAAAGTTGAACAGAACTGACGTAAGGATATTGAAATATGTCTTAACGGGGCATGCTCCGTTGAACTACCATTTGTTCAGAATGGGAGTACGGGAGAGCGGTAGTTGTTCTTGTGGTACGGGTGAAATGCAGACAGTAAAGCATTTATTGGTTGAATGTGATAAATTCGCAAGAAAAAGGCGTGAGGTGTTTGGACGAATAGATCTTGATGATCAGGAAATTAGCCTGTTGCCTTATGAGAAGTTGATTAGATACTTTAGGGAGATAGATCAATGGGACAGAATAGCTGGAGTGTTGTCTTAAATGGGTTGAAGAATGATGGACCGTTGGCCAATTTTTACGGATAATGTTCATAATCGGGAAGAGAGATAAAATAGTTATCCACAGAGGAGATCTTCCTGAACTTATGGAAAATAGAGGAGTCGATGAGATGGAAAGGAAATCCGGGAACGATGGAGCTAACTGTCTATTCGGAGATGGCGTACTTTACCCAAGTTATTCCTCGAAAGTTATCCTGTTCTCTGTCTTGGAAGGAATCGGAGGAGATCTTAAACCTTTCTATTGGAGGAATGGTGCCTGTACGAAGACCCTTGAAGTCTCATGCCAATAGGGCATGGCTACGTTGTACTTTGAGTATGCTTGAGCGTCCAGTAGGCACTGAGATGTTAATATATTTTACACATAATTTTAAAAGATAGAAAGAGATGATAGACGATCAATTGGTTGAAGAACGAAACGGTAGACATGATCACCCTGGGTATTGCAATGGTAAGAGATAAAGATTGACTCAGGATAAGAAAGGAAATCTGGAGGTATGAAGGATGAAAAGAGAGGAGTTGGTTGAGTAACCCGATGTGAATGTTCGTCCTAACGAGTTGGTGAGGAACTATACACTGGAAGAATGTTAGGAGGATGAACTTGGAATTAATAGTTTGGTTGATGTTGATTAAATAGACATTGTTGGAGAGGAGAATGAACGAGCAATGAGAAGAATCAGATGATCACTGGGACAAGGGAAAGTATGACAGGTAGGTTAACCTTGGTGGAATTGTCACGAATCATATTTGGGTTATAATAAATGTTATAG
>NW_017170615.1:0-209 GCF_001652005.2 Ceratina calcarata | reverse complement strand
GCAAGTTGTCATCGATTAGTGGATTATGCGATTGCATTTTCCTTACACACCCGAAATATTCAATTTACTATATGTGGGGTCCTGCAAAATGTGTGATGAGTTTTCGTTGACCGCGGGATCTTTCAAAACGCGGGGCTGGGTTCCGGCGAACGCTCTGAACCCGTCTCGCGCCGACTCTGCTTAAGTGTAAGGATACGTTCCATCTAAGG
>NW_017170614.1:0-209 GCF_001652005.2 Ceratina calcarata | reverse complement strand
GGTTCTACATACTAAATGAGATAGGGTTCGACGTGGCCGCCCTGGCTGTCAATACCAGCTAGCGCCCTTTTTTTTAAACTATCGCGGATTTTTCCATAGGTGTCGTGGCGAATACAGGTAACGGCGGCGTGCACTCGGGCGACCAATTGCTCCAGAGTGGCAACCGGTTCCCGGTACACTTCCGTCTGAAACAGATGAAAAAAGAACAC
>NW_017170613.1:0-209 GCF_001652005.2 Ceratina calcarata | reverse complement strand
TACACGCGACGCAACTTCCGGATGTATCAACATGTCCGTTGACTTATAATTAAATGTCGGTTGGGTGCTCCATCAATCAATCAGTTATTAATATTCGACTACGATTCGGGTACTCTAATGCATTTGTTTACTATGTCCTTTCTATTATATTCCCAATAGCTGGCAAGCTTAGCAACCAGTAAATGCAAAGAAATAAAACGTTCTATAAG
>NW_017170612.1:0-209 GCF_001652005.2 Ceratina calcarata | reverse complement strand
TGCAGTATTATAATGAATCATAAGTAATTTAATTTGATAAAATACAGGAATACATCTAACGAACGAGTTCTATTCTATAGTAAATGCATAGAGGGTTTCGTTTAATCGAATCAGTAAATAATCGTTCATTTTAAATGATAACTCTTACCGGCTTATTCTACATTTTACAATATTTTCTACGACTTATGAACAGGCACGGAGCCCACGGC
>NW_017170611.1:0-209 GCF_001652005.2 Ceratina calcarata | reverse complement strand
TCGACTTGTATACTACATATGTATGAACAACTCATGAATTCTGCTTCAAAACATGAGAAGAAGATGAACTCCAACGGAAGCAACCCGAAAGTCAACCTGGAAAGTGAAATTCTGGGGTATATTAGGATATGTTTACAGTCACTTTCTAGGTGCTTTCGGCTTAAGCGCATATAAGTCGACTTGTATACTACATATGTATGAACAATACA
>NW_017170610.1:0-209 GCF_001652005.2 Ceratina calcarata | reverse complement strand
TGAATATAATAATTGTTAACCTGAAGGTTTAAAAATGTTCAACGAGTTTGTATATTTCACAGATCTTTCTATTTGAACTACATCGAGTAAATAAAAATATCTTCATAGATAAATTTTAAAGATATAAAAATGTAGCAATCGAAGCCAGAGCAAAATGAATTATAAAAATACTTTCGCTAGCACACTCGATTATACGTAAGCGAGTATTA
>NW_017170609.1:0-209 GCF_001652005.2 Ceratina calcarata | reverse complement strand
GTAGGCTTACCGTAGTAAGGAGGCTCTACTGCGGCGGACCTTTTTTTCCTACCACACTCGTGGGATCTAGTATGGAGAACAATTTAAATCAAAACAAATCAAAACAAACACAAAAAACTAAAAAAATAATAACAACAATCCAAGTGTTAGCACGAAACACCACCAAGGATCGTGCTAACTCCTGAATCTCAGGAAGGCCGGGATCTTCT
>NW_017170608.1:0-209 GCF_001652005.2 Ceratina calcarata | reverse complement strand
CTGTTTTTCTCGGTTTTAAGGAATTGTTAATGCATAATTTCTAATATTCTAATACATAGTTTCCACATTTTTTTCTGGACTGTCTACATGTCCTATAATTTTTATTTTCGCATACTTTTTATTGTATGTCTTAAATAAGATCCTCGAAATTGACATTATTTCAACTTTAAAATAATCTTAAATCACGTATTAAGAATTATACAAAATTG
>NW_017170607.1:0-209 GCF_001652005.2 Ceratina calcarata | reverse complement strand
TTCTTCGCTCCTCGTGTGGACCGCGAGTATCGCGAGTCGCTGTGTTTTTTATTATCAATTCAACCTTTTCAGCTTCGCGTGCTATGAGTTTCTGTGTATTCGTGTCGTTCAAATGTCATTAGAGTTTCTTTAATATCCTTGGTCGATTCGTTATATTCATCCGTTTGTCTTCTCATAGAGTTGCATTATAATGATAATGGTCACCTCCG
>NW_017170606.1:0-209 GCF_001652005.2 Ceratina calcarata | reverse complement strand
CGGTCTTTTGACAGCTCGACTCGAAATCGGTTTTTCGGGTACTCGCACATCTCTAGATGTAGGTGAGACCGTGTGTGGGAGATTTGAGAACAGTTTCGCCGTAAGAATGAAAGAGAGACGAGTAGTCGGGATTCCGCGGAATAAAGAACACAGCGATGTCGCTGGTCAATGTCGAGACTATTCCTTGCTCCGGCGTAAAAACCCTCACG
>NW_017170605.1:0-1313 GCF_001652005.2 Ceratina calcarata | reverse complement strand
GTGGTCTACGGCCCGAACCACTTGAAACGAAAAAATCCTTCGGTCGCGGTTAAATCGTTACTTCCGCGAACGAACACATTTCCTTCTATGTTTCGTGCTGCCTGATGTAATACACACCAGTGGGTCGTAATTCATGTATACCTTAATTTTACAATAACGGTAGCACATTTCAATCAGTTGTCGATTACGACTGTAATGAGCAATATAAGATATTTGTATTTATAACTTCCACTGCAATTGAATTATGAATTTTTCTACAATGGAAGAAATTACATTACTTATTACGCGAATACTACTCGGGAGTGTGCATCACGTCTGGCAGTAGTTAAACTCAACGTAGAAGATAATCATTTTCTGCGGTGAATTCTCAGGAAGCAGTATTTATTTTCGCCAACGTCTTTTTAAGGGTAATCGAAGACAGTCAGATTTTTTTCTTTTTACAATTTTATGGCAAGGTCTCGAATAGCGCGCGACCAGCAAGATGTGTACGACAAAAGGCAAATTCAGCCGTTTGCATCTGGTAAGTGCAAGTCTGAGACTGTCTCTTGTCATCGGTTCGAGTGTGCTGTTCGTGGGGAATTTCTAAGGATGACAAGGAAACGAAGGCCAGGTTTAATTGAAAAATACAAATACATTTTCTACAACGAACTTGTCCACCGAGTGGGGAAAGATTTTCTGCAAGAAGATCTGCGAGCCAGCGGTCATTTGGCTTTGCCTTGCGTTACTAAACAGAACGGTGCGTGTTCTAACGAACACGGAATGTTTTAATGTGTTCGTTATTTATGCGTGAGTGAGTTACAACCGAGAGCGGCAGTGGAATTCTTCCGCGAACGGTATTCTGATCGGAACTAACAATTAAAATCGAGGGACGCGGTAGCGTCCCGAAGGTAAGTTTGACCCCCGTCAGGGGGCAGCATTGCCGTCGGACACCGCGTACCCTTATATACACGTAAATTCGACATTTTGAATTTCTTTCGTGATTTATTAATGTTTCNTTATACACGCAACTTCACCACATAATGAATTTTTTAATAGATGAAACTTTTGCATTACGGGTAAATCCGCATTATCATGAACCAACGATTTAAAAGTATCATGAAAACTATACCAACGAATAGGATTCCCGTCAAAAGCTTTTATCTCTATTTTAGGCAAAATTGTTTCAGATTGTTTAACTGTAATGTTACTAACGGTATCCAACGACATATTAGATGAAAGTGATCTGTTTGAAATTCTCAAAGCCTTTATATTTTTAGCTAACAGTGCTAATGTAGAATAAAATTGCCTTTCAAATTGATCTCTAGTAATTACAT
>NW_017170604.1:0-209 GCF_001652005.2 Ceratina calcarata | reverse complement strand
GCTCGAAGGAGGAGGATTTCACCTTCGGAAATGGGCAGGCAACAATATCGAATTGTTGGAGGACATTCCGCAAAGCGAGCATTCGCATGCGGTCGATCTGACCCTATTCGACGAGTCGGAACTCAAAGTTCTTGGCCTACGCTGGATTCCATCGGGGGATTATTTTTACTTTAATCTGCAACGGTTTAAACCGGTAACTGTTCCACCGA
>NW_017170603.1:0-209 GCF_001652005.2 Ceratina calcarata | reverse complement strand
ATTTTATATAAAAATCCACTCAAGTATCGAAAGCTTGTAGTAATCGTACGTACTAAATCGACAATTTTTATAAAATTTCTCATGTACATCGGTATCTCGAAAAAATACTATTAAAAAAAAGTTGTGAAACGGTTCAACACTATAGCCATGGACTTTTTTTTCACATACCATTTTTCACGTCCAAAATCCTGTCAATTTGAGTGTTAACC
>NW_017170602.1:0-209 GCF_001652005.2 Ceratina calcarata | reverse complement strand
CTTCTTTGCCTTCGATGACATAATTATTGCGTGTAATTCTCTGAGTGAGTAGTCACCGAAGTTTTTAAACAATATAGTCTGAATCTTTTCAGAAAATGGTGCACAACGATACATCAACTGTTAGATAGGTACTGGTGTATATTTTATCTGATAAAAGAAGTTTAGAATTTTTCGATACGTAAATAATGCGCCCGGTGCATGGCTCGTAT
>NW_017170601.1:0-209 GCF_001652005.2 Ceratina calcarata | reverse complement strand
GAGGTGGATGAGAGATATGCCAATTAAAAAATAAAACATTTGTAATGTCAATTTTAAATTGAAATTAAAATTTAGACTTGTTTTACCCTTCAAATATTATGATGCTTATGTTATAATACTTTTAATGTTCAATGCATTTTTTCGCATTACGTGCATTTTTTATCTACTACATATTAATTTTTTTTAAAAATATATAAAATTCGCGGTTT
>NW_017170600.1:0-209 GCF_001652005.2 Ceratina calcarata | reverse complement strand
CATACAATTACGATAGAACTTCACTTACAGGTAAGTTCGTTTAATCGGTAAATTAAACTGACACAGATACACGTTTTGAATAACTTTTATTATTCTCGTGGTCAAACGTGCGACTTCTGCATTTACTGACTTACGAACTTCTACCAGAGGGCGCTTATTGCTTGCGCTGCTACAGCGCCGCCACATTACTCCCCTCCGAGCGGTTTTGT
>NW_017170599.1:0-209 GCF_001652005.2 Ceratina calcarata | reverse complement strand
CAGTATCGTTTTAAACGTACATGTATAATTGTTAAGGATAGGTGGCCCTAACGCGTTAATGTTAATATGAAAGAAGCTGATCAGCAACGCATTCAACAAAGAGAATCTGATTTATTTGATAATACTCTCGGCCTTCCGGAAGATCCCGATGCTTGTCTTCGCCGCGAATTCGCTACGTTCGGCGGTTTTATCCTCGGTGCCTCCTTTGT
>NW_017170598.1:0-209 GCF_001652005.2 Ceratina calcarata | reverse complement strand
GAACACAATAGACGTTTATTCAGTCGACGTAGACGGTAGGTCCTTCCGCGCGGGGTCTCTACAGAGAAACACAATGCTTAATGTTAACTACTATTCTACGGTTAAACTACTTCGCGAGCTATAACTATCGGAATTCGCGCCGGAGAAGGCGGAATCACGCTTTGATTCTGGCCGCAACTTACTCTAACTTATCGACTACGCGACGCGGG
>NW_017170597.1:0-209 GCF_001652005.2 Ceratina calcarata | reverse complement strand
GGCATTTCAATGTCTCAATAACGGTATGCGCGCACTACACTGTTCTTTTACAACAGGCGCGAGAAAACTGCACGAGTACAAATGCCACGTGCACTTATTCGAAAAAAACTACCGTTTGGCTGTATTTCAGTTCGGACGCTAGCCATGCTGCAAAGGTTCACTGTTCGAATCGGCATTATTAACCGATCACGTCGGGGTCACCAATTTAT
>NW_017170596.1:0-209 GCF_001652005.2 Ceratina calcarata | reverse complement strand
TGATTCTTCTTTTAAAGAGGATCGATGAACAAAACGTCTCGCTTTCTACGTGTCCTGTCGCACAATGACCGTTTCTAATTACAATTCTTCTCGTGTTTTCTTTTTCGCGAGCGTCTTTTCCCATCGCAACGCACGCCTGCCAGACGCTCGCTCCCGATTCTCGCTCTCGCGCGTGTTCCGCGACCCTACCTGTCCTCTCGCATAGAGGT
>NW_017170595.1:0-209 GCF_001652005.2 Ceratina calcarata | reverse complement strand
TAAATGCTACAGGCAAAAGTAGTCGCGAATCATATACGCCGTTCGAAATATGGCATCATACAAAACCCAATTTAGAGCGTCTTCACACTTTTGGCGAGAGGGTATTCACGCATGTTCCAAAAGAGAAAAGGCGAAAACTCGACTTCAAAGCTCAGAAGGGTTACCTAGTTGGCTACGAACAAGACACGAAGGGCTATAGGATTTGGTAT
>NW_017170594.1:0-1312 GCF_001652005.2 Ceratina calcarata | reverse complement strand
TGTTTAGACAGCGGATTTTATGCACTTATAAAGGAATTTTATTGGTAGTGAATATAAAGATTATTTCTCATGTTTAAAAATATATAAAATGTTAAAAGAAGAATGTCTTGTGATATGAGAATGTTTACGTGATACAAGAAATGTCTAATTAAAATGCATGTGCATAAAAATCAGCCTGGTCCATTATTTTCACACGTTGCATACATTTCTTATATTCCGAAATCTTTCCATAAATGGAATTATGAAAAAAGTGCAAATTCGCAGTCTGCAAATCTCAACTGATGTCGAATGCAATCAGTAAAACTGTTGAATTACTTTAGTTCTTATTGATTCCTGGATTTCATTCCCCATTTGTTCCTGACTTCCCACGTACGTAACACTAAGATTATAGCGTCAATAGAGGGCAAGAAACGTAGCCGGTCGGAGTTTTAAAGCCTTCTGCGAGACATATTTCACCGGTGGTCGCGTGCAAGCGCGCGCTTTCATTTCCCGGACGTTTTCAATCTGAAACATGTACTTCCCGGCGATACGAAACCTCTGCGTAGTAAATCGAATCGCGGGGAAAAGTAAGCTGCGCGCACCAATGAAAATATCAACAAACCGACGCGTGTGCATGCTTCATGCTGCCTGACGCGATGCTCGGATCAATTTACTCTGCACTAAAATCTCCAAGTTTAGCGGAACAAAATTTACACCGTGATACGCGCAGAATCTATTCTACCGTAGAGAACGAATTTATTATCCAATTAACCCTTGCACGGTGTGAATGAATTTCCTTGTTAACAAAAATTCCAAACACTATTTTACAGAAAATATGTAGATACACTTATTTACTCATAGATTAATAAAGATTATAGTTTGTAAGCATGAGTTTAAGGAAGAGATTGTATGTTCTTAAATCCAATAAAGCCAAGGATGGCTAATACACATACAGGGTGTCCCAAAACTAGTATAAGATATTGAAATGGGAGGTTCCTGACGTGATTTTAAACAACATTTTCCTTAACGAAATAGTTATCCGAGGCGTGGGTGAGATATTATTAACAAAAAACCTCGACCAATCAGAACGCTCGGTTAGCGCGAGTTCCGGCTTTGGAGCGATGGCTGGAATTTGGACGCCTGGCCTTTGACGCGCGAAAAAATTTGAAAAATATTTGTAAGTGAGTGAAAAGAAGTAATTCTGTAAGTGTTTCTGAACAATAATTTCCTTTGCCAAAATGCAAATAAAATTCTAGTCCATTTTGAAATCTATCTCTGTATTAACATCTTTTTAAATAAAACTTGTTTTAAATTGAAACACATCATATAAAAC
>NW_017170593.1:0-209 GCF_001652005.2 Ceratina calcarata | reverse complement strand
CGGGTTATCAATTTTATATACATGGAAATATATAATGAGTAGAAGAATTGTAATAGTAGATTATTGAAAATGACTTTAATGAATATTTGAACTAAATGATACTAAATGATTATTGAAATCATCGTCGAATACGAGTCAAACGTGTCAGTTTAATCACATGACATACAATGACGTCTGGGAGACGTCATTCGTTCCACGTGCCATTATAG
>NW_017170592.1:0-209 GCF_001652005.2 Ceratina calcarata | reverse complement strand
GGGTGATAGAAGACGATATTTTATGTATTATGGAATTTTTTCAGATTTGTTGATTGCATATTATTTATTTACAATTGCTAATTCAATTTCTTATGAAATTAATGTACAATTTCACAATTTCGATTCTAAGTCGAGCAATAAACGTCGTAGAATTTTTCCAGATGGAGTCTTCGGTATATTTTCAACGAATTTGACTCCAGCTCTTAGCC
>NW_017170591.1:0-209 GCF_001652005.2 Ceratina calcarata | reverse complement strand
GAAATTAACGGTGACAGTGACTACCAAGAAACCTTTGAGAGTATGGTGACTAGTCTGGCCCGTATGAGTCGACCGGAGGAAGAGGCGGAAGCTGGAAACGGTCCGATGGAAACGCAGGGACCTGAGGAACGCTCTATTCCCGGCCTGCAGCAACGCCAGGAGACGCCGATGAACCCCAGTTCGAGTTCACCCCCTGTGACAAGGCCAGT
>NW_017170590.1:0-209 GCF_001652005.2 Ceratina calcarata | reverse complement strand
GAAGTTTATCTGGAAGTTTCTGTTGAAATACACCTTCTTTAAGGGTTCTCAAGAGACATTCGTTGTGGTTTTATACGTATGAGGGATACAAGTCGACTTATAAGCGTCTAAGTAGAATGTACCTTGAAAGGGCGCTTGTATCCTCAAATATCAAACAGCATTCCGGCTGCCAAGATGTTTATCTGGAAGTTTCTGTTGAAATACACCTT
>NW_017170589.1:0-209 GCF_001652005.2 Ceratina calcarata | reverse complement strand
CTTTAGTGAAAGCGATGTACGCATTAGTCACCAGTACCTGAAAAATAACGTGATCAAAGTAATTACGTTGATAAGTTTCTGCTGTGGCGGTATCCACAGCTATTCATGCAATAGATTTATTATTTATTCATAGGAATATGCTTTATGGAGATAGTTTCGCATAAGCTTCTGTTTAGTTAGGTGTTAAAGTGTTAGATAAGTTCAAAGAT
>NW_017170588.1:0-209 GCF_001652005.2 Ceratina calcarata | reverse complement strand
TGAGATGTCCTAAGACAACCACGCCAGGTATACGGGATGAGTTGTCGGAGACAGACAGAGAGCGAACGGGCACTTCCTCGACGTATAAAACCCCGGAAATGCGAGTTGAGGTAGGAGAGATAGCAATGACAGCACTGATCGACACCGGGAGCAGGATAACGGCCGTATCCGAGGGCTGTTACGAAAGGAACCTCGAGAAAGCGAAACCG
>NW_017170587.1:0-209 GCF_001652005.2 Ceratina calcarata | reverse complement strand
TTTTCCAAACATTAAATTATTTGTAACTCTGAAACGGTCAACTTTACGGAAAAAACACAAGAGACCCTTTTTGCTTAAAATGATCAAAAAAACATAACAAAATTCATTCCAGCCAAGAAAAAGCATTTTTGGCAAGCAAAATTTCATACGAATACGAGGTTTTAGCCTTATCCATTTTGTTATTCTAGCGTTTTTTACTTGAAACATTT
>NW_017170586.1:0-209 GCF_001652005.2 Ceratina calcarata | reverse complement strand
GCTCACGCAAGCCATGAGGGGTCGCCTCCTTGGGGCCTTTCAAGCCAAGGGACGCCTCCTCTCATGGGCGGCCTACTAACGACGGCACTGCGCCCACCCCGTGGGCGTTCAGCACCCAGCGCGCTGGCCACGGGCACTCCGAGAAGTCCCGTGGGACATATGTACAGATTCAACAATAGACTTCGTACAATGTAAAACTTGTAAAAATG
>NW_017170585.1:0-209 GCF_001652005.2 Ceratina calcarata | reverse complement strand
GTAAAAAAGTTTTGTAGTTGCATTATTTCTGTAAATCGACTCACAAATTTTGTCTTGTACTACAAGCTCAATCCTTCTTTCTATGTTCGAGTCTTTTGACAAAACATAATATCAACATCAAATTTTAGTACCTCTTCACATTTATCGAAAGAATATTGTATATAAGAAGTTATCTATAAACAAATTATGTTTCGTTTCATTTTATTCTG
>NW_017170584.1:0-209 GCF_001652005.2 Ceratina calcarata | reverse complement strand
TAATATTGAACGGTGATGCGCGGTCACGTCCCCGACGCTACAAGCGAGTCAATGGGTTCGCCGATCGATTGATCAATTAATTATAGGCCGACAGACCCGGTCCATGGTCCTCGGCTTTTTACTCAATAATTCGTAGACAATTCCTTGGTTATTAGCGGCTCGATTCTGCTTCTACCAACTAGCTGACTCAATTTGACGCGAATATATTA
>NW_017170583.1:0-1315 GCF_001652005.2 Ceratina calcarata | reverse complement strand
GGGGAGAAACGGAGGGGGTGTCCATGATGGATTTTCCCCGCGTTAAAAAAAAAAAGAAGGGTCGCCTGTGCGTCTTTCTCCTTCCCTAATTAAACTCGACTGAGTCGACAGACTCGGTCACCCGTCGGGCCCTTGGCACGGTTCGACCTCGTAACAGTTGATACAACTAAAAGCATTTTAAAATGTTTTCATTTAGAGTATAAATTTTATATTTAGTGTAATGTTAAATTAAATGTTTTATAACATTTACGTGTATTAGCTTAGAGCTTATTGAGAGTGTAGTTTAGAGTGTATAGATGTGTAATGTTTATCTAATCGATAAAGGGAGGGAGTGTAAGAAGTACAGCTTTATCGATTGAATGGTTGCGTTGCCAAGTTTCGACACGTTTAGAAACTTACGAGATATTGGAGTTTCATGTTATATAATAAACAATAGTAGAGTTTTGAAGAGAGTTTATATAAAAGTGTTCTACTTTTACGATCCTCAAATCCAAGAATCCAAAACTAATTCCCGAGCTTGCTTTTCAGTCTTTAATACCAATGTATCGTCCATTCTTCTTCTTCCAATGTTTTCGGTCTGATTCCTTTCAATATTGGGCAGTTTGGTAGCATGTGTTTCCTATCTTATTATTCTGCTTCATTTACCTGACATGTTTCCTTCGGTCTTGTATGTTAAGTCATTATCAATTGTTGTTGCCCATCCTAATTTACCAGCTAATTTTATTTAGGCTGTAATTCTTTCAATTTGCAAATGTATGTTTCAATTTGAATAAATAGAATTTTCTAGTGTCTACATGTTTTTGTACTAATTACCTATAATTATGCTTACGCTATATTCGACCACGACTATCTCTTGCTTTTATTTTTGTTACATTGCCTAAATCAAACACATCAAAGCATAAAAAAAATTTCAGAAAATCTGATTTGCATCAACTATCGAACTAGTTTTAAAATTTTCAATAAGAAATATTTCTGAAATGAAAGCTGCATACATTTTTATGACGTGCTACACGGATATTTTCATATGTTTCCTAACATGTTCAACTTTTATACCCTGTAAAAAGTGCCGAAAACTTATGGCTACATTTCTTTCAAATTCTCCTGTCCCGTCATAAAAATTTTTGTTCCGGGTTGCCAGCACGTATTTCTTGTCACGCATAACTCGAACAAAACGGAGTGTTGTCAATCCTTTTAACGATTGAACGCACAAATTCTTCTTTAGTAATTCACGAAAATATTTAATTTTGAAAAAGTTTTGAATTTCTTTCGATAATGAGAATGTCTTTATCGAAGGAAAATAAAATTCACGTATTTC
>NW_017170582.1:1916-2233 GCF_001652005.2 Ceratina calcarata | reverse complement strand
TGTAGAATATAATTTTATACTTCTGGGAAATAAAATTACATAAGTTGGCTATCTGCGTCAATTAATCTTCCCTCTTCCTACACATTTATACAATATAAATAACGGACCAAAACACGATTCATTCAGTCGAAGAAGCAGCTCTGACTTCGCATTTAAAATTTTCAACTTCTCGATTTTATTTCCGGTATCAAGAAACAGGGAAAGAGAATGAAGGACATAATTCTGGTTCTGTGCACGCTCTACCTGGCTTCTTTCGCAGTACGCCTTCGGTCGATTAACACTAGATTGCCCAAGGAAGTAATTTTGACTGCTTTTGG
>NW_017170582.1:0-1713 GCF_001652005.2 Ceratina calcarata | reverse complement strand
ATTCTACGGTGCCAAATTACTTAATCGAAATCTGACATAGGTGGTTCGGGCCGACGAGGCAAGAACATCGTGTTTGCAAGAGGCGGGTGTCACTATCGGTAAGCAAGATCACGAGACGAGTTCGTTCATTTGTTTAAACAATGTATCAAATTTTCAGAAAATGTCCCTTCAATAGCGCGCGACATGTCCGACGAAGGAATAAGGAGGCGCAGTTGTATCATTGCCTGCATGATGCAAAAAGTTGGCCTGGTGCGTACAGTTCCATTTGACGATTACGAAATGTTTGGAAAAGTAACTCGAGCTACAGAAAATTGTATAAACTGTTTCAGATGAATGGTAACATGATCGATATGGAAAGGATGGAACAATTGATCGACCAGATCACGCCTAACGTCGTGAACGTGAATGAACTACGGCAATCTGTGCGCCAGTGCGTCGAAAGCGGTGAGGAAAACTATGATAGACAGAATCAGTATAATATAANATAAACTTTTGGGATTGACTGTATAGCCAATACATCCTTAAGAAACGGTTACATTCCGCGCCAACTATATTATAGTGACCTATTGGGAATTGCTGAATAATTCCTGGCTTCGCGTCGCCATGATGGTTATCTATATCTATTGAACCCGTCCCCGTGTCAATTCCCAATAGGAATGAGAATAGATTCGCAGAATAATCTTTTTAAGTAACTATCGATCATTTTTCAGCTGCGAACGATGACCAATGCGTCGTCGCTCAAAACTTGGTCACCTGCGCCCAGGACCAAGTGAGGAACGCTTTTAGACAATTGATGCCCGGTACATTTGTTTAAATTTTCTGGATTCTGAACATGCTTGGACCTCCACGACTCCAAATTATTACACGTCCTACAGTATACCTCGCACCAAGAAGCTGTTACGTGATCATTCAAGGACAGATGAACATCTTGTGTTACGTCGATGACCATGTGTACACACGGAAGTTGCTCGGTATAATTATTGCTCTCTATTCGCGTAATTATTGAAAAAAAATACTGAACGAAACGTCGAACTGTCCGACGTTCAAAGGAAATTCTTATGCACGAACCTTCTAATAAATTCTAATGCACTTGAGAAATAAAATTACGTGAACACCTCTAACAATCCCAATTGGAAGTTCTCTAATCAAAGGGCCCAGGGAGACGCGGAACGCAACAGCCGCAAATGTTTGGATCGCGTCGAGGAGCCAGCCGGAATACACGATTCGACATAAATGAAATTACAAAGTCAAATGCAGATCGGGGGATACGCGCGCCGGATAAAGCCACTTAATGCAAACGACCGTCGTCAAAACGGCTAAATCTTTTGTTTAACACGCGGCCCGAATTAACTGGGATCGTGCAACGATACTCCATCATTACCATTCGCTCGTCCCCTCGTCGCTGGTTCGACAATTATATTTCCCATTCGAACGACGGTGAGTAAAATATTTTTTGTAACACACGCACGATTTTCGCTACTTTTCGTACTTATTCTGCAGGCTTAAAGTGTCCAGTTTTGGATCGGCGACTAGACAAATTTGACTTCAGATTCGTGATCAGAGACCCAAAAAACTCCCGTATACCAAATTTTGTATAAATCCGTTGATTTTTAGAAAATCATCCAAAAACACTTTATGCGAGCTTTGCCAAAATCCAAAGTGAGGCATGGTTTTTAAATTATTAAGGAAAACCAGTGACTATATATTTAATTT
>NW_017170581.1:31684-58420 GCF_001652005.2 Ceratina calcarata | reverse complement strand
ACTTGATGAATTTCGTACTTCACTTATGTATTATAATCCCTTTGCAAAAATTATTTAATTCCTAATAAGGAAAAAGAATGTAATTCCAAAAATGACCATAAGTCTATCATTTGAATGATTAACAAAGAATACAGGCCCATCTCTTGATATTTAAATTACGTAGGAAATCAAATAAATCTACCTACGTACATGGCAATGTGAAAATACTGCCGCACGAATGATTCAACAAAATTGATTTCAAACATCAGAGTGATCAATAAATTCTTTTTATGCTGCGTCATGTTTATCTTCAGCAACGTTTCTTCGCCGTTTGTCATCACCGATGTTGTCCACGAAGACCGTCGTAAAATGTCCGAACTGCAATAAACTCTAAATTGCATCACAAAGAGGAAAGACAGTCTATGCGAACGGACGATGCTAAGCTTGGAATAATTGCCGTTTCCTTTTTAGATTAGTCGACCGACTATCTAAAGCCTTCCTTCCGAAATAGAGTGCCCTCGAGATACGCTCGGTTTTATTAGCTATTAACTAGATGAAAACCCATCTAGTTCGGAGCACGTTCTTACGGAAGTCCGTTCCGTTTCTCTACGTCGACAATTTTATGTTAAACATCCTATGTGCAAATGTAGATAATATGCAAAGGAAGAAGAATAAACTGATGGCCCAGTAAAAAGGCAGAGAAGCCTTAAAAAAAATGAACGGCGAATATGAGGATCAATCAGGACGAGATAGGAAGTAACCACAAGGAATGAGTATCTGACTCGCGAGTCATCGGCTCGAACACGTTGCACTTTAACTTTTACGCCGAAATAAACGTTTTATAATGATGCGGCAATATTTGGGGAACTCGTTTCGTCCATTAAGCGCGGCGGCGATGCACCTGTATCGAGCCGAGAAGCGTGGGGGTGTGTGGCTGTAGGGGAAAGGGTTGCATCGACCCTCTAATTTCACCTCCAACTGAATAGAGTGTTCCGGTCAAGCGAGAGGCTTTCCAGGGTCTCAGGGTCGACAGGGTCAAGTCTCGAGATATTTTTTTTTAATCCTCTAGCCGGTTTTCAATGGGAATAACCGCTCTTTTCTCTCACCCCTCGGTTCCAGGTAATGAACGGAGAGGTGTGCGTAGAATATGATTGAGGTAAATTAGAAACCGGAAGGGTTCGGATTGGTCGGTAAAGGTACGAGTGGAGAAACGCGAGAACTCTTTTGTACGTGGATTCGGCTATCGTTTGATTGTACCGGGTGTTTTGACAGTGATAGTCCCGTCGAGTGAAAGATTCCCTTTATTAGCAATTATTTTCATAATTCGTTCCTTTGAGACATTTTAATACGATCATAATATTGCGTTACTTCAGACGATAATTATTATTGATTTGTGAAACATAAATGTACGATATTTATTACATAAACAGATTTTTCACTTATTTTTTTTCAAACGAAAATTGCGCATAGGAAAGTGAAAAGCAAAGACGATGTAGCGGGGGAAATTTGATAGTTAGAGGAGGCCAACGAGAAGCATGGATCGAGAAATTCACGAAGGAAGTCCGGAATTTATCGTCGCCAGAATATTTACGACCGGTATGAATATTCAGTCGAGTTTATTTTACGTGCTCGTCGCTTCCTTGTACCCTGACTCGTGAGCTGCGACGCGACGGGGTCAAGGGTTAATGAAACTTGCTGAAAAAAAAGATGCAAATAAGTCGAAAGCGCCGCAGTCTCGTGGCGCACCTAGCGTAAAGCATGCATTCAAGCACGCAGCGCGGCGGTCAATAAAAATATATCACCGGCACGAATTAGAGGTTTGGAAACGGTCGAGAGAATTTTAACGAGTGGATTTCTTACCGGGTTATCCGAGAAAATATGTAACCGTCATGAGGTCACTGTGGATTAAACTATTTACCATCCTCCGTGACCTGAATACAATTTTTCCTATACATACATATATAAAACTCTACTTGACAAAAAGATGTCACATCAAGATGTGTATAGATAATTACGCTTGCATTAGATTATTATTTTTCATATTACTATAAAACCAAGATTTTCATCGACGTTAGAAATAAATAATCCTGTTTGTAAAATTCTCAAAGTCTACTAAGCATCCTTAAATATTACAGAGATGCTGTTTGTGAAAGTTTCTTATTTTACAAGCACAGTCGAAGCGTAAGAATCCGCAATCTAATAGTAAAAATGTATGCAACTGTCTCACGTTCAATTTTGTAGTAGACAGAAATTGATACATAAAACATTTTTAAGTTTTAATAGGTATTGAAATTATTTTTAATTAAATCGTCTAACTTGGATGGTATTATTAACCTTTTCTGTCGTCTGATCGCACGTCTGTTAACCGATAGGAATTAATAATTCCCCGGCGGTGAAACTTCCACGTTTGTCGTGACGGAAAAGAAACCAACTTTCGACGCTGATTTACGTACTGTGACCTTTGCGCGGCGTCTTGTGACGAACATTACTCGTGTTAGCGCAAGCGTGGTAATGCGTAAACGAGGATAAAAGACGGCAGGTGCACGTAACACGGTAGTTCACCGATAAAAGAGGACCATCTGGTGACGTACGGTTTTCATGACAGAAAGTGGGACGTAAAAGGATGCTAATGAGTAGTACGTTAGCTGGTCCCGCCGCGTGTCGTCGCGACGCGTCAGTTGAATGAGGAATCGCTTTCTGAGAACAGGAACTGATGCCCGACTGCGTAGAATTTGCAATCGATCAACCGACGAACGTTTATTTAAAATAGCAATGACAAGCGCTTCTTCCCGAGGTTGTCATTAAACGGTTAATAATCACGTTGGAAACCGTTGTTAGATACTATCGCTAATGTCGATGGAAGTTCCTTAAGGAAAATCAGGTTCTTTTGATTTATGATTAGTTACGATAAAGATACGAGAAAGTTCTTTTGTATCAGCGTCATAGATAGTATCGAAAGTAATCGATCTTAAAAAATATTAGAAAACGAAACGTTTATTATGTTTAAAAATATACTTCTAATATAAAATGAGCATAAAGTTACAAATAAAGATGGGAATATGAGAGCTTGCTTTTTATAATATCAACATGATTTTAATGATCACTAAATTGAAACGAAATATTGCACGAGATGTGCGTTTTATATCCAATTAGCCGTCCCGTGCTATTCGTGGCTACTTCCATCAACACCCATTGACTATTAAAAATCTTTGGCCCGCGCAAACCTTAGATTATTCCGATAAAACGGGACAAATCCACGAGCTATAAAATCGACTGGCTTCATCGCCATGAACTCTCGAAGCACAACCTTGTTAAAACGTTTCAAATCGTTTCTACTAGCCAATCAAGCCCATATCTATAACTCCAAAGCACCTTGTACCCAGAAAACACGAGACAAACCGAACGTCGCGTCGTTTCTCTATTTTCGTGAGACAAGATCGGGGCCAATCTCCGCTATTACGGCCGCGATAAAAAGCGCCAACACGACTACGAGACGCAACGTTGGAGTCGAGCAATAACGCTCGGAACGTTTGATCGGCCCCTTTAAATATTCTAATTAATCACGGCCCTAATTAAAATTTGAACCCGGCAGACAAACACTTCGAAGCTCGTCCAGTGTACTGTTCGATGCGGACGGGGAGAGAAACGCGTAACTGTTATTTTTACGGCGAGATAGTAAAAATACGTTTCGGCAGAGATTACGGGGAGAGCCGAACCACGGACCGAGATACATCTCCCGGCCGGTCTTAAATTATAGATTTAATGGATTTGCTGGATACTTTGCAAACATTCTGCTTAAATGCCTCCGCGCCGCGCCGCGGGCTCGCAGCTGCGATCGTAAAACTGCCGACTATGCCCCGACATTTTTCAAATGCCTCCTCGGTCATCCAGTAGATCTTCTCCTGAGGCCGCCTCGAGACGCATAGCTCGGTTCTGAGAGCTACACGAAATCTCTTACATTTTCCCTGTGTCGTCTGATTCGTCAACGATTCCACATCTGAGTGTTCAGATTACAACTCAATTTTGGAGTCAAATTGTCCATTAGTTTAAATTTACCTTATAAATGCTCCCATAAACAAAAATCAATTAGGATGAGACATTTGTATGGTTCAACAAATCAGTTTGTCACGTCATGAGTTATAAAATATAATGGAATGGGATTTGAGATATTTTAACGTTTATTCTTATATCAGCTACTGTTATATTAACTTCTTATATTTATAATAAGAAAAGAATATAAAAAAATGTTGGCAAACGAGCAATATGATTATAATTTAAAATCTCTGTAGGAATGTCTTAATTTTAAAGGCAAAAGGAGAGAGCAGAAAAAATATTGGTGAGTGGATACTGTCGTTATGAATAAAGAAACGAATCTCATCCTCTTACATTCTAAGGAACAAGCGTTTAAAATTTCGGTAGGAACGTCTTTATTGTGAAGGCAGGCTCGCACGAGTTGTTCGGACCGCATCGGTGCGGTGCGGTGCGGTGATCACGATTTGTACCGGGACCCGCGATTTACGTTGCTAATAAAGTTCCCCGAAAATTTGCATAATACATCGGCCGAACATGGTAGTCGTGACTTTCCCGCGGTTATCCCCAGCTCGATGGTAACGCAACGTGATTTACAGCCAGCCCGACACAGCTTCAACCTGTGTATTACCTTACAAAGTCCAGGGAGGACTCCTTCCTCCCATGTTTGGCGATCGGTAATGCATGTTAATTACGTACATTGTTTTAATTCCAGTGCGCTCGGCTTTATTATCGAACGCTGTTTGATTTACGGGCCCTCTCATTCTTTCGCCCGTGTACGTTGTTCTTCTCGTTTTGGCGAAATTATTGTTCCCCGTCGTCGGTCCGATGGCAGGTACGTTATTGCTGTATTAATCCGTTTTTTGCATTGAACAGAAAAATACAAATGATTTCTCGCGAATAGTTGTAAGTTTATAGATAAATATCTGATAAAATAAAAATTCTTTTCATTAATTACATAAAAAAGCTGCATAGAAAATGTTATGCGTTTAGTTCGTTTTAAAATAATATAGCCTCACTTACTACTGATTTAAAATCCCTAATTACTTTAAGCTCCATTAAATTTAACGATCCCATTAAAAGAGCTGTAACAGTTCATCTTGTAGTAACTCACTATTTGAACATGATACAATATTTCCTTTCATTGATAATTGCAAGCACGCAAGATATAAATGATAAATAGCAATTTTCATTTGATATTTTCTAATGACTAATTTCTTGTATAAGGACGTTAACTAATTTAAAGCGTACGTGAAAAAGAAATTTGTTTTAAGTATCTCACTGCGTGATCCAAAAATTTAATCCGGCTGGAAACGACTAAGAGCCATTAAGAGTTTTACGTTTCATATCGCGCGTAAACACCATACGGCGAGGGTTTATACCGCCATATTTAATCGACACCGTCTCTTAAAAGGGTTCCTCATCGGGCGTCCGAACGTCACGGCGTTTCAATGTGGGCATTATGCCTCCGCTTTAACTGGCGTTCCGTTTTGTTATGCCACTGAGAGACGCGGCAGACGAGGACGAAAAGAATATGGATGACCGGTAAAGAAAAGGATCGTAGAAAGGTAGGGAAAGAGACAAGTGAATGGTAAATGTTGAAGAGGGCAGAGAAGGGAACAGATAAGTAGGTCCGCGAATTCTTGGCTCACCGACGACCAGGCTAATTGGACGTAATTAAATCCACGGAGGTCCCTCCGCATCTGTTCCCGTGACACGCGATATAATAGCAATCCCGGTGTGCTTATGGATACTGGAATATCGCACGACCTTGATTTCGAATTCAGCATACCGCAGTTTCAAAGTGCACATGTGCAGTATATGCATATATGTATGTACGTACACCATAAGGAAATGATTTCACGTGCTCGAGAATCGAAATAACATTCTGTACCTAATGAGAATGCACGAGCTGCGGTTTCTTTAAAGCAGTATTGATTTTTTATAAATTTATGTAAGAAAATAGAATACAACTATAAGTTTCACCTTTCAAAGACTTCGTATTTGCTAGAGCTGAAAGTGTGACGAGTAACTGTACTCGAACTTTATTGACAGAAATGATACAATCGAATGTCTTATAGTAAATTCCTCGCCGAATATCAACACCATGATTATGTTCATTAACATCATTCACTTATAGTTAGACTACATTTTCTTCCTTATTACGTACATATGTTACGTATGTATATACTTAGTAATTGAATGCATTTAACTATCCCGCTCTATTCCTATGAACATCACTTAAGCAGTTAGCCATCAATGCACTCACAATCAGTGTTCTGCTGGTTAACCGCATGACACATTCTGTGCGTGGTCGATCCACAATCGATCAATTCCTTTCGTTCGTTATAATGACTTCATTGCAGCTGCAATAGCATCAATCATAGACTACCTGTATACGTGCGCGATAATTGATGAACACTCAATGCAATTTGAACACTTGCAATTGTTAAATGCTTAAAAGTGTGTTAAAAATGTAATTGAAAATCAGTTCTATTCATTTAACTTGTCTATACCTACACCTACATATATATGCCCAGCTTCCTCTAAAATTTTTTCCAAGTAATTTATCTACGAACATATTGATATATGTATTTTGTATTTCGCCTTTTAATTAGAATTATACTCTTTTTGTACTAATGTGTCATGCGGCAAGTGAAAGACGATAGAAGATCTTTCGGAACAGTCTTTCTCACGCGCCAATCTGGCACGATACCGGAGTACGTCTTGGTCGCGAAGTTGAAAGTCCTCTAAACTGCAGCCGAGCCGGTGGAATCCACGGCGCGGGCCTCGGCACCTCTTTGAAACCGCGCCCCGACGATGTACAGAATTAATTCGGCAAATTACGCAGCGCGGATAAGCGTACACTCGCGGTCTTCGTCAGCTTCTTCGATTCGGCCATGCGCGAGCCTTTAACGATACGGAACGAAGGTTGCCGGCGCGGCGCGGCGCGGCATAACCGTTGCTTATCCGAGTGCTCGAGTAACATTCCAAACATCCCACGAGCGGTCACGCGATATTCGCCGGGCTCCTGTAGCATTCGTTCCTCTCCAATACGGCGCGGTGGCGCATTATCCCGGAATCCGGCCAAGCGGATCGTCCTTTCCCACGAAGCGTCCTGTTCGTGGCGGATTTCGCGTGTTCGCCACTGCCACGCCGGCGACCGATTAATTGTCGCCCTCGCTACTCTCCCCTCCTCGTAATTGCGAGTAATAATTACGACCACGCAACCACGTAGCCGGACTAGGAGGCGTCTAGCCTCTACCGCTCTCGTGGGAGAACTTTTTTACGTAGCGGGCGTAAAGGTTATCCTGATATAGTAAACTCGCATGAGTAGCATGAATGTATAAAGATAAAAATTGATAGGTCATTTAGTTCGTGCAGAAGAAATGGAATAGGCGGCAGTAAGTTAGTTACTAGACGTGGATTTCAATGAATATAATAGCGAAGTTCGTAGAATGATTTTTATTGGAGAATACAAGTTTTATCAAATTTACAAGGAATTTTTAAATAAATGTTTAGAGACATCAAAAGTATCTTTTATTATATCCTGCGTTTAATTTTTTGTACATTTTTCACCTGAATTCCATATAAATAAAATTCAGGATGGAACAAAATTAAAGCTTTGAGTAGTGCTCTCTTTTCGAACAGCATAATTTCGTGGTGCACCAGTTTTCGACGAAGGGCGAACTACCATAAATAAACGCTGTTTTTACGGCTCCCAATTGGGCATTTAAATATGTTCAGGGTTTAGTGGCGGAGGGTGCGTCAAAATTTTTTTCTTTTTCATTCACGAATGAGTTATAGTATTCTATGTTCGATACAGTAGCCACTGCAGTTTCAACAGACAAAAGACTGCAGTTCAACAAAATCTAAATATTAGGTACGCAGTACGTAAAAAACATATTCGTCTTAATTAAAATTATTCCTTCATTTCGAATAAACGTACATTACTTAGTCTCCTTTACACTTTAAAAGCTAATGTTTAATAGAATAAAAATAATGCAGTTAAACACTTAGGAATGAGTAACGAAAGATACGTTCTAAAGTACAACTCAAAATGTATAGGAGATTAAAGATTGTTAAGATTTCGAATACGAATTCAAGTTTGTCGACAGTCCGGTTCCATGAAAGCACACAATGGACTGGGAGTACGAAACTGCCATTGACCGAAGCGCAGGGCCAGGGTGTTCCTCGCCGGAGGTACTAATTTTTTTCGCGAAGATAATACAGCACCGTAACGCATCCGGCACGCAAAAGTACAGTGCTCCATCGCCATCATCAGCGAGAAGCATTCGCAACGAGAACGGAACGCGGTGTTACTCGTGGAAATACTTGAGCTATTTCAGTCTCGGAATTTATGTATTATAATAAAAACATATGCATAATTTTCTTTTTAATGACCGTTGTTTATATCTCATGCATAGCTGTAGTTGTCAGACATAAAAAAGGTTCTATGCAATTTCCTTCTAACTCCACTCGTTAAGAAGTATTTGATTCTGGACGAAATAATCAATCGATTACTCCTGAAGTATTCGAGATAGAAAAAGATTGTATACGACCTNCCATTCTATAGTACCTTTTGTTAAGAAAATTGTTTAACGTTGTACAAATTGCTTCTTTTGCTTTCACGCTACTTGTACGATAATCATTTTCCGCTTACACAAATGACATGACAACCCGCCTGAAACATCATTATTTATTAACATCCTTTAATATCCGATTATCAACGATATTTTACAAACCACGCTACTTACCATAACTAGCAACCGTGGCGACGCGTTGAAAATTTCAATAATCTCGATCGCAACCTTGAAAAATTTTCTGAAACTCGGTGCACGGTAATTTTGCATTGCAAATTGCGGCGAGACGAAGCGATGCGATCCGATGCGACGTTTTAAAAGTAATAAGACATCGTGAAAACTGGTGGACGGTAATAACACGGTTACGTATCGTACTTGACGCGCAATTTGGCAAAACTAACGACAAGTTACTTCGACGCCTCTGGCTAAGCGATCAATTTAGCGGCAAAGTTCTGGATCGATTCGAACGACGAGAAACTTGTTACAGTGGAAAGCTTGCCTGCAGCGTTCGAACTTGTCTGCGTGCAATCTTTCCCCGTTTCGAAATAAATGCTATATTACTGCATATTGGGTGATAACATCGTTCTAATATTTTTCGTTTCCCACGAGCTCAAAGCTTCAAAGACAATGACTGTAATTAAATAATTGTCAGCAATATCACGACAGATATTACAATCTGAAGTTCTCAAATATTTCACATCGTTCAGATGTATAATTTCTTTCAAGGATGCAATACCAGTGATGTCTGTACCATGCATGGTTACAGTACCAACATGTATATTATGTACAAAATATTTTACAATATAACATGTGTGATACATACAAAATTACAGTACAATTTTTATTTCGTGCTTCATCGAGTAATCTTCGTCGGCCGGATAATGAGAGCTCCTTATGCACTTCGCAAGTGTATCGGTGAAGAAGGATTGTCCTCGACGTGGCCCTCAGCCACGTTTCTTCCATGGACGGTGCAGCTGCATCCCTCGCCTGATCGAGTATAATCAGAACATATTTCTTTTAATAGCTCCCTTTATGCAGGACTTCCTACATGCGTGTACGTATCGGCTGAAAATCATGCGATAGTACGGTAATTCACGATCGAGAAAGAAGAAAGTATAGAGAAACGATTGTTTATTCGAACGTGGCAACTAGCTTTGCCTTACATTCAAAACATGTATTTTTAGGCAAATGCAGTTCCTTCGCTTAGATTTTATTGCTTAATTACTTTCCGAAATGAAAAACGTAAGAAATGAAATCAATTAATCGGTCAGGTACTTGAATTTGTCATACTTCAACTATACGTCAAGAACGTGGCTACCAAATTATGTAAGAGGAATGTCTATTCTATTTCGAGTAAAGCAAAAACTGTTCATCTAGATTCTAGGATATCTATCCTTGGCATCGGTATGATCTCTCCAACGGCCATAACTCTATACTGTAATCTACTGATACTCTACAAGAGTACGTGCCCTTCCGAACGCTGCACAGAAATTGCATACAGAAAGCTCGAATACGAGAGGAGTTTCCACGTTTCACGCGGAGGATGCGATGATAGCGCGGCTCGGCTCCGTGAGATGAGAAGCGAGAGCGAATCGTTGCGCTGGAAGAACTATCATCGAGCCGGGTACGCTAATGACGGTGGATCTAGGTCTCGAGCGCTGCTCGAGGTGGCCAGGGAGTCGAGAGGGGAAGCGAAGGGTTGCTCGTTCCACGGACCCACGCCACGCCACGATCCACGGTCTGTGACTTACGAGCAAATCTCGAACTGGTTGATGCACCGGGGCACTGAGAAAGGTAATCGCCTCGCTCCGGGCGAGCGGAGCGGGGCATCCGCTCGCTTGCCGTGCGAGCGAGCAGCACGCTCCGCCACGCTTCTACGTCCCCCACCCGCGCTTAAAGCCACGTTTACACGCCACGATCTTGACTACCGATTGTTCGCCGAGTACAATGAGCCGATTAATCATTCGCCGCGGTTTATCGCTGAAAGAATGCCCTCGCGCATGCAGTCGAGGCGAGCGCTCAAGTTTTCATACGCATTCGTACTTTTCCTGGTCGATGAACGCAACAGCGAGGGATGAGCATACTCTAATTAGTCTTTAAAAGAAATATGTTGTATTTAATTTGATAACTTTGTAACAAGCTTAAATCGAGACTATGAATTAAAATTATGATCGAAATTATAATGGTGTCGTTTGTAATAGAGTTTGCATAATTGTGGGAGAATATTAGTTGAATCTAGAAGGAAAACCCTTGTTCAGCACCTACTTTAGAAATATATTTCTCACCTTTGTGAAATTTAGTATAAATAGTAGTCTTATTTAAAGAATTGAAAAAGTAAGATGATATTCAGCATTTAAGAAATACCAAACTTCTTATTTCCCTTCTTTTTTCAAGCGGTGCTACGAACGAGGTATACGAAAAGGGAGAAGGGCCAGCATTTTAGTGGCAATTTAAGCTTACAACCTTTTGTCTCCCTACCATATCGATGCGGCAGCGTTCAGCTTCTTACGACGCTTGCAGCCCCGGGGTGATCATTACCCTTGCGCTAATGTACGATGCCTTGATTTTAGTGCCCGCTGTCACTCGGGCACTTTACGGTCCTTCGTTTCCATTCGACTTTACGCGGCGACGGTTACGGTTCACGTCGTTGTCTTACCGGTTCGTTAGCGACAGATTCCAGGACGAGGTACCTCGCTGCCCGCGTCGCGTCGGGGCGAATTATCGTCTTCAGTGTGAGAAACGAGAAAAAAGAAACGACAACGGATCTGTGGCCGGTAAGCACGGTTCTTATCCACGGACGTAAATGGATTCGGCCGGACGGTAGATGGTCGAGTAATTGGACGTGTTTTAATTGGCGGCGAATTTGGGTGTGCACGCAATGTCCACAGGAGATCCGTTGTTAAGAATAAAAATCAAAATTCATGATCGACTTCGAACGAGTGAGACGGCTTCAGTTTCTAGGCTCGTGACGTTCATTTCAATTTGTCTTCGTAAGGAACTGATAATAAGAACATCATGTTTTGATAAGCAATTTATATGATAACAGTTAAATTAAGAATTTAACTGATTATATTTGAAAACAGTGATAAACAAGTATTAATGTAATTTAGAAATTGGCATTTAAAATATTTTATTTTGCATAAGAAATCACTTGTTAGAATACAATTATTTAAAAGAAAGGTCAATATCCAACCCAAGGCTGACTCGAATCTACGAGCTATTGAGCCTGGAACCGATCTTTCGAAATTTTTCCTCACTTTGCGGGCAAATTGCACTGAAAATTGCCGGCACTGCACTGTTTCGCAGCCATTCACGGTGAGCGCGTGTGTGGGAGAACCCGGGGCCAGAGCGTGCATGTCCGCGCTACGACGACCTGGTCGTTTCGACTTCACGCTGACTTTTGCACGCAGAACGCTGCGCCGCGGCACCGCAGCGTGTCCGTGCAAATGAAACGTACGCTCGCGACGAACGAACGAGCCGAGCCACGGCCGGCCGGGCGAAGCCCTACCGCCTCGAGCTGATCCAGTAAAATTGCGTAGGCAGATTACTCTCGAGTTGTTACTGTGGCCATTGCTTGGCCAACAGAATACTCGAAGCGATCGAGCGCTGATTCATTTCAATTCGATTTTCCCTTGCTGCAAACAAATGGTTTTCTCTGTTCATACTTCTCTTTAAAGCCGTTAAGGCGAAATGATATGTCGTTGTTCGTGTTGAATTTCATGAACGAGATTCATCCGTTCTGTATAAATACTATTTAACATACAGTGCGCTTGGAATGATGATTCTCTGAATCGTGACAATTGAATTTGAAAGTAATCATACTTCATCTCTTAAAATGTAATAAAGCGAGTACGTAATTGTGTATTATAAATAAATCAATCTCATTCCTGTATTAAATGTAAGAATCCTGTATAATTGTTTATGAGAAAGATATGTCTTCATGTCATAAGAAGTTGGAAAAAGTGTGAATATCGAAACGCGCTACTTTCTACATAAATAATAATAAGCGATAAATCTCTCAGAAAAATAATAATCAATAAATTATGTAGTGAATAAAAAAGCTATTTCCTCTTCTCGTTACCGTGAGCAGTAATTCTTTCCTTCATTGAATTTCGTGCATTTTTTTTTTATCAAAACCAGTCATTCGGTTTTCAGTAAATCTTACAGGTACGATTTATATCCGAAGAAAGATATAAGCTACGATGGGCATGAGCTTTCTCTCGACAGGTGGTCGAACGTTAACCGCAACGCTTCTGCGGTTCGATCGTGGTCAAAAGCGCGCAGGGGGGTTGGCGGCAAAAATTTTTATCCATTGTCATCTCGGCGTACGAACGAGGAACCGAGTGCGTGTTTGCGTGGGCTCGAATCGAAGAAGGCAGCACGGTACGGCGGCGGCGGCGGCGGCGTGGCGACCGAAGGCGTGCTGACGCAGGGCACGCGCCACACGCTGCGAAATAACGGGACCTGCCCTTGTTCCAGGATTTTAACCCGGACCTAACGGCCGTCCGTGGCCAAAAAGCTTGCGACTTCTTTCTTCGTACCTGTTCGCGTTACTACTTGACAGGTGTCGCGTGTGCCCCTCGAATTTCGCGGAAACACCAATTTTTGTTTCTTCGAAATATAACGATACATTGGACACTGGCAGGGTTTCATTATCTATATAATCTGTCCAACGAGACGAAAGAGGAAAAATAAGCAGAATATCTGTTTATATGCTGCGTTTTGTCTCTCGTGAATTTGTTTATGTATACTCTCTCTCTCTCGTTGGACAGAATCATAATTTTTAGGAGAATTTGATTAGAAGTTGCTTATATGATATTGCATGTAAGTAGATAGTATGTATGCATGCAAGTCAAATTTATTTTTGTCGAACAGAGAAAGAAAAAAACCTTGCTTCAAATATTTATTGTTAGATTATTCTTAAAAATATTTATGTATCTGATATTCTATCATTTTGCTTGTAATTAGAATAATGTTGGCAGCTACGGCGGCGGCGGCGGCGGCGTGGCGACCGAAGGCGTGCTGACGCAGGGCACGCGCCACACGCTGCGAAATAACGGGACCTGCCCTTGTTCCAGGATTTTAACCCGGACCTAACGGCCGTCCGTGGCCAAAAAGCTTGCGACTTCTTTCTTCGTACCTGTTCGCGTTACTACTTGACAGGTGTCGCGTGTGCCCCTCGAATTTCGCGGAAACACCAATTTTTGTTTCTTCGAAATATAACGATACATTGGACACTGGCAGGGTTTCATTATCTATATAATCTGTCCAACGAGACGAAAGAGGAAAAATAAGCAGAATATCTGTTTATATGCTGCGTTTTGTCTCTCGTGAATTTGTTTATGTATACTCTCTCTCTCTCGTTGGACAGAATCATAATTTTTAGGAGAATTTGATTAGAAGTTGCTTATATGATATTGCATGTAAGTAGATAGTATGTATGCATGCAAGTCAAATTTATTTTTGTCGAACAGAGAAAGAAAAAAACCTTGCTTCAAATATTTATTGTTAGATTATTCTTAAAAATATTTATGTATCTGATATTCTATCATTTTGCTTGTAATTAGAATAATGTTGGCAGCGACGAACTTTTTATGTTTACCTCGCTAAATGAATCATAATTACCTTATCTGGATATGCATACTTAATACATAAATGTAATTACAAAGGGCAGGCGATTTAATGTGTTTATCCTCATTATTGGCACTTTACGACCTAGCCGATATTTCTGTCGTGACTTCGTCGGTATCACGAATTTGTTTCGCGCGGGTCATTAAATTATATTAAGCTACAAAAGTGATTCTCAAACTCCTGGACTTTCTCGATGTGTCCCGCCGCAGGGTGTGCGTTAATTTCGTTACAATTTCTCAATCAACCTACTTTCCTCAACAACGCCGTTCGAATGACAAAAATTAAGCGCATTTTATGGGCGCCATAAAGTTCTGCATAAGTCTCGCGAAGTAAAAAACAAAACCAAATGACAATTGCTTTCCTACCGTGTACAGAAGATTGAAAAAACATGAATGCAAATTTTAATTCAACTCAGACGAACTCTAAAACGATTTTCTATTTTAAAATACGGGAGTTCTAAAAATTTAAAGTCTAGTAAATCCACAAACAATTCAATTTTCATGACGATTGCTTGTGTCGCAATTCCTTTAACACCTTGAGACACAATAGATGATTATCAACTCAAAAATGTGAATTTGGAAGACAGATGCAGATGTTCTTCATATACGCAGCAGCCTAATATATAATTTTAAACAAGGAAAAGGGGGAAAATTTGGGAACCCCTGTCAAAGTGAAACAGTCGTGATGAGAGCTGCCCGACATACGGTGGCCGAGGAAGAGTCCTCAGGGAACGCCTCCTCGTAATAGATTGTCATCCGCAGGTGGATGTTGCGGTGTTGCCCGAGAGACAGTAAAAAGGTAGCGCGTCGCTTAAACGACGGGGCGAGGTTCTCGATGAGCTCGAAGTAATCTCGGGCGGGATCGAGTAAATTGGAACACGCGTGTAAATGCTAAATCGTTGATCCACACGGCGCGGCGTGACGGAGGGTTGGCTGAAGGAACGCGCAAAAACGTGCCGTTCCTGTCAGCGAAAAGGGGTAGTCGGTGATGCACCTTCGTCTTTATTAAAATCGACTTAATCCTTAATTACTCATATCGGGTCGTAATGACTCAATAAAGCACCTGCGTTGTCTTTTTTGCTTTTGTTATAAGCATGTCTCATTATGTCTTTACGGTACGAGCTCATTTCTTTTCACACGAATGAATCTCGTTTTACAAATATTGTGCAATTAAATAATACACGTAGGACATGTTTAACATCTGACAATATTTAAATAGTTTTTTATAGTTATTCATTTTAAATATTTACTGTGGTTACTCAGGTTCTGATATGTTTTATTACGATGTGCAATCGTGCAAAACAACATGATGATTTTATTTGAATCATTTCTAGTATTTAAAGAGCTTAATGCCATTGTATTTTTTAATGCAGTTCTTGATTCGAAGGGACTGTATCTGATTAAAATCGATGAAGTGGACCACTCCGCTCCGTGGAGTAATACTACATTACTGCGTTTAATCGCATACTCCACATACCCTGAAAGCCAATCATGCTAATTAAAACGATACCGAACTTTTTCCTCATAAATTCGTGCACGTGTACGATTTCTGAAGCGTGTAAACGAAAATTGGTACGCTCCTACGGAGCCACGAGGCTTGTTCGACGGAAATTTATGGCCCAGCAATTACGATTCACGATTGCCTTTACAAAAAGACAGTTGAATAATAACAGATCCACTGAATCGTATCAATTATGCGTTTTATTAAAAACGCATTTTGATCGTCTTAGGTGTAACAAAATATCATCAATTTCGAGGGATCCAGAGATTTTTGCTAAGGTTTTCCTCGAAGATTGCTAAGTAAACATGTACGTACTTTATATAAAATTATTTAGGCGTTCATAATAAAGTAGTTAATTCTTCAAACGAATATATATGTACTAGTATTATCGTCACAGTACATATTCCATAGATTTAAAGCCTCAGAATCGCTGAAACAATTCGTGCAGTATATATCGTTTGCTCAATGCAATCATTAAAAAAGGAAACGAACACGACAGACCGCATTTAAGTGGGTATCCTAAAAATCTGGCTGGCCATCAAGATTTCGAATGTGACGATAAAATTCCTCGGTATCGGCGGATCTTTTTCGCGTTTCGGGACATTGCCTTTCAATTACGCACGCGAGAAACCTGATAGTCCGGCGTAATTTTTCATTGCGAAATAAAAACGTGCGGTGGCGCATCGCGCGGGTTGTTACAAGGTCCGTTTAATTCGTCAGCTATCGATGATATACCTTTATCGGTCATTCGATGCGAGACCAATCAAACTTTAACGGTAGCTTTATCGTCTCATTAATTTCCATCCGTACGTCGTTATTTCGGGTTCAGTTATCCGGTCGAATCCACGACACGGAAGAGCGCTGGTGCCGCGTCATTAAATTCCGCAGCGTTCCAAAAAAAGAAGATGACAATAAAGAAAGGCTTTTACCGGCGGACAGCAAAAGGAAGCTTTTCATTTTAATTGGCGATTTTACATAAGCTCATCGACGTGTATCATTTCGCATAATTAAACAAGGCGATCGCCGAATTACGACCGACCGCGGGTGCCGTGCGAGGTTGATTTAAATGACGTCGGGTTTAATTGCGGTCAGCTGTTTCGTCAGGTTTCCATCGAATCTCTCTCTCCTTTTATATAGTTTTTTTTAAAGGTATGTTGATTCCGACCTCTGTGGAAATCTGTTGCTCGATGTTTATTAAGTTTATTCATTGGTTATAATGGACTATGACTAATTATTATAAAAAATTCTGACCGTCGCCGATTCCTGTTCACTCATCGAATTCTTTAAATTCTTTCAAGCCTTTTCTGACTATTTCTTCCATCGTCAACATCTCCCGGAACTATCAGAACCTCTTAGAATATTTACCCCAAGTGTGTTAATACACGTTTTGCCTTAAGGAAATTGTGGAATCTCGTGAGTGCTATTATAAAATTGAAATTATAGAGAAACACGAATCTATTCATTGAAATTAAGATATGAGTTTCTAATTTTAAAAGTTGAACAGATCTAACGATAGACTCCCTCTGTATTTAAATGGGAATAAAATTAATTCTTAAATTAAATGGATTTCGTCATTCTCATACTAAACAATTGTACACAATGATCGTTATTAAAAGACGATCTACCTAGACTGAACTAAAAATTTTAATATAACTTCTATTTAATTTAAAACCTTGCTTTCTCACGAAAATATTCTATATGATTTATTGCATATTAGAGGAAAGAAACCAGCGTTCAACACTGAGCTAAAGATAGAGTTTATATAATACATCGTTTACATGGATTTACAGGACTGACTCAACCGCTATTTCTTGAGAACAGATGAATAGCATTTAACAAAAATGATGATAAGATATATGTTTAAAGATATGACATACAAGATGTGTGACCTATCGCTTATTTTTTCAGTTGTGCTATATTATAAAAGTGAGTCACGAACAGAACTAGCCAACTTGCAAAATTTTTAACTGATTTATGGAAATAAAATATGTATGAGTTAATGAACGTAATCACTTTCTCTTTATCTCATATCGTAAGTTCTACATTATAAAAGTCGTTTATGTGCTCGATTATGCTTGTCGATGTCTAACAATTGCGACATTCCCGACCAAGGAATTTGTGAATTCCCATTCCCGGTACTTGGGGATTCCATTCCTCAGATTTCTCGGGCTAATTATGGGTTAATCGCGGTAGATTTCGGAACGGAACGTTGGCTCTGGTCAGCGAGGATTCCTGCGTGGGTTTTTCAAAATCGTTCGCCTTCGGAGCGTGCCTCCAAGGCTAGAAACCCCTCCGCTCGTGATCCTTTCAGCCGCAATTATCCAAGGACGAAAGGAGCCGGCAGGTGAACCCCTCGGCTGAGAAACGTATTAGCAGATATCCCGATTTCTTTTGCTGGCAGCTCTCTTGAGACAGACAAAAAGCGTGGCCTAGTAGATGCCTAGCTAGCTATGAAGAGCTCTCTTTGGCCGACGCCTCGTGTGCACCCGCTGCCCACCTCCGTCGATCGCGGCAGGTGAAACGGAATATCGCGAAACGCCGCCGGAAGAAAAAGGATTCGGCTGTTGTTCGCTCGACCGAGACGAACGGCTCGGCTAGGATGCGAATCAAGGCACCCGAAATCGATGGGTTAGATTGGTGTCTTTGTTACATCGATTGTCTGACCGTAGGATGCGGACACGCAACGATACTCGTTGGAGAAGAAAATTCGCGATGATTCGGGGTTAATACAGGGCTCGGCTCTCTTCGGTGGTTATTTTGCAAGGGGAGAATTTAATACGCAGCAAATTATAGAAGTATATCTACGACGTACACTTCATTTTTTAATTTCTAATTCCCAACCCTAACTAAATTGTATTTCTGAAGTACCAATGTATGTAGTGTATATAAATATTCTATGTTCTTTAATTGATTTTGTTTCAGGTTAAATATTAAGAAGCATATCTGAATTTGTGTAAACATGCATTTCAGTGTATTTGTCAAGAGAAAAAATGATAAATAGTATTAATTATGATTTATTATGTGAAATCATTTGTATTTTAACAGCTAATTAAAATAGAAATTTTAATTCTTCATATTTTATACAGTTTTCTTCTTGTCATTTCTTCTTCGTGTACTAGAATTTCTTATAAGCACATAGTAATTAATATTAATACGTCTAACCAAATCTCGTTTTTTACAAATACACAACCGTTTGATAGAAACGTGTCCCTTGGCAGGTGTACAAAATTAAATAACCTTTACGACTGGTTGAAGGTTCGTTGCGTGATCATTCAGAACTGTGTTTGCAGATAGCGAAAAACATTCGTTGTCCATTCCGAAGGTCTTCCTAGTCTCTTCGCTACGAGTCCGGGCAGTCGAGTTAGAAGAAGAGAGCCGGATAGGTTTCTTTCTCTTTGAATATTTTCAGCTTCGCACCTGCCAGCCGGCTCGGGCCGCAAGGACTAGGAATAGTCGTGATTTTTTTGCGGCCATCAGCTAATTCGTTTCGCAGGCTCGTAAGTGTCACTGGAAGCGAGGCACGATTCGTTAGTTAGAAGCTCTCTACATCGAACTTCTCTTCCCGTCTGTCCGCGAGGGAATGATCGACATCGAGAGGGACCGATCTTTGGCGACTACCACTTTTTCTACGCTACCGCATTTTCTCGAGGCCTCCCTTTTGCCGAGCCTCGTGCCGCAGACACCGATTGACTGCGTTGTCGTTTCGCTTGATTACGATCCGCAAAATCGTTTCGTCAAATATTCTCTTCCCTTTAGAGATGCGTCGATTTAGTCGTAGGATTTAATGTCTATATTAATTGACGGTTTGGAATTGTCATCGTTTCAGTATTAGAATTAAAAGTTAGTAAGTTGAATAAATGAATTTAATGACTAATAGTTTTAATTTATTTCCTGTATCGCTAAAATGTAGTAGAATTATTTATTGAACCAACAGGATTTACTCTCTCATATATAAAAATTAGATGTTGAATTATACAAGACTCAAATCTGACACGAACAAGATTTCACAAGCTCAAACCCAAATGTTAAAAATTTTCAAAATGGGGCCTGGCAGCTTTTCTGAAGAACCATGTCTAACCTGGTCGTGTTACAAATTTATTTCCGTATCCATTTACAACAGTCGGTCTGGTCAGCTAAACGACGTATGAAAATTCGTCGAAAGAAGCGGATCTCTGGCCAGGTCAGGGAGCAAACGAGGCCAGTGAACAAAAGCTAGACTCGGGTGCTCTCACACGTGGCCGGTTACATAGAGCCAGGGAATATCCTGGTGCTTCCCGGGGTCTATTCATAGCGGATAGCGACTCGTACACGAAAATACGAGACGACGAAGACGCGACGATAGCCGGCACGTGGGAACCAGAAAGAGGCACGTGCCTCGGGTTTCGGTAACTCCTGGCGAGCGGTGGACTATTTCCGCGTCACGGGGAAATTGTTCTCCGGGTCGCGTTGCCCCGAGACTCCGCGGGAGACGACTTCGACGAGGATTCGTCGCAGCGGGTGTCGGCCATCGCGTGGTCCGATTTTCGTCTCGCCGGGCTGCGAACTTGGAACTCCGCCCGGAGATGATTATCTCGCAACTTGTGAAGAATAATGGTCCGTGGTTAAGAAAAACTATGAGAATTATGGAATTTCAAAGCAGTTTTGAAAGACGGGTTCTAAAGAATTCCAATTTAGAAAATAAACAGTTTTGATTATTTTAATTACTTTATTACTTTAACTACATTATTACATGATTGTATACTAACAATTTGCAATATGATTAATCCGTACGTCTTATCAATATATGAGCGAACTATAAATGAATTAGAACAAACTGTTTTAACTGAAACTGCATTTCATTGCGAGATGATAAACAAAAAATTAATAGACACTAAATTCTATCTTTCTAAATGGTCGCGCAAGTCAAACGACGTACAGGGCGAATGAAGACGTTTATAAATGACAAGTGAATTCAGAATCGTGGACACAGATGTAGAGGAGAAGACGACGGCCAGCACGACATGCTAGAATCATAGAGCGTAATCGATAAAGCGATCGACTCGACTAGTCGCAAGTTATGCTATACTTACTTTGCATTTCGTGCATCATGCTAGCACGCCCTAGAACGTGGCAGGGGTACGCGTACCATCGCGAGCCTCTATTAATCTTGCCAGGGTCGAGGAGTAGCCATTAATATTAAGCTGAGGTCACAGCGTATCTTCGTGAATTATCGTTCTCGCCCCGTGTCACTCCAGCCAACTATCTTTTATTGTCACGTCCGACGTTCCGGAGTGGACTCAGCTGATCGAACGATCTCGATCGCTCTGGATTATTGTTTTTGGTAGATGAGAGGAACATTGAGATTATCCTTGATTTATGAGACGAGATTTCGATCCAGACTCTCTTTTTATGAATATCGATCTTCATACGGAACCACTGTCATAATAAGCTGCAGAGACCAAAGTTAAGACGTGATAAAAATAACTTTCATTTTATATACAGTTAGCACCGCGTGAGATAATTAAAAAAAATAGTGATGAAAACTAATAATGTTAATATATTCTGTTCTAAAAGAGGAAAGTAAGAAAGTATGAAATATCTCATCGGTTGAAGGGTTATAAACACAGCGTTTAGGGTTCAGATACGTAAAAGTATTTTTGCCGGGCAAATTGCTACGCAATAATTCATGGGAGCAATGTACGACCATAAAACTCGCATAACCCCTGTAAATTTCGCAATGAGTATTAAAAAAAGTATGCGAAGCCGTTCGGGACAAACGGGGTTGAATTAAAACGACGGTTCGTCCTCGAGGATCTCATCAATCTTCTCTCGGTGAAGCGCGATTCGTTTCCAACACGCGCAGCTTCCTCGGTAACAGGATTTTTACGCCCGTTTTACGAACTCGTGGCTGAGCCGCACCTGGTCGCGTTCCCTCGATTAATCTCTATTTTCATGCGTTCCCGCGAAATCAAGGTGGACGCAATTTTATTTGCAACGCAGCGGCACGGCACGCACGTATGTAGTACGTACGTACGTATACATGAGTACACGAGCGCGTGTCCGGAATATCTCCGGGCGAACACGCACGAATCAAATTCTACGATAATGAGCGCAATTACGAGTCAATCTGACCGTGTTCAGGTATCGAGAAATCGGCAGCATTAACTGACGACTTTCGCTCGTGTCCGACCGGTTCCCCTTTGATTTCGTCCGGTCGAACGTTTCTGAAGAATAAGCCGCGCGCCGCGGAGCACGTATTTTCGGTGACTAGCGAACGAAAGTTTCACGAGCATTTCACAAGTACGCGGGTCTCGAGTGTTCCCGAGTTGGGTCACGACCTAAGAAATTCTTGACGATGGCAGCAGTCATTAATTATTCTTTTATCACGCCGGCTTTTTCTTCAAACTGTTTCCAAATTTGGAAGAATCTGCGTTTCCTCTCGGTATATGCATAATCTTTGTAGTAATGAATGGTTGTGTGCTATTTTTTTAATACATTTCATACCGTAGGTACAGTTATTAATTAGATTTTACTTAATGATCAAGGAAAATTTGTCCGGTGTCGCTTATAAATAATGATGTAATTAATAATAGTCAATTGACTGTGGTTTAACAGGTTCAGTGTCTAAAAATATGCAAGAGTGCGTAAAGTTATACAGTATTACATTCCTTTCCAATATCTTGAGCATAAATTAAATGGACGTATAACACGGGTTTCATGGGATAATTAATAATTAAGTTTTTGCTAATATGCTCCATTAAAAAGAATCCAGTTTCCTGCATTTCGCAGAAATAAGATTCTCATATTGATAGTGAATATTATGAATTTGATAAAAATTGTTTTTCTTACATCGATAATTCGAAAACGATAAAAGAGATATTGATGAGATTTTACGTCTTGAATGGAAACTACATGAAATATGAAACTTGTCTGTGAGAAAAAGTCACACAAACGACAAAATATATTATCCAATCTTTGCATGTCCAATCGGCCATAACAAGATAGGAGGACGCTTAAGTCAACGTATAAACGAGAAACTAGCGTATCGTTGAATTACCATAAGTGTGCACAAGGGACGCCGTTAATTTCCGAGCGATTCGTTATGCGAGTGTCTTCGAGATTCGCGACACTGGTCTGGCGTGGCTTGGACGTAATCGTCGTCATCATCGTCGACGACGTCGGCGGCAACGCGCGACGCTGGCACCGGCTGACGCCAGATAAGCCACGGATGCAAATAGAGATTTCCAGCTGCGAGAGATGGATGATGCTGCCGGTGATAAATGGTCCCCGCGATATTCGTCTGCCGGATTTGTTTGCCGCGGCGCGTTTCATGCCCGCCACCTACTAGTCTCCTCCTTTTTTCGCCGCTGTTCTCTGTTGTTGGGGAATCAACGAGGGAACGCGCCGCTTGAATTTTCAGCGACGCGCATTCCCTGCGGACTCTTTCGCCACCGTGACGAATCGTTCTTCTCTTATAGAAGAGTCCAGCGATATTGGAGAATATCAGCAAATTCAGTTAACATTTTTAAGAACGAATATTAAAATGAATTTTATTGTAGAGTTATACATTTTAAAAATAATTATAGTCATAAAAATTAATCTTTAGATTTACTTAACAGGCAGATAACGTACAGTTTAATATCAAATTCTTCTTCACTATAACGAGACCAATTTATCGGCTTTTGTTCTCGAAGCGTTAGGTAAACAGACGCAGAGACAAGGGGATATTGAATTATGGATTTAAGTCGAACTGTCTCATTAGCATCAGTAATTTCAATTGGATTAAGCGTCGCGTTGCGTCGGTAGCGTGTTTTCGATTACGGATTAATCGGTCGCGCACGGTCAGAGATTAATTTCGGAATTAAGGGCGCAGCGGGGCGCGTCTTTAGGCCGTCGGACATAAATTATCACGAAAATTGCGCCAGATGGTAATGGACACGAATGCGAATGCGAGATTTCTGACGCTGCCTCACCTATGCACGTACGTACCGGTCAACCGGTGGCGAATCAGGGGCTGGAAAATCATATTTCATTCCGCAGTGGCCTCAGTGCGAAATTCAAAAATTAAGCGGCCGATTCTTCACTGTGATTTCCAAAAATTATAGGTGCCATGGAAAAAAATGGAATTTACGTTGCCTTTTTGTGACGATGTGTCTTCATCTCCGGGGGAATCAAGTATAATAGCTACAATTTGTAATGCCCGCTGTAATGTATGATACTTTTTTTTGGATCATGATGTCTGGATCACTCAAAAGTTCTCAAGGCGTTCGTTACGACCGAACGTTTCTGTTGATGCCGCCACTTATGGATTTAAAACAAATACTGACAATAAGTTGAAACTTACTGTGCTCAGTTAGAAAACACTTGACTGTCAATAATAATGAGATATTAAAAATATAAAAGGTATAACAAATAGACTAATTACTCAATACTCAATTAAAACATTTGTTAGAATTTTGCACAGGACACGCAAGGAAAGATGACACTGTTCTAAATTCTTAAATGTCTGCACTGGATATACTCGTTGCGACAATTATTATTTCTTACGGAACTTGCTGACAATTTCAAACGAAAGACACACGACTTCTCTATCTTTGTAATTGCAGCTGCGACAAGCAGCCTATCTCCGGCTTAATTGCGATAATTAAGCTGGATTATATCGTTGATTGCACCTGATCTAACGTAACGGTCACTGAACGCGGCTAGTTAATCTCTCGCAAAAGAATCAAGGTTAGCAGAACTTCCGGTTTTTGCGTTCCTTCTGCATCCAATCACCGTGAAAATTCCCGTTTTTCATGCTCGCTACGACGCGACGCGACGCGACGCGCGGCACAGCCAGATAGTCCGGTCCGATCATCTCGTGGAATCTTTTGCGAAGTCGGTGGAGATCCTGTTAGACACGCGACATGAGAACCCGACGACACGCGCGCAAAAGAAAAGCCGCTAAGGACGGCTAACCGTTGATCGGCAATTAGGCGCGTCCTCGTTGCTAAAATGATTGGCAACGCAAAAAGTTGCCGGCCGATTTCGTTACATCCGCAGGTGGATATGAAACATGAAATTATGTGTAATTACTTTCCAGTCCTACTGACGTGACAAGCTAATTTTCATGGAACTTGATAGTTATGATTGGTGCACAGATTGGTGCACGATTCGTAAGAACAATATTATTGTTCATCTGATGGAGAATTGAACATCTAATCTTATGAACACTGTACACAACTATAGCATTATTGTTCGCTTACAATTTATATTAATTTTGAATTCAGAATTGAGCCCTGCTTTGTATTTATGTTCATATATAATATTATTTAAAAAAATAGTTATTAATTTTCTGCCAGATCTAATCGGTGGAACAAAACTTCTTACTTATTTTTAATTCGTACTTTATTCCCAACGTTACAATTTCTTTTTTAAATCATATGCCACTCGCTATTGCAATTCTCGATAAAAAGAAGTCGAGATTCTTAATGAAGAAAGATAAACTCTTGCAACAGAAACTAATAAGGAAAAAGAACAGTTTAACATTGGAAGTGGTAATCTAAAAGGAAATGACGATATATAGAACGTATATTTTGCACGTGCGCGTTCCATCACGACTTAAAGAACGACCCGCTATCAAGACGGCAGGTCTGATAAAATGACCACAAGATCTGCCGATATCTCGCAATCAGGATCTTAATGCTATCAACGCCGGCCGATGCGCTATCAATTATGTTATAGAGCCGGTGATGGATTTACGTGGAAAGTGGTGGCATTTATCTGGCCATGTAATTCCACCATATTGAGCCAAGATATCAAACAGGTCATCATCATCATCGTCCTGCTCGCTAAATGATTAAGTTGGTCTAGGCTCAGTCGCTGTTTCGCCTGCTACGATTTATCAACGGCATAGCTGGCTAAACGCGTAGTGCTCGATCTTGATGTTGCGTTATTCGCGATTTTTGCTCTTTGCGTGTAACGAAACGCTCTCGAGATACGTTAACGACCGATAGATAACTCTGAACTCTTGGCAATATCGTTGCTGTTTGTTTATCAACGCGTTTTATCTTCTCTTTGCAAAATGCGTCTGCCCCTTTGTTAATTTCTTTCGCGGTCAACAGACCAATTATTATCGATGTTCGCTGGAACGTGTTCTTCTACGATGTTGAAACTATGTACGATGAATTGATAAGATTCTTTTCATTTATAATATCCTAGATAATGATAGATTAGAACTGTAAGTACCTATAAGTCCTTGTTGACTCATCTTCGAATCTTATCCAGCATTTTTTCATTCTGTGTTATACAATTATTTACACATAGTCATAAGTGCTCAATGACAGCTGGGGATCAGAAATTACATGACTAACATTATTTTATCAAAACCGTTTCTGCCTTATAATTTTAGAGTGTTCTTGTAAGTATCATGACTATTAGAAATAACAAAAAAGTTTAAGCTCGAAGGATACGTCGTGCTTGAAGTGGAATTCAAATTCCAATTTTTAACTGCAGCAGCGACTAAATCTCTTTCGTTTAAATTCTTCATCCAAGGATTATAACATCTTCCTCGAGCGCGGCCGATAAGAAAATACGTAAGTGCAGTCCCACCTGCTCCTGTTGCGGCTCGTTCGTATCAGGAATAATTGCCAATGTGAACACGTTTTTATCTGAACACGGCGGCGCTAATTTGATAGTGGCCGAAAGATTCGAGCGATGATTCGTCTCGGCGGAAGAAGTTCCAGCCACCGGACACAGATCCTTCCTGGGAGGGCCTGCCGGTAACCCTTTCTTTCGGCCTTTCGTTAATTACGCGGCGAACCCCCTGGCTTGTCCCCTCCGATAAAGTCCATCGAATAGCGACAAGTTTTCATGTTGCGATTCGACAGGAAGTCATAGATAAGTGAGTGTTCCTGCGCAGAGGGACAGAAGGGTTACGTTAATTATTCCTGGCTCTCGATTGCGATTACTCATACCAGGATGGTCATTAAAATGTGTTCCGTGGTCCGATAAGTAATTTTCAAACAAGACAAATGTTTAATATGGTGTCTTTATT
>NW_017170581.1:4097-26774 GCF_001652005.2 Ceratina calcarata | reverse complement strand
CAATACTCAATTAAAACATTTGTTAGAATTTTGCACAGGACACGCAAGGAAAGATGACACTGTTCTAAATTCTTAAATGTCTGCACTGGATATACTCGTTGCGACAATTATTATTTCTTACGGAACTTGCTGACAATTTCAAACGAAAGACACACGACTTCTCTATCTTTGTAATTGCAGCTGCGACAAGCAGCCTATCTCCGGCTTAATTGCGATAATTAAGCTGGATTATATCGTTGATTGCACCTGATCTAACGTAACGGTCACTGAACGCGGCTAGTTAATCTCTCGCAAAAGAATCAAGGTTAGCAGAACTTCCGGTTTTTGCGTTCCTTCTGCATCCAATCACCGTGAAAATTCCCGTTTTTCATGCTCGCTACGACGCGACGCGACGCGACGCGCGGCACAGCCAGATAGTCCGGTCCGATCATCTCGTGGAATCTTTTGCGAAGTCGGTGGAGATCCTGTTAGACACGCGACATGAGAACCCGACGACACGCGCGCAAAAGAAAAGCCGCTAAGGACGGCTAACCGTTGATCGGCAATTAGGCGCGTCCTCGTTGCTAAAATGATTGGCAACGCAAAAAGTTGCCGGCCGATTTCGTTACATCCGCAGGTGGATATGAAACATGAAATTATGTGTAATTACTTTCCAGTCCTACTGACGTGACAAGCTAATTTTCATGGAACTTGATAGTTATGATTGGTGCACAGATTGGTGCACGATTCGTAAGAACAATATTATTGTTCATCTGATGGAGAATTGAACATCTAATCTTATGAACACTGTATACAACTATAGCATTATTGTTCGTTTACTACTTATATTAATTTTGAATTCAAAATTAAGCCCTGCTTTGTATTTATGTTCATATATCATATTATTTAAAAAAATAGTTATTAATTTTCTGCCAGATCTAATCGGTGGAACAAAACTTCTTACTTATTTTTAATTCGTACTTTATTCCCAACGTTACAATTTCTTTTTTAAATCATATGCCACTCGCTATTGCAATTCTCGATAAAAAGAAGTCGAGATTCTTAATGAAGAAAGATAAACTCTTGCAACAGAAACTAATAAGGAAAAAGAACAGTTTAACATTGGAAGTGGTAATCTAAAAGGAAATGACGATATATAGAACGTATATTTTGCACGTGCGCGTTCCATCACGACTTAAAGAACGACCCGCTATCAAGACGGCAGGTCTGATAAAATGACCACAAGATCTGCCGATATCTCGCAATCAGGATCTTAATGCTATCAACGCCGGCCGATGCGCTATCAATTATGTTATAGAGCCGGTGATGGATTTACGTGGAAAGTGGTGGCATTTATCTGGCCATGTAATTCCACCATATTGAGCCAAGATATCAAACAGGTCATCATCATCATCGTCCTGCTCGCTAAATGATTAAGTTGGTCTAGGCTCAGTCGCTGTTTCGCCTGCTACGATTTATCAACGGCATAGCTGGCTAAACGCGTAGTGCTCGATCTTGATGTTGCGTTATTCGCGATTTTTGCTCTTTGCGTGTAACGAAACGCTCTCGAGATACGTTAACGACCGATAGATAACTCTGAACTCTTGGCAATATCGTTGCTGTTTGTTTATCAACGCGTTTTATCTTCTCTTTGCAAAATGCGTCTGCCCCTTTGTTAATTTCTTTCGCGGTCAACAGACCAATTATTATCGATGTTCGCTGGAACGTGTTCTTCTACGATGTTGAAACTATGTACGATGAATTGATAAGATTCTTTTCATTTATAATATCCTAGATAATGATAGATTAGAACTGTAAGTACCTATAAGTCCTTGTTGACTCATCTTCGAATCTTATCCAGCATTTTTTCATTCTGTGTTATACAATTATTTACACATAGTCATAAGTGCTCAATGACAGCTGGGGATCAGAAATTACATGACTAACATTATTTTATCAAAACCGTTTCTGCCTTATAATTTTAGAGTGTTCTTGTAAGTATCATGACTATTAGAAATAACAAAAAAGTTTAAGCTCGAAGGATACGTCGTGCTTGAAGTGGAATTCAAATTCCAATTTTTAACTGCAGCAGCGACTAAATCTCTTTCGTTTAAATTCTTCATCCAAGGATTATAACATCTTCCTCGAGCGCGGCCGATAAGAAAATACGTAAGTGCAGTCCCACCTGCTCCTGTTGCGGCTCGTTCGTATCAGGAATAATTGCCAATGTGAACACGTTTTTATCTGAACACGGCGGCGCTAATTTGATAGTGGCCGAAAGATTCGAGCGATGATTCGTCTCGGCGGAAGAAGTTCCAGCCACCGGACACAGATCCTTCCTGGGAGGGCCTGCCGGTAACCCTTTCTTTCGGCCTTTCGTTAATTACGCGGCGAACCCCCTGGCTTGTCCCCTCCGATAAAGTCCATCGAATAGCGACAAGTTTTCATGTTGCGATTCGACAGGAAGTCATAGATAAGTGAGTGTTCCTGCGCAGAGGGACAGAAGGGTTACGTTAATTATTCCTGGCTCTCGATTGCGATTACTCATACCAGGATGGTCATTAAAATGTGTTCCGTGGTCCGATAAGTAATTTTCAAACAAGACAAACAAATATTTAATATGGTTCTGCATCTTTATTTAATTTTAATTTCTTTTTAGAACACAAAATATATATATGTATAGATAAATTAATTATTTATAACAGACATTAAACAGTACCCAAATAAAAAATTTGACAGTTGAATGCTCAAAGGAATAAATGCTTAATTCAGTCATCTAATAAGCCTCGTGCATTTCACTTGGTGATTAAATAGTAATTACGTCGCCACCCACGCGAACCGCGGCTGCTAATTAATAATTCAAAGGGCGCAGCATTTGGTGTTTCATCGCGATAAATTCCCGATCGTTTCAGTTGAACCAGCAGATTGATATCCGTCTACGAACGGTTCTTGTACTTTACGCGTGTGTAGGTGGACCGGGCGGATAGCGATCTGAAAAGTCGGTTGGCTAGAAAACGAAGGACGGCCTCGGCCGTCCCCGTGACGGGATTGTCCTATCACGGGATCGACGATCATTATTCAGAGGTTCAATTAAAGACTCGCTAGACCTCTAATTCGGCCGGCGCCGTGAGATTATCCCGATATCTTTCGTATCGATTGCTCCCAGGTGGGCCCGTTGCTCTATACCCTAGCTTGCTGTGCCGTAGCGTGTGCACAGGGACGGATCAATAGACAAGCTGTTTCTTCGAATCGCCGTCTTTTTCTATTTAATATGCGTAAACACGTGGAAGGTAATTCTTTCTCTTTAATTGAATGAACTTATCAATCGTCTTTCCTACACACGTATGTAAAGACGACGTATGTATGTATATATAAACATATATACAATCATAATAGTATAGAAGTCCAAGATAGACTCCGTTGGTTAAAAACAACGAGGCCGAGGAAGTATTCACACGTGCGACCAGAACTGCGTTATGCATCGATCGGAGAACGTCGAGAAATATTAGCTGTCGGACGCAGTGGGTCAATCCGCCCCTGACAGTGCATCAGCGCGCGCGAACACAGGCGAGGCAAGGAGCGTGGGCGCAGCTTGTTGTATCGATCTCAGATTCTTCGACGTGCATTTCAGAGCATGATACACTGGGTGGTCCATCGAGGGTATACGTATAACAATGAATCATATCCCGAGGAAAAGGATTTCGGTGTGTGACACGGCGACGTAGCGGCACGGCGCGGCGCGACGGCTGCACGTTTGTCCAGTATGCTCTCTCTTCCTCTCTTTTTCTTCTGCGACCATGGCAACGCGAAGAAAGTAAGTAAGTACATACGAACAAAACCGGAACCACGACCTCTCCCTGGCTATCCTTTTACGAGCGCGGAATAAACAAGCCAAATGACCGCCTGGATCCAGATAACGAAGTGAACGACGAAACAAAGGGTTCGAAATTCGCGGGATTTCGCTGCCCCTCGCCATTTATGGCCTCTGCGTTTGCATAGATTCGTACGGGCAGCAAGAAACTCGATGCTTGTATAAAATTGGAAACAGAATCCTTTTATAGCGATGTGAAATCTTAAAGAAGTGTCAAAAAATTTTGTTCTAAATCTTTCGAAGGAAAATGAAAAATCTCCCTAATTTAAGCGGGAACTGAAAACATCCTCCAGTCGAGAGATCGCACCGATTCACGTTCACGCAATTTCGAGGACGAGACGCGTATACCAATTTCCTCGTGGTAAGTGGTTGTAGCTTTATCTTTGCACGAGCACACGGCTATTTCTTGCCTGTTATATCTCGACTCGCGTAATTAAAAGGCAGTTTGGTTAATTGTAGACTACCCTAGCGCGTGGAATGAATGAGGAACATTAAAAGTTCGTTTGTAAACCGATTCTCGCCACCCGTAGAGTAAGCAAAACTAATTTCCCTTCATTTTTCGAACGGTTGCTCGATTCGTTCCACTGAAATTTGTAAAATGAACGCACGCGCATTTGCCAGCGAAATTACTTAAGCGCGTACACCTCGACGCGGATGAGTTACGCAAGGAACTGTGGAAAATAAAAATCCTTTCGAAAAATCTGGCGTTCAAAAATTTATGTACAGATACGTATATGTAAATATATAAATGTTTGTCCGGTGGACTGAAATTTCACCCAAATTCGATTCACTTGACGAATGAAAACGACTTTCGCGGGAATTCCATATAAGGTGTAGCAATTTAGCAGCTGGGATTAATCGATTACTCTCTGAGAACGTAAATGATTGCACCTGGATCACTGGAAGGCGACACGTCGGATATCAGTCAAAGGGAATCGGATTTATTTTACGAACTCATTAGTGCCAGCAGAAATGAGCTACTTAAATCCTCTAACTCTAATGCCTAGCCTTTATTATTATACTTAAATACTACTGTGAACTTCGGTTCTGGGTACTCGTTAGACTCATGCAGTTTTATGGAGCTAATCAAACCAACGAAACGTCTAATTATGTGATTTTAATGTTATATTTAAACTACTTATTATAGTTAATGTATATTTGAAATTTAAAAGCCAATATTATTTTTAAGTAAATCATTAGTGTATCAGTCTTGAAACTTTTTGTCATTTAATTTGATGAAATATAAGTAATTTACTTTGTGATCCCCTGGAGCAAATTCATTCTAGATAAAAATGATCACGATTACAGTTATGAATGTAGTTAAATCACGATCGTGATTCTGCGATCACTGTGATAAATGACTATAAGCGATTTTGAAGGCCATTTTTAAATGAGTAACTTGCAGTACGATTTTTCATCGTTTTCCCGTATTTGAGAGGCCAAAGTCGGCCACAATCATCTACCGAGCAGCACGGAAGCAATTGGGTTTCCGTAGCCGGTACCTTCGCTCTCGCCACGAGCAACGTACCTAATTAAATTAGGCGCTCGCTGATAGATTTCAATCAGGCTCTCCCGTAGCTACCGGCAGCAAGCTGTGCTCGTTTAAGCGTAAGCGCGGAGGGAGCGGGGGAGTGTTCCGATCTACACGCCCCTAAAATTTAACGAGCCACCGAGACACCGTGCACTTCCACGGTTCCCGCATGTCATCCTGTCTCGTTCCTTTCTGTCCTCCTCCCTCCGTGCAATTAATTAGCCCACGGTCTTCCGTGGTACCGCCATCTATCTAGCGCGACGTCGGATGACTCTTTCGCCCCGCAGCTCTCCGCGTAATTTAATCTAAGCGGAATCGGGATGGCTGCGGGTACAAAAAGGGGGTTGGCATCGCGTCGCCGCGCCGGAGGAAGTAACCGTTTCCGTGGGAGGAATGTAATTTTGTTTTGGCGAGCGGTACCCGTACGGGCGTTGCGCGGACTCGTAATTTCGAAGGAAATTGCGGTTTGCAGGGAGCTGCGGATCGGGTTTTATTAAGTCGGGTACGAAATTCGCGTGTCGAAATCTGATGGGAATTTCTGCGGTACTTTCGACTTCAAATACATTTTACTCCATTCTTCCTTTGGTTTCTGAGATTGGAAATGTATTATTAAGAACTTCATTCTTTTTATACTCAAGTACATCTCATTCAAAGGTCAATGTAGGTATTAGATATCATTTTTGTACATTTTGTACATACAGTGAAACAAATTTGAGAAATTATCCTATCTGAATAATATTTAATTATTTTATATATTAAGTTCACAATGTATAAAAGAGGCTCGATTCGCTGACTTTTTATATACACCCTCAGATATTACATGTAAAATATTCGCAAGGTACGCTCGATTAAAAATCGGTGTAATAAATTTTCAATAATCACAAGTAGCGGTGATTGCTGACCCGGATTATTCAATTACGGGCCGTGTGCATGATTCGTGATTAACCAATTTAACAGGATCACGCGAAAAAGTGTGGAAGCGTTTCGACGTTCTTTCGGAGCGGTCACCTCGTTCGAATAATTTTTTACCGGGACGGGTTTAATCGCGAGCATGGAATAAAAAAGGAGGCACCACCAGTCGGGCCCGGAGTGTCATTACGCATTAAATGAAATTTGTTGTTGCACCCGAGCCGCGGACGTTTTTTGACGACTAGCGATTACCCGCGATGTGTAATCGGTGGCGAGTTAATAAGAATTTCCCATTTGAACTCGGCCGAGCCGCGCTAACTATTTAATTCATGGGAATGTTCTTTCTTTTTTGTTGTTAACTTTCGCCTTGAAATTACCATGCGCACCCGTTGCACTTTTATTTCGAGAAATTATTGGAAGGCGAAAGCTGCTTAACGTTCGGCCGCGATTACGCGTTCTTTTCCAAGGAGAACCTTCTACTTTTTACGACGACGGTACGGGCACCTGTATTAATGCGAATCTCAGAGAACAAAAGGCGCCGTTGCGAAACGGGGAGGTTCTCGTGATATTTAATAAAATCCGGCATAGAGTAAGCATCATTTCATGAATAAATGTGCAGATGTTAGTTAGCATAAATTTACGTAAAAATAGAGAGCAAAAGTGGAAATATACATAGATACCATTAAATAGGTGTAAGTATAATAAAGGCAACGATAGAGAATCATATTACTTACAAATTTGTATTAATCACAAAATTATACTATGCTAATAATAATAGTAANAAATGTGCAGATGTTAGTTAGCATAAATTTACGTAAAAATAGAGAGCAAAAGTGGAAATATACATAGATACCATTAAATAGGTGTAAGTATAATAAAGGCAACGATAGAGAATCATATTACTTACAAATTTGTATTAATCACAAAATTATACTATGCTAATAATAATAGTAGTTTTAACGAGTATGAAAACATAATAAAGAATTTATTTTCTAAATGCGTACATAAAAAATAATATTATCGAAAGTAAAAATAAAAAATGTTTATTAGAAAACGATCATTTTTCAAGTTTTACTGTCAAGTTTACTGTGTTAAAAATCTATCCTCGAAAAATAACAAAAAGAACGCTGCGCCTAAAACAAGTTCCGGTTGAACCCATCGCCGAGAGCCGAGTACGCCGCGAAATTTCGTTGCCGAAGAAATCTCACGATGGAATTTCGTGCGGATTCTTGCCGCGACCAGGAGATAACGATCTTCAATTATCCAGGGGCGTGCGTGGCGTACGGTTCCTGTTTGCTTTATTCCTCGCGTGCGAGCCACGAAAACGATGAAAGTTACCGTGTGATGCAACTCAGGTACATAAACGCGGTTCTTCAATCCCGGATAAGAAAGGTAGAAGCGTTGGGGGGATTGAGACGGAGGGCGGGCGGAGAGGGTAAAAACGGGGGAGAGAGAGCCCGGATAAAAGGCGAACCGGGCAGCTGGCGAAAAGGCATTTATTGCCTGTTGCACCATTTCACGGGCTCTTAATTCCTTTGCCGGCGTTATCCAGGATCCTGCGAGGATCTTAAGGGTGCCGTCCGGTTCGGTCAATCCTTTGAGAAATTCACACTGTCCTAAACACCCCTACACAATACTACCGCGCGACCAGATTTACGCGCAGCAGAGCGAAAGGCTTAATAATAAGGCACGGCTCGAGACCATGCACAGTTTAATCAGTATACCTACATTCGACATCTACGGAAGTTCGAATCTTCCTCCGCTAATGGACCTATATCGAGTTCTATCTCGCTGGTGCCAGGTGCTAATGGAGAACATGTTTACCGAGTGATTCTTCATAGTTAGATTGTGTTTTAACTGATGTACCACAAAACCTGATCAACTCTAAAAATATCAGTAGGCATTCCTCTGTTTGTTGATTCTGTGTTTGGCTAATGATTCATTTTTACTGCATAATGCATAGAAAAGTAGATAAATTGTACCTGTACGTCTGTACGTTATATCAATTTTTATTATTTTTAGAATTGTACGATTTATGAGGTGAATCTTATCGTTAGTAATAAGTGTAGTATTTGAAAAGTGTTGATATCTGTTTTACATAAATAATTCATGTCGAATTTACATGCGTAAGTGCGCAGTCAGGCATCAAGGGGTTAGTGTTCTCAGAAATTGAACATGCTAGTTTCATAAATAATTTCTTCTTTATTATTTCATTGAAACGCGCTTGACCGATGAATATCCGAGTCTGGCCACCGTTTCATCCGAAAGGCCGGGAGCAAAACTGAATCAGCGGAGCGTCGAACAAATAACGAGTATCCTGGAAATCGTTTCTCCCCCGGGAGATCGGTAAAAAACAGAAGCGGTAATAGCTCGCGTGTCGTATTTAGCCCGGGGACTGTCGATCCTGACAGTACGACGGGAACAAGGCGACCAGTTTTTATCAGGGCGAGGGTGCACGATCGATAATCGCTCGTCCACCAACTAGAACGTGGCCAGCAATCCGGATAAACGTTGCCCTGTCGCCACACCATGCCACGCCGAGCCGGCAAGAAACCCGAATGCCCTCGGACGAGATGTCGAATCGTTGAGACCGGCCTACTAGGATTTAAAAGCGAAAATTAACCGTCGGAAATACTCGAGGTGAAACGAGAGAAATAAATGTTTAAACAAATATATATATATCCAGCTATCAATTTGTTATCGTTTTGTATTTAAATAAAAATAATTAGAAAAACATATTAATTAAATATTCGGGGAGAGAGAGAGAGAGAGAGAGAGAGGGAAATAAACGTCTTGTTCAAAACTCTCTACTCATTGACAGTAACTTATGGAATGCTTGTATGTAACGAGTGTTACAAAATATCCTTATAATCGACTTTAATTACTCTTAATTAAGCGGGTAGTGAATTACGAAGGCGTGACGTACTGCAGTTGGTAATTGACTTTTATCTGGCGACAGGGTACCGAAAAGAACCGGCGATAAAACGTGTTCCGTTTTCGAGTGAATCTCGTTTTACGAGGTCAGTTTCGAAACTGTTGCCAAAAGAGAAATATTGTGCCGTTCCCCGTTGCAAATTATCCTCGCAGATGCCGTACGATGTTTATTGTCATCGCTACGTTATCAACGCGACGCCGTTCGGAAGGTTGTCCCCGTTTTCCGCGAAACTTGTTTCACCGAGTGGTCGCATAAATTAAACGAACGAGTGTGTTACCGTCGAAAGGCGTGAAAACGCACCGTTTTATCCACGCCCGCCGCGACTGATCAAAATATAATCGCTCCTTGTATAAAACGATCAATTAAATTATCATTACCGGAGAGAAATTAATTTTATATCAATTTTTAAAAATAAATACTGATCACATCTTACGTTCCTTTATAATAGCTATTTTAAATTATCCTAATAGCAACAGATACTACTATGTCTTGATATACACGATGAACAGAGGAATGAAAGAAAATAAGATTTCCTTAAATAAATAAATTAAAACGAGTCGTGATTGTCAAAATTGAACCATTAGTACGACGAGCTACCAATTACGAACCGGTAATCGTAATCAGTTCTACATTTTTCACGCGCGCGATTCGACGGCAGTCCAGCTTTCTACGACTTCATTCTGCGGTTGCCCCCTCTCTCCTGTCGTTAATTATCCAGACAGTACGAAGAAACGAGATTGCGCAATTTAAAAGGCGAGCCCGGGGAGATAAAGCGCCGGCAACGACAACGGCAACGGACGATCATTGGTAGCGGCTGAACGATAAAAGAGCGCACGTTGATTGCTGCGCCTCCGGAGGAATGTACGGTACAATGCGATTTCAATTTTATTGTGCCAGCTGCGGCAGATAAACGCCGCGCCGTGAACGCGAGTGTAATTCACGCGTTGTCTTTTAAGCTGTCTTCACGGGTCGAAACTGTGTCAAATCGGCGGATCCTCGTGACCATATACGTATACGAGCGTGCTTGTTCGTACAGGTGTATGCATGCACGGGCACAAGCTGATATTATACGTACGTGCTGAGAGGCTGAGGAGAGCGGTTGATAGCGGTGGTTGACCACGAGCTCCTTCGGCAAACGGTGCCGGAAGTGTAACCTCGCCGTCTTCTAGTCGTGGGACGCACGCCCGATTGAGATATCACGCGTGAAAGTATCGAGAGAGCTTCCTCTGTTAAAACTGTATCGCGTACAATATAGTATTCTAATTTAAATAAGAAAATATTCTTCGAATACATAATGTATTTTATATACTTCATTTATACGAGATTAATACACGTGTATTCTTATATTAGAACGGTCAAACGAATGAGACGACGATACATACTAGCTGTTATGATATAAAGCAATAAATATATGTAGAACATTTTCAATATTTAGTAATTATTTCAAATCTAATTCAACACTAATTTTTAATAAATGTACAAAACAAAATTGTATGTTCTCGTGTACTTTCACGCTGGACTATTAGAGCAATAACCGGTACGCACGGGAGCCATTCATTACGGTAAGAATTTTTCTAATGCACGTTCCCGCGATTAATTCGAACGCGCGCGGCTTGCCCGCGTTTCGTTCCGCTCTATCTGTCAGGGACGAGCCGCTCCAATTTGTCCTGAACCCGTTTCCTGGGAGTCATCTGTCGTTTTGCTCCAGTCGTTGTTCACCGTCAATTATTTGTCCCATTGGAGCAAAATTGCGGCTCGCGAGCTGCGCGACCAAGCCGACGCAGCGCGCGGCCATTTGGGAGATGAAAGGAAGCTTAATTGCTTTTAACCGTTACACGGCGTGGCGCGTGCAGTGCGTGCGGACGTGCACGTGTCTTGGGCACCCGCGATGCGTTGCTTTACGACAGATAAATTGAAGGGGGTTGCCTTTGAGGCACCTACGGACGTTTTTTAGGAAACCTTTTACGGTACATTGTGCGTACATCACCCGGGGAAATTACACAGTGCTCGCGGTCTCGTACCGTTCGGCTCGGCTATCAGGAGGGGATGAATTCTTTCTCTCCCTCGAGCACCCGGAGAAGTATGATGGAAATTAAGTTGAAAAATGAACGAACGCCGCAGGAATTTGTTGCATTCAAGCAATTTGCTGTATAAAACGATCAATTAAATTATCATTACCGGAGAGAAATTAATTTTATATCAATTTTTAAAAATAAATACTGATCACATCTTACGTTCCTTTATAATAGCTATTTTAAATTATCCTAATAGCAACAGATACTACTATGTCTTGATATACACGATGAACAGAGGAATGAAAGAAAATAAGATTTCCTTAAATAAATAAATTAAAACGAGTCGTGATTGTCAAAATTGAACCATTAGTACGACGAGCTACCAATTACGAACCGGTAATCGTAATCAGTTCTACATTTTTCACGCGCGCGATTCGACGGCAGTCCAGCTTTCTACGACTTCATTCTGCGGTTGCCCCCTCTCTCCTGTCGTTAATTATCCAGACAGTACGAAGAAACGAGATTGCGCAATTTAAAAGGCGAGCCCGGGGAGATAAAGCGCCGGCAACGACAACGGCAACGGACGATCATTGGTAGCGGCTGAACGATAAAAGAGCGCACGTTGATTGCTGCGCCTCCGGAGGAATGTACGGTACAATGCGATTTCAATTTTATTGTGCCAGCTGCGGCAGATAAACGCCGCGCCGTGAACGCGAGTGTAATTCACGCGTTGTCTTTTAAGCTGTCTTCACGGGTCGAAACTGTGTCAAATCGGCGGATCCTCGTGACCATATACGTATACGAGCGTGCTTGTTCGTACAGGTGTATGCATGCACGGGCACAAGCTGATATTATACGTACGTGCTGAGAGGCTGAGGAGAGCGGTTGATAGCGGTGGTTGACCACGAGCTCCTTCGGCAAACGGTGCCGGAAGTGTAACCTCGCCGTCTTCTAGTCGTGGGACGCACGCCCGATTGAGATATCACGCGTGAAAGTATCGAGAGAGCTTCCTCTGTTAAAACTGTATCGCGTACAATATAGTATTCTAATTTAAATAAGAAAATATTCTTTGAATACATAATGTATTTTATATACTTCATTTATACGAGATTAATGCACGTGTATTCTTATATTAGAACAATCAAACTAATGAGACGACGATACATACTAGCTGTTATGATATAAAGCAATAAATATATGTAGAACATTTTCAATATTTAGTAATTATTTCAAATCTAATTCAACACTAATTTTTAATAAATGTACAAAACAAAATTGTATGTTCTCGTGTACTTTCACGCTGGACTATTAGAGCAATAACCGGTACGCACGGGAGCCATTCATTACGGTAAGAATTTTTCTAATGCACGTTCCCGCGATTAATTCGAACGCGCGCGGCTTGCCCGCGTTTCGTTCCGCTCTATCTGTCAGGGACGAGCCGCTCCAATTTGTCCTGAACCCGTTTCCTGGGAGTCATCTGTCGTTTTGCTCCAGTCGTTGTTCACCGTCAATTATTTGTCCCATTGGAGCAAAATTGCGGCTCGCGAGCTGCGCGACCAAGCCGACGCAGCGCGCGGCCATTTGGGAGATGAAAGGAAGCTTAATTGCTTTTAACCGTTACACGGCGTGGCGCGTGCAGTGCGTGCGGACGTGCACGTGTCTTGGGCACCCGCGATGCGTTGCTTTACGACAGATAAATTGAAGGGGGTTGCCTTTGAGGCACCTACGGACGTTTTTTAGGAAACCTTTTACGGTACATTGTGCGTACATCACCCGGGGAAATTACACAGTGCTCGCGGTCTCGTACCGTTCGGCTCGGCTATCAGGAGGGGATGAATTCTTTCTCTCCCTCGAGCACCCGGAGAAGTATGATGGAAATTAAGTTGAAAAATGAACGAACGCCGCAGGAATTTGTTGCATTCAAGCAATTTGCAGATGGCGGTTGCTTAAAGACGTCCGCTGAAATCTTGTTATGCGATATTTAAATGTCTGATCATTTTTATTATCTGGTATTATGTATACATATTTGTTGTTATTGAAAATTGTGAATCATCTTGACTTATTTCTCTGTATGTAATAAAACATTGCAATTATCACAATTCACAATTACAATTTTATTGACTGTAAATAATCAGGATAGAACATAAAGAATCGAGATATTTTCAGCTTCGACAAGAGACTGAAAGTGCCCGCATACAGTTGACAGCTAGATAAATAAGACACGCTTCAGATGCCAAGTTTATTAGCCCCCTGGTTTCGATCCTCGTTGGTATCTAAGCATCTGTTGTTACTCGATCACCGAGCGGTAGAGCTCGACCCTCAGCTTAATTGCTCTGTACGATGCGTGAGAATGCGATTTGGCAAAATGTACATAAATGCACGCGTGGCTTTTTCATGGTGAACAAATTGCACTGGGCGGAGTTCCAATCTGAACAAACTTTCCAGAAACTTCAACGTAGTACACGCAACGGACGTCATTATTTATAAGTCTGTAAGATTGCATTCTATTTGTACAAATATTAAACTGTACCTGGAAAGAACATGACTTTCAAAATTCTTCCCTTGCTGAAGTAATTTAAAAGACATCCCAAATGATGATGCGAAAATGAAAACTTTTTCCATTTGCACGTATCATACAATCACGTAAAAGGTAGATATGTGTGTTTAACAGAATATCCCGACGTACGGACTCACTTTGAACATGAAACCACGAGTTCCGCAGGCAGGTGGGGGAGGCCACGTTCCACGAAAGTTTATGGCGCCTCTCGAGTGCCACGGCAGGATTCTATTTACATAATGGCAGTTCAAACAAATGTCAGACGAACTCACGCACCCTTTCCAATTATCAGAGCCGCCCGAGACACTCGAAACCCTCTTACCGGGTACAGCTACCCGTCCGGGGTGGCCTGTCCGACAGATAAGCTAAAAGCAGCCAGAAAATGAGATAGAACGGAGCGTCGCGGCGGCAGCAACCTCTCCTCTCACGGAACTCTCTACCGATCTTCGCATGTATATTTATGACACGTGCGATTTCCTTCGCGCTGAACGCGCCGACCGTTTCAGCCATGCTAATGGAATATCGAGACGTGTCTCCAACAGACGCGACTCGGCTGTCACGCGTCGATCGAGATCTCGACACGACGGCGAGAGGAGAGCACGATCGGGCGGATGTCGAGATCGTCTGAATCTATTAGAATTCTAGACGAGCTCGGTTGCAGCACGATTGTATTTTTAGTCGGGCGAATTTGTTCTTGGGAAGATGAATTGTATTTCGAGTCAATCCTAATCAGCGTCTGCAGATTTTTTCCCTCACATTTTATATTTTATTTTTCTATGTATGTATTTGTCATATGTATACTCTGTTAATAACATTTCAAATCTGTTGACTAATTTTCTACCCTGAGACACGGATATTCCCTTCGCGCGGATCACGTTGGACCAAGGGCGAAAAACGCCTCAGAGAAGTCGGGTTTAGTCGAACGTAAGAAACTTCTTAATTACGTAGCGTGTCCGGCTGCGCGAGTCTATTCATCGACTACCGTTTTGTGGCTGCCGGGCTCCAATAAATCGCGGTCCGCGTCCGTGGCTTAATACCGTGGCAAAATCAATTTAGCCTGGGTGGCTGCTATACATATCGAAGGCCATGACTGTAATTAAATTGTTACTTCGGGCGGACCGCACGCCAATCGACATGGGCGGCCACCGGACACCCACGTAATCCCGTATTTATGATCCTTTTATTTCAGGCCTCGCGTCCTCTATTAATAACCCCGGGCATTAATGAACCCGTGAAAGAATTTCATCGTTGCTTTCTTCGTTCCCATCTCTCTCGCTCTCTCTCCTCCCTGGCCTAGATCGCGTGGGTGTGCGCAGCGTGGACGCCAACGGGCAACCTCCACCCTTTCATCGATATATTTCTTCACCTCCTCCTCACTTTTCATCAACGTGACCCCGCGTGCATGCTATTAATGACTGCTCGAACGGCCGGAATGAAATACGATTTCAGTGAATGGAATGAAACGGACGCTCATGAACTGTGTGGAGTGTAGGGAATATACTAGAGTACAGGGTGAAATGGTTAATCGCCCTTGGCAGCGGCAGCGTGTGATTTATAGGCGTTCCGTGTGCGATATGAATAGAAATAAGATATTTGGAGATTTTGAACGTTTTAATAAGCATTTTGTAAAATTAATCGTTTACTTTTCTCTATACGTAAAAATATAATTTGGAAATTGTAAATAAAGAAACTATTTATAAAATCGAGTATAAATTAACTCATCCTATTAAAGTCAACAGCAGTACATAACTAAATTATTTATTACAATGTACGTAATTAAATTAGTTAGTGAAAACTGTGAATAATAAAAGAAATATATTGAATTAGTATGAGTGATGAATAGAAGAAATAATGTTCCTCTTGTACCAAATTATCAAACAGATTCTTCTTTAGGAAATTAAGGCATTCCAAGGAATCGAATTATCCCTGGTTTTACGCACTTTAATGTAAGCATCGCAACGCTGCTGTAGATCTATCCACGTTCTCCGCTTTACCCAAGCCCAGGCCCAGGCTAGTTATTCGAGACGCGCACATGCGTTCTTCCTGGAGCTGGAAGCTCATTGTTCATAGCAACGCGAGACCGTAGCTCGCCGCGTTCTTCCCTAGCTTAGCCAGCTTCGCAACACAATCCCGGTTGTGACCTCAGACACGGCCGGGGGCAATTGTTACACGTTATGGGTGGCGAGTCTTTGAAATAGTACGCCGAGCCTAACAAAACACCTTCGGACGAAGTGACCGCGCCGCACCACACTGCAGTCGAGAGACCGTCGTAGAGCAACCCCAACAAGCCCTTTACACGTTCATACAAGTCGAATGCGTGTGCCACCGAATTCGAGGAATGAGTTAAAAAGGCTAACGCTGAACTCTACTAAATTGCATTGCATATTTTCAGAAACAAGTTACATATTAACATTATAATAATTGAAATTAAGTGAGAAGTTGTAATAGATACTAAATGTATTGAAAGAACTATTGAATAACTAAAGACGACTTCGTTACAGTTTCTGCTTACAATATGATAAATGAATAAGAAATACCATTAATAATAAAGTGAATTATAATTTGTCATATGATTAAGAAATAGGTTTTAAAAATGAAAATGAAATCACTGTAACGGTGTTCGGTAATTGTAAAATCTACTCCAGTCTTTTGTATTCTCAAGGATATAGGATGCAAATGCCGATTTATAGTTGACCGAATTTTCTCTTCGGAATCGCGTGTCCGGGATGCTCGTATTCGTTTCGTAAAATCTGGCGGAAGAGAGAGCTGTGGTTCGCCACAATTACAATGTACGAGATTGACCGGCCGTTTAAAGTCGACCGGGTCCGTCCGTCCCATAATCGAATGTCATGGCACTATTCCCGCCCGGCTTGCTCGCTGTGCGGAGAAACGAAATTGCGTACACGTAAGCCGCACCGTGATTGCACCTGGCGTAACTCGGTAAATATGTATTTCGTAAAATGTTCGTCTCGTTGCTTTCCAACTGCACGATCAGGTGCAGACCGGCAGACACATTCAGAGATTCTCATCTCTTGTACACATATTTAATTCATATCCATTCGTTCCTATCCACCGTAATTATCTGAACTACGAACAACGCGCAAAAGTTTCTTCGGAACAACTCTTTCACTGGTTGCATTCTCACAAAGCTCTGACCCAGATTTCGTTTACCTTTCCCCCGCGCGGCACTTCCGGCCCGTATTACGATAGATTATTAGAGCAGCCGGTGTCGTCGGATACCCTTTGAATAGCTATAGCGCGTTTTATTGTACCATCGAGTGAATGCCTCGATGGCAGACCGTTTAAACCCTAATCCACCGTATTAGGTGAAATCTGTCCGGTTTTCCTGAAGGGAAAGTCTACGACCGTCGACAATCCCTAACAGGTAGTTTCACCCATGGTGAGATCTATATCTCGAGCCGTATTCATCCCTTCATTCAGGATTTACCATCGGGCTTGCCCGCATTATTCCTCGGGAAAATATTTATCCTCGTTACGTACGCGCGTGGGCTACGTAAAGTTCCGAGCTGCCAGATAGACAAACAGACGTTCTCGAAGAGATTTGCGCGGTATGCCGAGGGATTCTAATAAGAAGTATACTTCCGTAAAATAGAAATGGTCAAGCAGAAGTAAGACTGAGTTTGTAGCTGCGGATACCATTTGTGCCAAGCAATAATCATATGCTCTATATTACATATAAACTGCAATTAGTATTGTAATGCTTATCGGTTTATTAACTTCCAATAATAGTCCAAATATTTCACTTTCCTTGTTAAATAAAATTCCTTTCTCATATTGTATATATTTGTTAAATCACTATTGTTCATTTTAGTATTGAAGATCTGAACTATTTGGTCCATATTATTAATTTAAATTACTTCGAATTGATTTACATATGAAGTAACGACCTAAGTATATAAAGAATCGATCTTTAAATAACAACAATCATTATTTTATATACTCGCATTATTATTATAACTTACAGTACATAATAATTTCACATTATCCTCAAATACGTTAAGGGAGATTTTCAGACTTTTAATTATATACGCATAGGAACGGGAAAACAAGGGAAACGGAGGTTTTGAAAGCTTCTGTCGCTTAATTAGATTCAGACCGGACAGCCTTTCAAGTCGTCAACAAGCAATTTTTGTGACAAACCAATTTTGTCTTCAAAATATAAGTAATTATGCGCCCATTAGGAAATTGTTCCTAAAATGATGGCGAACCCATTTCATCCGCGATATCGGGCGGAAGTTTGCGATGGACTTGTCTATCCGAATCTGTCTAAAGTAACAGACGAATGGCGGTAATCGCTTTGTTTTAGGTGGTTCTTGGTGGCCGTCTTCTGGAGGCACGGAAATTATGTTGATGGAACGAAAGATAAAAGACCCTTTGGGAATCTCGTTTACGTCAGGCTGGGTTTTTGGACCGATTATTAATGCAAATATTGGAAAACTATTAAATTACTACTTTTGGTTGGAAACATATTATTACAATGAATTTTAACCATAAATGTATAAACTTTTTATTTTTAATAAATGATGATTATTAAATGCACAGAGTAATTATTTTTCAAATATTCATGACCAACATTATCTTTCGAAATGTTCATTGTCTTGAGTTTTTGTTGGAACAACTTGCCTATTATGAATGCTTATTTGATCGTACAGAAACTAATTATAAGATATTCGATAAATGTGCACGGTTGTCGAAGCCATGAAATCTGCATTTCTACTGCGGGTCATAGAAATGCTTGAAAAAGATACAAATGAGAGTGGAACAGTGGTCTGCTACATTCGGGTGGTCCTTTGTGCTCAAACCGTGCAACTTCCTTCCGGTGAAATGTACAATTAACAGGCGCCAATGGCAGGTAGCCGGAATTCGAGTCGTTCTTGGCTACATCTTTTGGAAACTCAAATAATACAAGTATTTCGACGTAACACGAACGATTCTTTCACTTATTGTTAAAAAATGTAATTAATCATTTCATAGCGCTCATAACTTTTGTCTCACGCATAAAAATCGAAAACTGATTTCAAATAATCTTTGAAACTAAAACTTTCTCTTGAGAAGCAAGTTTTCCCTCCCAGATGAAACCTTGCAACAATGAAGGCTCTGCACCTACTTCGCAACTGCGTATTGCAGCCCTCGCGAAATTACCCAAGCACCTGAAATTACCTGAAGTTAAAGTACAATAACGGCAAGCTTCCAGGAACGCATAACGCATCACAGGCGCAATCAAATCCTGCGCATTGACATTAAGCAAGAACACAATACCAGAAAGCAGTGGTCTCGCTCGAGGGACGAGCGATGTTAAATAAAAAAGAACTGACTTCGAATGAAACGCGAAGCTCCGACTGGAAGATTCGTGTATCGCGTGATTCGCGAATGGTGGGCGTGCATTTTTACCAATGAAAACGCTCTCGGCGATGATGCGTAAGGTATGTATAGGTGGCTCGTTACGTCGCCACCCGCTAGCGGTGAGATCTAAGAACCCGGCACGGCTGGTTCGATACAGCCGGGCGAAGCGAAGAAGCAGAAGAACTAACGATCCGGTAGTCGCCGGAGCATCCGTCGCCGACGTGACTCGTTTGCGAAAGCTCCGGGGAACTCGCGGTGCTCCTTTTTCGGCGGACCCGGTGTCACGTAAAAATTCGTCGCTCCCTCGTCGCGCATCTGAATAACGCCCCTAATGCCGACGCGACGAAGAAACTGATTCCTCCTGATTATCCTCTAGGATGGTATCTCGTCGGCCGTAACAGAAAAATTTAGAGTCCCTCCGGGATGATTACGCTCGCAGAAGCAGTCTGCTTTTTGTTCTTGCATTGAGATTGATATACGAATTTCTAATATCGCGTGTGCTGAAACCAGATTGTAAAAACTATAAAACTGAAATTGTCAACTCGCATTCAGCGTGGCGATATATTCTGACGTATATCTAAAGTAGATTTCATGTATAATTTATTGTATTTTTGTCTCGTCATTAATCTATTGATGAATTTATGTAAACTGTGACACTAATTAATAAAATAAAATTAACTGGTGTAAGCCGGTGTATCTTAACTTATATTTCTCAGATAAAAGTGTTTTTAACGATCGACCCGGATGATTATTTCCATATCTTAAAGTGCCGAATGGAAAGTGAGTCTACACCTACGTGATGTACACAACGTACTCCCGTTTATAAGGGTATTAACGAGCCAACGGGGACCCATAAAAGTGTGTTTTCATTTAATTAACATTCGTCGGGGAGCAAGATGTCCAGTGTAAAACGGCCGTCTTTACGATACCACTACTGTGTCTCGTTAGCTAGGTGTTTGGCGTTCCCTCGCGATAATACGCTCGCTCGTAAATCAACCATAACTAGCAAGAAAGCGCCTACCCCTGATTTATTGATCGGTAACTGGAATCCTTTAGCCAGTTTTCGCGACTCGATGCATACCTCGATATGGACTTCAACAATGTTCGAGGGTCCTTTGCAAAATTTCCGGCAACAACGCGTTTAAGTACACGTAGATTAACAGAATGTATTCTCTCCCTTGAAAGAAGAAGTTAAAATACAACTTAACAGCCTTACGAGTTTGTTTGAATCGAAATTATGAAAAAACTTTCAAAATCTCAAGTCCTTCTATCTCGACGCAAACGCACTACCGAATTATTATTAAGACTTATGTCTTTTAATAAAATCAGTCATGGATAATGACTTTTATCCAAACGTTTCACAAAAAGGTACTTCTAAACGTTATTAAGGCGTTCTCGACAAGAGATCTACTACAGGCGTGGACGAGACAGCACGTTCAGATGATTCTTCAAGCCGACGATGACGTTCAAGTAGCCAGGAGCGGAGTGACTACATCCCGTCGCGTCGTCCTTTGCCAAAGGCGACGTCGAACGTTTAGATACGGCACCGACTGACCGTCGTCTCCATAAGGACCTACAGCAGCGCAGCTTTGCCCATTCGAGTGTATTTATGTGTTTCGGAATGTTATTATAAGTGGAAACACTCGTAAGACCTAGTAGCTGCCGTATAGTCAGGGTAGGAACCCCCATAGGTTCCCGAGTCATCCAGTGTAAGACACATGAAGCCGACGCGATGCTGACACAATTGAGCACTCCATTGACTCAAGCACGCGACGCGACTTTTTTCCTCCGCTTTCCTGTTTCCCCATTTCTGGATCCGCACTCGTGCCGGATACACCGCATGTTCTTTATTTTCCAGAGTGGTTGATTGTTCAATTTTTCGAGCTGGTTTCCTGGGAGACATCTAATTGTAAGAACGTTCAAACNAAATCAGTCATGGATAATGACTTTTATCCAAACGTTTCACAAAAAGGTACTTCTAAACGTTATTAAGGCGTTCTCGACAAGAGATCTACTACAGGCGTGGACGAGACAGCACGTTCAGATGATTCTTCAAGCCGACGATGACGTTCAAGTAGCCAGGAGCGGAGTGACTACATCCCGTCGCGTCGTCCTTTGCCAAAGGCGACGTCGAACGTTTAGATACGGCACCGACTGACCGTCGTCTCCATAAGGACCTACAGCAGCGCAGCTTTGCCCATTCGAGTGTATTTATGTGTTTCGGAATGTTATTATAAGTGGAAACACTCGTAAGACCTAGTAGCTGCCGTATAGTCAGGGTAGGAACCCCCATAGGTTCCCGAGTCATCCAGTGTAAGACACATGAAGCCGACGCGATGCTGACACAATTGAGCACTCCATTGACTCAAGCACGCGACGCGACTTTTTTCCTCCGCTTTCCTGTTTCCCCATTTCTGGATCCGCACTCGTGCCGGATACACCGCATGTTCTTTATTTTCCAGAGTGGTTGATTGTTCAATTTTTCGAGCTGGTTTCCTGGGAGACATCTAATTGTAAGAACGTTCAAACAAGAAGAAATATAATTATTTATAATTCGTAAAATATAGAACCAAATAAGGTGGTAAATAAAATAGTATCTCCAGCGTCGATTCAGACAGATTTTTTAAACAATTCTAAGCACTTAGCAATTGTTGTTCGTCATCTTATTAGAACAGAATAAGCTCTCGTTACTTTCTGAGGAAAATTTGCAAAGAACCCACGAATCCTCACTGCTCCGTCAGTTTCGAGGTGAAATAAATTAAAAAATCTGCAACTTTCACCATTCGCCACAAGATATTGAAATTCACTCGTCCAGCCATTGGTAGTACAATCTCTCACCAGCGCAGTGTTCCCCCAGTCTGTACATGGTCGCTTCCAATTACAGCGATCACGAGAAGTTGAAAAGTCGGCGTATACCGATGTGGCTGTGCCACCCTCCCAGAAGCGAAAATTCTTGATCGGGCAGGATCACTTTAAGGACCGCCTTAACGAGGCGTACATCGTGGCCACGTGTGGCCCACGGGCCTTGGGAAAGAGCGGCTCGCAATTAGCGCTTCAGGTACTCGCGGTTCGCCACTCTTCGCGGACCGTCTCGATAAAACGTTCATAATACGATTTCGCCGTGCCGCGGACAGGCTCGACATGGGCGGTCTTCAGCATTGGGCCCACGATCCGGTGCGACGCGACGCGACGATTCGACTTGGTTTTGCGCGGCCTCGAAAGCAGATTCTATCTTCGATAAGCACTACGAATTAGTAAGTAAGTGAATATGTCACAGGCAATTTGCTCTTCAAGGCTGTTTTACCCGTTGGGATCGGTTCTTCAGGACAGTGCTAATCTTCAATTCAATCCATTATAGGACTGGAGTTTTATAAAACATTTATAGAATCATTTTCGGAATTGAAATCATATTTGTAATTCCTGAGTATTGAGTTGTACTGTTTTATACATGTAATTGGATATTTGAAGATAAGACGAATCAATTATATTTATCTCTTTGTAAATCATATTTTACAA
>NW_017170581.1:0-3977 GCF_001652005.2 Ceratina calcarata | reverse complement strand
ATATAGAACCAAATAAGGTGGTAAATAAAATAGTATCTCCAGCGTCGATTCAGACAGATTTTTTAAACAATTCTAAGCACTTAGCAATTGTTGTTCGTCATCTTATTAGAACAGAATAAGCTCTCGTTACTTTCTGAGGAAAATTTGCAAAGAACCCACGAATCCTCACTGCTCCGTCAGTTTCGAGGTGAAATAAATTAAAAAATCTGCAACTTTCACCATTCGCCACAAGATATTGAAATTCACTCGTCCAGCCATTGGTAGTACAATCTCTCACCAGCGCAGTGTTCCCCCAGTCTGTACATGGTCGCTTCCAATTACAGCGATCACGAGAAGTTGAAAAGTCGGCGTATACCGATGTGGCTGTGCCACCCTCCCAGAAGCGAAAATTCTTGATCGGGCAGGATCACTTTAAGGACCGCCTTAACGAGGCGTACATCGTGGCCACGTGTGGCCCACGGGCCTTGGGAAAGAGCGGCTCGCAATTAGCGCTTCAGGTACTCGCGGTTCGCCACTCTTCGCGGACCGTCTCGATAAAACGTTCATAATACGATTTCGCCGTGCCGCGGACAGGCTCGACATGGGCGGTCTTCAGCATTGGGCCCACGATCCGGTGCGACGCGACGCGACGATTCGACTTGGTTTTGCGCGGCCTCGAAAGCAGATTCTATCTTCGATAAGCACTACGAATTAGTAAGTAAGTGAATATGTCACAGGCAATTTGCTCTTCAAGGCTGTTTTACCCGTTGGGATCGGTTCTTCAGGACAGTGCTAATCTTCAATTCAATCCATTATAGGACTGGAGTTTTATAAAACATTTATAGAATCATTTTCGGAATTGAAATCATATTTGTAATTCCTGAGTATTGAGTTGTACTGTTTTATACATGTAATTGGATATTTGAAGATAAGACGAATCAATTATATTTATCTCTTTGTAAATCATATTTTACAAAAAAAGGAATTGTCTTATGAATTAAAATGAATTAAGAATTAAAATGGAAATTAAAATTTCATCTAATCTACATTCAAGATTGCAAGAAACGGAAAATATGGAAAAATTGACATCGTATTTTGCATAATCAAGCACAATCTTTCAAAAAAGAAATCCAGAATCTTCCAGAAATTAAATTTCCGAATTCCTTTTTATATGAATCTGAACCTTTAGATTGAACGAGTCAATAACAGCATACTTCGAAATTCAGACTTCGATTGGTTTCGTCTTATGTGGCTCTAAAGATAGATTCCATTTCGATAACATGATACAAATAAATAAATATTTCACGGAGCCGATCATACGTTGAATGCGATGATGCTTGCTGATGATCAGACTCCAAACTCGAAAGCAGGAAGGTATGTCTCGGTCGAATGGAATAACGTTAATTTGATCGTCTGGCAAACTAATTAGTTGTTTGGTCTCTGCATGCTTGGCTAATTTCAGTTTACATCCCTTCGAGACGGCGAAGTTTTAGCTTCGTAGATCAACTCTTTATTCCGCGGTATCTAAGGAACTAAAAATGTTTCATCTTCTTCATTTTATTTTTGCTTCCACTATGGCGACGTTGCCTCCCAGTGGTTAATTATCCGGATTCTCGGCGATAATCTGAGTTAAGCTTCCCACCTCAATGGTTATAGCCGATTGGCTGAGTAAACAGATGAACGTAACGCAAGAACGCTCAATACTACTATACATATAGCGTAAAATAGTATATACTATAATATATGTAAAACGTATATGTATATTTTTCAAAGTATTAAATGGTTTACAAAAAGAATTGATGTTAATGTATTTTATATTTCACAATTTTATTATATTATTCATCACAGAAATATTTATGACTAGTTTTTAATATGAAAAGAACTTTTCAATTAATTTTCTGTTAGCAGAACAAAATAAGCGACTGTGTTATGAGGAATAATATCCCTGTTCATTCCTCAGGTAGAAATTCTGCCATGAATATTTTATTCACTTTGCCATTCTATTATGACATAACTGTTGATAAGTACCTCCCTCCCAAAACATGGATAAATAAAAAATCATTTAGTTTCATTTGGTAACCTATCAATTATCGCAACAACTCGAAAGCAATTATTGAACCATCGCTGGGGCCAGCATTTAATTAAAAACAAACTCCCCCTTTCCAATTAAAACAGTTCCCCTCGGTGGCTGCCCTCTAAGGGGTGGTCTCGAGCTTATAATCGGTAAAATACGTCGCCACGGATGCACCATGCACCTGCTCAGCGTGCCGACCAGGAGGAATCCTCTTTCACGAGGAATTAAAGGGCAGCGTTGATTAGGTAACTATGTACCCTACTGGTGATTTCACCGCTTGTATCCTGTTTGCGATAAAAATTCGTTCGGAACCAAAAATACAGTTCGTCGTACACGCGAACCATCGAACGTGCCACGTTCGTATAGAAAATGTGCCACTTCCCCTCTCTGTATCTTTAAATTCTTTCCATGAATCGTTACTTAGACCTACGTATTATCGTGAATCCGAAATCGCATCAGTTACCTACACATCCCCTACGTTTATAAATGTTAGGATACTTTTATAGGATTTATACGAGTGCAAAAAAAACACAAGAAATTATTTTATAATACGTTTTAATGTAATGTTATTTGCATAAAGTGTCTGTAAATAAAAGTGTCTATAACTAATTCTAAGTCATAATACATATACAATATTACTACTACATATTTGAGAGCTCACTGAAGTCCTTACATTGCTTAGCAAAAAGCTTATTTACACATTACGAAAGAGAAGACAGATCTTATTTCATCAGTAACTAACCAATTATACAATACATAGAATTAAATTTAAACTCGAATCTTATCATTTAAAATAAGAATAATAACTTGACAAATAAGAAATAAGAATAAAAACTTGATAAATTTCACTCTTTCAAGGATTTATTTTCAACCGTGCTTTTATATAAGAAAACGAGTTTTGCAATTAGAAAAAATGTACACTCATTGAATAAGAAAACGTACGATAATTTAGCAGATGCAGCTATATTTCAAGGAAAAACTTCTGAACGCACACTTTAATAATTACATTAAAGATTCCTCAGGTGCGGCGATGCGGTCAATTAATATTCATAAACGACAGTGTACATACGATCGCTTTTGAAGACCAGAGGGCGTACAGGCAATGTTGAAGGGAATCCCTTTTTACCTTTTATTACATGCGCGACGCATTTATTTTTATGCGATTTTAATATAGCCGCGCACGATCACTTATACACGTGTCGTTCACTCCCCTTTTCTCCATAAAATCACATCGGCCGCCCCATTCGTGTCTCGATAACGACGTAAAATCGATCGCACTCGCGAGTACGCTGGACACAGTATCGCCGGTGAAACGTATAATTAATATGTGCGAGCTTGATATTACGTAAAATTGCTTACATGACGTAACGTGTATACCGGGGGACAGCGTAGCTACCGTGGAGTCGTGGAGATTACGAAAACGAATCGTAACTGAAGATCGTGCAAGAGAAAATTCATTTAACGACCCCGTTTAACCGAGCATCGGATTAAGGAACGATCATTCCGTCTTATCGCGATCTCTCGTGACATAATTTCTTTATTACTTTTTTTTTTTATGTATATGAACATGTCCCGAGCGGTGAATCTACTTCTGGATCTCGGCGCACGGGATACGCCAGCAATTATGTGCAAACAGCAGCTCGAATTCGGTTTCGCAAAATGGCTCTTAAAAGGTCTATCGGCGCGCGTGTGGTCCACGCACGGTTGGCCAAGCTGTTTCGGCGTTTCATGGCTACTATGGGAAAAAAGAGTACCTGGACTTTAAAACTTTTAAAGCAAACTCGATCCCTCTAACGATGACGAAACTCCTGTCTCGTTCTAGATACTTATGAAAATAATATTTTTCTTTCTCTGGAATGAATATTAGTGTAACCGTTATGATCATCATAATTATTATATGAATTTTTTCCATTTATATCAGAAG
>NW_017170580.1:0-209 GCF_001652005.2 Ceratina calcarata | reverse complement strand
GCCGAACATCAGCTGACACTTCCATAGAATAGGAACTTTTTATAGTTTATATAAGCAACCGCTGCACTCAACCTTTTCTTATGCAAGAATTTCTCTTTCGACATCCAACATTCAAGCCTTAGTATTTCTTCTTCTAAAGATCATTAATAATAAGTGTCTAATACATTCATTCACGTTTTATACTAATCTTTCATAGATCGTTGGAAATA
>NW_017170579.1:0-209 GCF_001652005.2 Ceratina calcarata | reverse complement strand
CAAACATCTGTATGAACTATGAACAATGGTCGTTTAACATAAGTTTTATCTTTTACTCTAATAAAAGGTAATCTTGATTGTTTACCTAATATGCAAGTTTCACATAACGTCTCACTCGGTACTATTTTCTCAATTTGATTAATGTCATTGAACGTTTGTTTACTTTTTATTTCTAAAAACTTATTCCTACTCACATGTCCTAAACGCTG
>NW_017170578.1:0-209 GCF_001652005.2 Ceratina calcarata | reverse complement strand
TATAGGGGTAATTGGTTATATTTTGGTGGTGGGGTTTTTGGTATGTAGCAATTCCTATTGGGCTTGTGGTTTTTACTTTGTTTTGTTGGGTATGTTTTTATTGTTCTTAAGTTGGAATGGACGGAGGTTGTTTTCTCTCTTTTTTGGATAATGTTTTAGCGCTGTCTTGTTTCTTTTTGTTTCTTGTCAAGGGTTCCTCGGTGTGATGT
>NW_017170577.1:0-209 GCF_001652005.2 Ceratina calcarata | reverse complement strand
GTTCGAGGGTGTCTAAGTGTTTATACGATTTAATCGTTGTATTGGTTTCTAGGAACTGTGTCGGGGCAATTTACCCTATAATGTGGCTCGCCACGTGCCAATGAAGTCACTCTGACAGGAACAGAATGGGGAAACTACGTATTGCGGAAATAAATGTAGGTCATTATTTATTAATACACAGAATAGAGAATTAAAAAGAACTTGCCAGA
>NW_017170576.1:0-209 GCF_001652005.2 Ceratina calcarata | reverse complement strand
GCTCCCGACTTTTTGGTTTCGGGCATCTCGGTGATACGTGCCCCGTTTCCCCGCAATTGTAACATCGGATCGTCTTCTTCTGTAACTCGGGTTTTTCCCTTAAATCGCTGTTTCCTTTATTCGGCTTCTTATCACTAGTCGAAACCCTTTTTGTGTCCAGCGTAATCTTCTCGAACGCCTCCAATAAATCGGCAGTCGATTGAAATCGT
>NW_017170575.1:0-209 GCF_001652005.2 Ceratina calcarata | reverse complement strand
CAAAGAAACCCCTTGAAATAGCTAAAAATTACGAATGTTCGGCAGTGGTAATCCGGAAAAAGGCTATAGGTACTTTTTTACCCTTATCTCATGTTTGAAGGGACCGGGGGCCTCGAGCTGGAGAAGCTTAGAAATAACGGTTCATAGGCTGACCAACAGGCCCGAAAACTCGTACAGATCTGGTCGTAAATAGCAATGAGCCTTGTACC
>NW_017170573.1:0-209 GCF_001652005.2 Ceratina calcarata | reverse complement strand
CAATGTTTTCAATGATTATACTGAATTACAATGTAATTCTAAGGCCGTGATATTAATTTATATATGATTTTGTGATAAAAAATAGTTCATTTTTGACTACATATACATATATGTATATTATAGAGATGGGGGATACGATTTATAATTGTTTTAATTTCGCATAAGTGTACGTGATCGAAAAGTTTGGAGACCACTGCTATAAAGTACAT
>NW_017170572.1:0-209 GCF_001652005.2 Ceratina calcarata | reverse complement strand
GTATAATATACATTTTTATTTAATAATTAATATTGTAATAACTTACATAATTAACACAGCGCAATTCGGGTGGGAATTATATAATCTAATTTAACATAAATAAATTCATATTTAATCACAATTCGATTGAATTCTATAGAAAATTGTTAGAATTTATGAAATACAATTTAAAGTAGATGTACAAAAAATATCCACTTTATATTTCAATG
>NW_017170571.1:0-209 GCF_001652005.2 Ceratina calcarata | reverse complement strand
CTGTCCTCATATCCCCAAGGACATCGGAGTAGCATGGACTAAACGAGTGAGACCGCTCTTGTCCCAGGTCGGAAATTAAAAACTTTAGATTCAAGTTCGTCGAACTTTGCTGAGGCGATTGACCGTAGATAGCTGCCAAGCCGTAGGAGGGGGAAAGTCCGGACCCGGGTGTTTGCCCGACGTTCGACACGAGACCCGAAAGGTCACCG
>NW_017170570.1:0-1316 GCF_001652005.2 Ceratina calcarata | reverse complement strand
TCGCTTTGCTTAGGATCTCGGGTAGTTTAAGTTTGCCATTGGAGGTTTCAGAGATTTCCTTATAGCATCCCCAAACACTTAGGCCCTAAACATCGCGCGGTCCGCGGCCTGAACTGGACCCCCAGGCCTCGTCCACCGCGGGCGCCAACGCTGTCAGCAGCCATGTGTTCATACTCAACCCGAGCCGATGCTATTCTTTTTCCAGCATTCCAAACGCTCGTCACACAGCCGTGTCCGTTGACAAATTTATTACTAATAAATACGCGTTTTCTCTAAACAGTGCTGTCCACAGCCATCTGTTTTTACTCACGCTTCGAACCCGAGCCCGCTTTCTCCCAAGAAAGGACAATAAATTGGCTCCAAACATTTGAACTGGTCGAGGCCCTAGGTGACACACAATGTCCTTCCTGTGCCCGTGCGTCCAAGCACTTCAAGTGTTCGTCGCGCCGTTCAGTCTTACAATAATTTATTGTTTCCAAATGTCGCGTTCGTTGTTCTCGTATTCACCCAGGCAAGCCTGTGGCGCAGGAAAAACTCAACGTATTTTCTCACGCTGAGAAAACCATACGCCAAGAACAACGATTCAAAAATTTCGGCAAGCTACTTGAGTCTAATAAATCTACCCGTGAGCGTCGTCGACCAAATGTATCCACGAGCAAGATAACGACCTAGACTAAACACGCACAATACGACCGATACTTGAGATACGCGAGCTACGCGAGCCAGCTTATCTCNAGGAAACACTTCCAAGTTTTCCATCCGTTCCGGGCCTCGCCGTTTACCGGCCTTCATCGGTCGAAGGCGAGGAGATCGAGCAGGAAGCTGATAGAGTTAATTGCGCTAATGCTTGTTCACGGCACGAACGCAGAACGTAGAGAGAACAATTATCGCTCGACACGCACGTACGTTTCGCTCCTATTCCCCCACTTTTCTAGAATCGCCCGTCGTTAGTCGATCTCTTACATTTTGGCAATATCACAGTGTACGATATATGTAAAAAAATGTCTTTTACACACTTTTTAAGGCATATCATGTAGTAAATTAATTCCTCTAACTTGTTGCTTAATAGTTAGCTAATTTGTTAGGCCGGGCGCACCTAACACAAAAACAGGAACAATTTTTTTCAGTCTGTCATCGGTAGGGAACATATTTACAACCACAACGTTAATCACTTCTTGCTTCAGCATTCAGCTATTCGGGTATCAGCTTCACAGTATCCATTATTCGAATTTTGATATTTATTTCACTTTAGAATATACTATTTCATAACACGAGGCCGAAAAAGACAATTTTCGGCGCCTATAAAGTGGACCGAA
>NW_017170569.1:0-209 GCF_001652005.2 Ceratina calcarata | reverse complement strand
TTCGGACGCCAATTGGCGCCTACAGTACCGGAAAGCCAATGTGTTTCGGACGCCAGTAGGCGCCAACAGTAGTCAAAGGGTTAAGAAATCATTATCTCATGTATTAAGTCGTCCGACGATACCTTGCCACGATTACACTTCACGATTTTCTCACGTATTTTCACCGGGACTCGACCATAGCAGTGATCAATAATGCACGGAAATTGCAG
>NW_017170568.1:0-209 GCF_001652005.2 Ceratina calcarata | reverse complement strand
TGGTCGCGTCGTCCCCACTTTCCGGCCGAGGGATAAAATATCCGACCCCTGCTCCCGTCCTCAACCTGGCCATACTGCCTTGGGGCGGCGGTGCAGGGTACCAATACCCCGCTGGTGGTGCTCCTTGGGACGGGGGTGCGGGATACCAGCAGCATTACCAGATTTTTACCCAAGGCCGCAAAGTGGGGACGACGCGACCATGGTGGGGA
>NW_017170566.1:0-209 GCF_001652005.2 Ceratina calcarata | reverse complement strand
CTTCGATGCTCTGGTGTCTTGTTTCACGTGTTATCGAAAAATATTATATACCTTTATTCTCGTTTTTTCTGCAAATATGAATAATTTTTAAAACAGCCTGATTTGCTACGCAAACATTTCGTATCGAAATTAGCGTTACTTTTCTCATTCTTTTATTGTCAATATTTATTCATTTGAAATAAATGATTTCTCTTAGTTTTATGTATAGT
>NW_017170565.1:0-209 GCF_001652005.2 Ceratina calcarata | reverse complement strand
TCAAGGTGTTAACCTGAAGCCTCCATTGTAATCGACGAACAATTATCACAGGAATATAATACGTATAATAATACGCCAGACGGCTATGACACTTGAATTAATCATGATCACACCTGAAATACTTAAAGCTATTAGAAATATTTTTCATATGCTAATTCGCATGATTCATTTTTTATCTTTATTAGCTACATCGTTTCATTACAGTAACA
>NW_017170564.1:0-209 GCF_001652005.2 Ceratina calcarata | reverse complement strand
TAATCGAACGAGCAAGCTAGTGCACATCACGCGGATTGCCGCTCGGGAGGAATGCTGCGAAGATGACGAACGCCTCAGGAAGAAATTGGAAACAATGGCAAGAGAAGGTATCCTGGATGGACTGCCGGACAGGATCGTGGCCCGTGTCCAACGTATGGAACACAAGATCGAGACACTGGACGACGCCATAGACGCTGTTCTTGAAATCG
>NW_017170563.1:0-209 GCF_001652005.2 Ceratina calcarata | reverse complement strand
GTACATAAATTAAATTCGAAAAAAAGAAATGTATTTCTAACATCCATAAATAAATACTCTGATGTACATTGAAAGTAACAAATACAATTCTAATTTAATTAATATTCCTGTGAAATCCAGCTCGAGAAAGTCGTGAAATCAATATGAATCGCCAAGTATTCATTTTCGGAATTTTAGTAATTTTAGATAAAAACAAATAAACATATGCT
>NW_017170562.1:0-209 GCF_001652005.2 Ceratina calcarata | reverse complement strand
TCCGCTGAGAAATTGTGCCTCGTAGTAGCCAACATACATGTCACGCTTTTCCAGAGAAGACTTAATGTCTCGGAAGAAGGCGAACGTCGTTCTACCCTTGCGCAAGACTCTCCGACACACAAGCCACAGACCATCGAAGCCCAGGAACTACACAGCTCGCACACCGCAAGTCGGGTTACAGCCCGAGCGGAACGCAAGCGGCTGCCGTA
>NW_017170561.1:0-209 GCF_001652005.2 Ceratina calcarata | reverse complement strand
CCCATACCACAAGATCTCGACGAAATAGTATTACTTCGATCTAACTTTCACATTTCAACTTATTTTAATAATAATACACACTATGATTGCACGAATTGTATTTTAACAAATAACGAGACAATCTTTAATGGCCAATAATATTCTTTTTACTTCTTAAAAGAATACAGCCTTTCCTTCTATTGAATAGCAATAATAAATAGCTCTACACT
>NW_017170560.1:0-209 GCF_001652005.2 Ceratina calcarata | reverse complement strand
TGTTTGCTCAGTTGGGAGAGATTTTGAAAATCGGTTTTCCTTTTGTCTTCCTCGACTGTCTGGTCCCTGTTCGATTGATTGTATTGTTTGAAATTTTGTGCGGAAATGTCTGGATATCTGAAATTCGTACAGATTAATTTACATAGGTCGAGAGCAGCGGTAGGTGCGTTGTCAAATTTGATGGTGAAAGATGGGCTGGATATAGCGCT
>NW_017170559.1:0-1315 GCF_001652005.2 Ceratina calcarata | reverse complement strand
TTATATATACAATTAAAATATCTCCTAAACTAATGATTTCTTTACACAAATGGATTAGTACGTTTTTGTAAAGAATACGAAGAAGCATCAGCTGATGTAATAAAAAATATATGATTCTATTTAAAAAAAACATTAATGACCTTCATATGTTCTTTACACGTCCACCCACAAAAAAGGTACTATCAGAATGTGCCTCTCTCAAAACCATTCAACTTCATGTGAAACATTGTTTGCTATGCGTAATAATAATGACGTAAATGTAGATGGCAAAATGTAACGATCCACCCTTATACATACGTGTTACCCACAGTGAAAAGGATAAGTACACGTATAATTCAAGCGCTAATCACCTATCATTCTATTGTATAAAATTCTTTTGTAAGAACACACCTTCCTTCTAATTAGTTCATGTAATACTAGTCCCACTATAATAGTAAAATATAAAATTGAAACAAGAAGATTTATTTTAGTAAAAGAGCAAGACAACATTTTGTTTCATATCATACTAACTATATCAGTTAATATCGAGTCATAACAAAGTTCATTAAAAGGCTTGCCCTTTGATGCAAGTACCTGCGTATGTGCATTTGTTAATATGAAAGGTGAATATGAATGGTGGACCAACTGTGGGTTGATAAGTCCCGAATGATCCCTGCTGATGGAAGCTTGACGGGGATATTGCGTTAATTATATTTGAGCAAAATTAATGAAGAGTGTCGGCCGATCGATATATTCTCGAGAGATCACCAGTTCTGATCATACGCCATTTTCCACGGGAAAGCCAACGCGTCTAGAGAATCAGATTGACTCAAAACCTCAACGCGTTGGACGCGTTGGATTAAAGGTCACGCAAAATGTAACGCGAATCGAGATTGATTTCACCAGTATTGACAATCGAGTACATAAAATATCCGACTGATGGAACTGCAATTAATTATATCTCAATACTAATAAGATTTTTGGAAAATTTGTAAGATTTCCGGCACAATGAACTTATTTTAATGAAACATGGCACTTAACACTTTAAAACAAAACAAGCCGCATCAAAGTCAGGCTGTCCATTTGTTAGATATAGGACTATAGAGACACAAACAGAAACACACGTTTTCGTGCCAAAGGATAAAAAAGGGTTCAACCGTATGACAAGTCGAGCAATGAGAAGATTCTTCTTTTAGAAGCTACACACATACGTATTCGTTCCGAAATCCACTAGGTAATAAGAGGGAAACAAGATATGTAGTGACTATGCACGAGCTTCATGTATTAAGCCGGGTATTCATCTGAGCACGAATGCGAACGAGGCAAGGCGAGTCCG
>NW_017170558.1:0-209 GCF_001652005.2 Ceratina calcarata | reverse complement strand
ATTATAATTTAAGTGACAATGGAAAATTCTAAGATTAGGAGAAACATTACACCCTTTAATGGGGAAAAATATAGTGTATGGAAATTCCGGGTTCGGAATGTATTAAGTGAATTGAATGTGTTAAAAGTGATTGACGAAGACAATGTGCCAAATCCAAAGCCAACAGAATGGGATCAATCCTCAGCGGAAAAAAGCGATGCAAGAAGAGT
>NW_017170557.1:0-209 GCF_001652005.2 Ceratina calcarata | reverse complement strand
AAGTTTAAGAAACTTCACGAGTTGTTCTCGGAAGGTAAACTTGTTCTGCTTTAAATGTAGTTTATAAACAAATTAAGCATTAATTATTGTGATATTATGTAAAGAAAAGAATACTTGTGTCAACAAGTAAGTAACAAGTGTAACTACAATGTAATAGAAACCCAACTACGAGCATTACATGTAGATATAAGACGATAAACCGAGAGTTA
>NW_017170556.1:0-209 GCF_001652005.2 Ceratina calcarata | reverse complement strand
GATTTCTTTTGTCAACGTTGTACACGGAAAAAATGCAACAGCAATTTATCTGATTACTTAATATTAATTCTGATAAATATAATTATTATTAATAGATAAATTACATGATGTTAATGATGTACATGAAATTAAAAGATCATGAATTTAAGTAAAATGTTTGAACACGTACAATAAACTTTAACAGAATATCAGTACTTAAAAAAAAGTCT
>NW_017170555.1:0-209 GCF_001652005.2 Ceratina calcarata | reverse complement strand
GAAATATGAAATACAGAAGAGAGGGTAATGAAAAACTTTCAAACGGTTCCTCTCTCTTTCTAAAAAATAAAATTAAAATGTGTATGACAAGTATGAATGAGGCGTGACTGTTGAGAAAGAACCTAGCGTGTGCGCGTGTGTATATATATTTATACTATATATATATACTAATAGGCTTTAGTATAATATTAGTATATATATATATATAT
>NW_017170554.1:0-209 GCF_001652005.2 Ceratina calcarata | reverse complement strand
GTTTATTCAAGAAGGAATGGAGGTCCCTGGACACGTCGTACGTCGGGCCTGGAGTACGGAATAACCGGGGAATGTAACGTCCCGTCCGTCGTCGTATTAGGAGGCGCCGTCCGTAGTCGTCCTTGTGTCCGCTGTTTGAATTCCTTAACGTCTCCGACGTTCGGTATTCCTGTAATGTTGCAAATGCGGATTAATGAGTATTGCGTCGC
>NW_017170553.1:0-209 GCF_001652005.2 Ceratina calcarata | reverse complement strand
TGCATGCTTCTAGTATACAAATCTGTCCAGCTAGTATCTCGTAACGAACTGTAATAGTGGTTATTTAAGTATGTACTGGCTATTCAGTCAAACCCAACAGTTTATGTATCTTAGAGAAACGCATTTCATACATTCGCCAATTATTCCAAATGTATAATGAAAATGAAATCAGACGTCGGAAGAACAATGATTTTCGATGAAAAAAGTTT
>NW_017170552.1:0-209 GCF_001652005.2 Ceratina calcarata | reverse complement strand
GCTATCGAATGGCGCAAACGGCGCTTCATTCGGTTCAAGGGCACATATGACCCCTTTATCCAGCTAGGCCTTTTATTCATACAAATACATTTAATTGAAGAAATGTTCAACTAACGCCTCTTGAGCAGCTAAGCCGCTCGAAGGTTGAAGACTGTGAATATTTCATACTGGCACTTCAAGTTGTCCGTTTTTCTCTTCGTCCTCGTTAT
>NW_017170551.1:0-209 GCF_001652005.2 Ceratina calcarata | reverse complement strand
GCCGACGCCTGCAGCCACTAAAACCATCGACTCCTTCTTCTTCTTCTTCTTCTTCTTCCTCTTCCTCTTCTTCTCCGTCTTACTTTTCTTTTTCCTGTTCTTTCTTTTCCACCTCCGCCAATCTCCTCCTTCGCGGCTAGTTCCTCCACCTCTTCTCCACCTTCTTCTGCTTCTGCATTTGCACCCGCGCTCCACCTTCCTCACCGATC
>NW_017170550.1:0-209 GCF_001652005.2 Ceratina calcarata | reverse complement strand
CGTGTCGGAGTTTCGCTCGCGCTTTCCTAATTAGGACTAGAAGTTCACGATTAATGGAATCGTCGAACAGCCCGCGTACGATAAGTATTATCGTTTGATCGATGAATCACGGAGATCACGACGTAGTGAAAGGATCACGCGATTCGTAATACGATTCAAACTCGTGTAACGACCACGTGCAGAACACGGTTTCTGCGACGCACGATTTG
>NW_017170548.1:0-1317 GCF_001652005.2 Ceratina calcarata | reverse complement strand
CAATGGCTCTCTGCAAAAAGTTCTCTCCATCGGACGATAAAGCAGATGAGACGGAGGTTCACTCCGAAATCAGACAGCAAAACAGAACCTATCTAAATCTTAACATGGAGACGGAATTAACGCTTCAAGAAATAGATGAAGCAGTTAAGAAAATGAAATCTGGGAAGGCGCCCGGAGTTGATTCACTTCCGCCGGAGGTGATCAAAAGAATTTTGAAGACCAGGGGAATACTATTGTACATATTATTTAATAAGTGCTGGAATAAAGCAGAGTTTCCTGTACTATGGAAAACTGCTAATGTACTAGCGATACCAAAGAAGATTGATTCAGACCTAAAATCTATAAAGTCTTATAGACCAATTGCCCTGCTCCCTTCAATAAGTAAGGTGTTCGAGAGGACTTTGGTAAGGCGAATACAAGAAGTCTATGAAGAAGCGGAGTTTAGCAGTGAAAGACAGTTTGGATTCAAGAAAGGCTTGGGCACAGAAGATGCTCTAATGAGTTTGACGGATGAAATAAGTCGGACAGATAAGAAGTATGTGCTTCTTATTTTTATGGACATCGAAGGAGCATTCGACAACTTGTGGTGGCCGGCCATTGAAAACAGACTGCTGCAAGCTGGATGCAGTAGCCACTTGTTGAAAATCGTACATAGTTACTTCTCACATAGAAAATTAATTATGACCAACAACCACTGGGTCATAAAGTATAAAGTCAAAAGAGGTTGCCCACAGGGGTCCATTTTTGGACCTGCTGCATGGAACTGGTGTTTGGATAAATTCCTGAAGCAATTGATCAACGAAATAAACAGAGAAGAAGCATGGGTTAACGCCTATGCAGATGACGTTGCTTTTGTAATAAAGGCAAACGCCAGAACGGAGATGGAGCGAATTGGCAACTTTTTGGTCAGTTCGTTCCAAAAATGGTGCAAGGAGAACAAGCTGAAGATCTCCGAAACAAAGACTGTTGCTTTATTGGTAAAAGGCCAATTGGACATAAGAAGACCACCACAGATAAAAGTTTNAGTTTCTTGCCTCACGTTAAGACGTTGAGGGAGAAGTTGGCGAGGTACACTGCCTCGTTGAGAAGACATGTACACGAAGACTGGGGGATCAAGAGGCCAATTTTGGACATATACTACAAAACGGTATGTGTGCCAATCTTTACATATGGATGTGTAGTTTGGTACAAGAAAGCTGAGAACAAGGCAATTCCAAAACAGCTTAATGCTATGCAAAGAGCAATACTCTTGGTCTTTACCGGAGCTTGCCGAACAACTGCAACTGCAGCCATGCAGGTAATAAGTGGCTATAAGCC
>NW_017170547.1:0-209 GCF_001652005.2 Ceratina calcarata | reverse complement strand
GTGCTAAAAAATATAGAAGGAAATATCCAATTAAGTATTGACGCTGACGAAATTTCTTTTTTCAAAATTGCGACAAATGCTTCAAATAAAAGTTGTTTTCTTTCTTACTTCGATATTTAACGAGTTACGTATGATTATTTGGCATTTTATGGGTATTGACGAAATCCGACCATTCCACCGTCGAAACAGCGAACTTTTGACAAAAATTT
>NW_017170546.1:0-209 GCF_001652005.2 Ceratina calcarata | reverse complement strand
TAAACTCCGTAGTCAAATTAAAACGGTTTATAAACTCTGGAAATAATGTTAACTTCTATAATAAGCTCTGATAATAACACGTGTACGTGATCACTGACGTCTCGCAAGAGAAGAAGTAATAGGTGAATGTTAAAGACAAAAGACAGTCCCGAAACCAGCGGTGGTATAACTTTTCCCTCGGCCGGAAAGTGGGGACGACGCGACCATGG
>NW_017170545.1:0-209 GCF_001652005.2 Ceratina calcarata | reverse complement strand
CTGCGTGTACGTTACTGTTTTTCAAATTCCTTCTTCTTTTTTACAACGGGGCGTAATAGTCTAGCAATGGTCTCTAGATCGGATGTTACAACTGTCTGTCTAGCGGTCTTTCGGTCGTAGAGGGCTTCGTGGTTCGAATTTTGTGTTTTTATCGCTCAGGGATATAAGCTGACCGTTGACTTAATTGACTGTCCACGTGTCGCGTTGCC
>NW_017170544.1:0-209 GCF_001652005.2 Ceratina calcarata | reverse complement strand
GTGTCCTCCGTTTGTCCTGCAGCCTATCGACGGCGCCTGCTGCTTCGGTTCGGGCTCCGATTATCACGATCGCTGCGAAAAGACAAAGAAATAATTATGGGCTCACGTTAATGTTCGAGCCGCACGCTGAATCAACTCAGCAGCGTGCTTAGTTGACTGTATATTTCGGAGGCTTTCCGCACTCCGCTTCGGTCTTTCGAATTACTCCG
>NW_017170543.1:0-209 GCF_001652005.2 Ceratina calcarata | reverse complement strand
ATAAAAATCCGAAACAGGAATGATTGATACGCAATCCTCTATTACGGAAACAGTCGATACGCGGAACACTTCAATCCGCGGAATCCTCTAAACGGAATTACTCGTGACGAACTCCTCAATCACGGAAATCTCCTAACGGAAAGATCGTCTTGCTGAAATCGGCCGTTACCTCGGTCGTCGCGAGGTGGGAATCGCGAGGTATCTCTATC
>NW_017170542.1:0-209 GCF_001652005.2 Ceratina calcarata | reverse complement strand
TTTTCTTTCTCTCAATCGGCTGGTCGCGAATTTCCCACTTGGCTCGGTCTATTCTCTTGTCTATGGCCCATGGCAAGGTAATTCATATCCATATACTTGTGAATGGCAGTGTACATATTATAGACCGTATTCATGTTGGTCAGAAGTTTCCATCTATTGTATGTATATTTGGGAATTTCCTGGTAGATAATTATCTCGTGTAATTGGAG
>NW_017170541.1:0-209 GCF_001652005.2 Ceratina calcarata | reverse complement strand
TGCGTGTTAACAAATTACCGCCGATGCGCATCCGTACACGCACCTGGTGACAGATTCCGCCAATAGCATGATACCGTTGTTCAGCGATCGGCAACGGATCGTCGTAGTTTGTCTTCACTTCGATTATCGACTCTTTGAAATATACGTTCCAACCGTAAATCCATTATACCAGTGAATAAACGAAAGTGGTGTCCAACCAAGCATTCCAT
>NW_017170540.1:0-209 GCF_001652005.2 Ceratina calcarata | reverse complement strand
GCATAACACCCGTTCTCCCGGCTGAACCTCGTTAGGGCCACCTATCCCTAACATTAGTATTATTTATAAATTTGTTTGCATGTAGTTTGCATGTTGTTTTGAACAGGCCGTGGCTATACAGGGCCCACTACATTGACTTTCAACCCTTGTGGCGCGCGGTCTTCCGAAATCATATTTACACGGTGTGTGTTTTATATACTTGCGTGTAT
>NW_017170539.1:0-209 GCF_001652005.2 Ceratina calcarata | reverse complement strand
CAGGTGCTATTACGTGAAAATTAATTTTTAGATATTGTCTTCCCTTTGGTTTATTTCTTACATTGTTATGGGTACTGTACGCTATGGACATCGATTTAATATTAAAAAAATTTAAAAGATAATGAAATGTTGTATTATCTAGAGTTTTTTAAAGTATTGTGTACCCATTACTTTTAGACCACTACAACTACTTCGTCGTTCAATTCAAG
>NW_017170538.1:0-209 GCF_001652005.2 Ceratina calcarata | reverse complement strand
TTTTTACATCTACAAATTTTTATTAGAGACGATAACAAAATAGTTAAAAATCATCTTCTTCACATTTTTATTCGAGACTTCGACGAATAGCAATTTTTTCAAATTTCTACCGTCCCATAGAAAATTAAATTGTATGGTCCAATATTATAAAAGATATTCCGTTTTAAAATATATTCGAATATTAATGGGAGCCATTGTATATACAAGAA
>NW_017170537.1:0-1317 GCF_001652005.2 Ceratina calcarata | reverse complement strand
AAGATTAATAAGATCAGAGAATCTTTAAAATTATGGTACTTCCATTGAAACGTGGATATATTATTGAGACTGTTCATGATTTGTTATACCATTTGATTTAAACATTTAATTCAGGTATCATCTGATGATTAATGTTTGTAAGAGTTTTCGATATGCAACGAGGAAAATCTTCAAGTTTATGGACGGATGTTATATCCAAATAAGCTTTTGAACAACGCATGTATTCCTTGCGAATCGATAACCGAGAAGCATCAGAGAGTTTGGGGCTATGTTTGTTTTACGAGTGCCCTAGTCTGTTTCCATACATACTGGACTGTTTTGTTTCAAAATCGACTATTCAGCATGTTTCCACAATTTCCTATCGCGTGTACTGTCCCAATCGCGGAACCCGCGGTTAACATATTGGCCTGCCCGGTGGAAAAATGATAATGCGTCGGAACGATGGAGGGAGAACCGTATCAAGAGAATTGAGTGCATTTGTAGAAGAAAATCGCGAACGTTTCCTTTCCGTGTAACCCGAATTACTGACGCTATTTAGAAGCACGTGCAGAAATTTATAATCCAAACGAGTAAGTATATTTCACCGGAAGTTCTCAGTTACTCTCGTAGAAAAATAATTAGCCAGTATTTTTCAAGTGTCATTTGTTATTTTTAAATCTTTTGTTTAAATCGTTAGAGGGAAACCAGTGGAGTTATTATGGATATTTATTTATTTGCAGAAATTAGTGGCGAAAAGATATTTGCTCGGTCGTTGGCAATTGCAGCCGTAAAATTATTCGTCGGCACGTTTGCAAGGCAAAGCAAACGAAAACACCTAGGCCACGTAAACAACGAGTAAGTTGGTTTCTTGCGTCCCGGTTTGCCGGAACGTGGCCGCCGTTCTTCAATGACGGTTCACCATTGTTCGACGCATTCCTCCCGGCTAGAACGAACGGAAACTCGTTTGTCGGGACGATGATGTTTGCCGAGACGCTCGAACTCGCCTCCGTGTCCCATCACAATATTGCGTTCGACCAGATTCCACGGGATTGAGAGACTCCACTGTAGAAAAGAAACCAGGTTCTTTTGTCTTTGACAAATCTTTGTCTGTTCACTGGAAACGAGATAAAACAATTCCGACTTTCGGTTGAAAATTTGTTTCAATTCATCAAACGCGGAGTATCATCATAAATTAATTGATTTCAGATACTGTCGTTTGGTTTTAGAAAATTTTTACTCTTCTCTAGTGGATAAAACGATTTAGGGGTTCGGTAGAAAATTGTTTTAGAGTTTGCCAAAGGGCGGAGTATGATGAAAAATGATTAGAGGTCTAATTGC
>NW_017170536.1:0-209 GCF_001652005.2 Ceratina calcarata | reverse complement strand
GGATTTTCGAGTCAAGAGGGTGAATGCCTTTTTTTATACATCGAAATGAAATATCTACACGAGTAAACATGCACCGAAATTATCCCGTCCTTAGTGACCACGTAACACGAAACACACAGTCACAATCCCCACTAAACACTAAGCGCAGAATGATTCCGATAAATTCTTAAGCTTTTTAATCCTTTACGCTACGCACTTGCCACAGGATA
>NW_017170535.1:0-209 GCF_001652005.2 Ceratina calcarata | reverse complement strand
CTTTTACTTGGTGTAAAAATCCGCGGTCTAATTATTATGCATTCATGGATACACAAGTACATATTTGTTTAACTCGTTTAAGGATGTATTGGCTATACAATCAACGCCAAAAGTTTATGTACCTCAGTAAAACACATTTACTATCATTAAAAACAGTGCATTTATCTTCTAATTTCGATATTTAATGAGTTAAGTATGATTATTTGGCA
>NW_017170534.1:0-209 GCF_001652005.2 Ceratina calcarata | reverse complement strand
TTCCACGATTTTTCGTCGAATTTCGATCTACTCGTTTTAATGTGTACGTAAACTGTCGAACCAAAAACTTTTAAATATTTAATTTGAGGCTTTTTACCGTGCCACAATTCATACGGTGTTTTATTTTCTTTTATCGCCTTCGTTGGTGTTCTGTTTATCAAATAAGTGGCAACAAGCACCGCGTCACCCCAGAATGCTTTATCTAAACC
>NW_017170533.1:0-209 GCF_001652005.2 Ceratina calcarata | reverse complement strand
TGCCCGCCGTGTATACTCGCGCTCTGATTGGTCGGGGATTTTTGTTAATAACTCCTCAACCACGCCTCGGACAACTTTTTCACAAATGAAAAAGTTGTTTAAAATCACCTCAGGAACCCCCATTAAGATATGTACCACTAGTCCTCGGACACCGTTTATGTATGAATTGCATTATATTTTAATGCAGTGCAGGATTAGCAGAACTTGAA
>NW_017170532.1:0-209 GCF_001652005.2 Ceratina calcarata | reverse complement strand
AGTCACCAAAAATAACAATATTTACTTTTCCAAAAAAACCGTCGTGGGTATCTGACGTATCAAATATTTCTGTTAAGCGCAAATGAATCAACATAACGTTTGATACCATTGATATCTCATCAATAATGATTAGTTCAACGTTTGTTAATGTTTGTCTAATTTGTTTCAAAGCCGCGACGGACAATTCTTTATATTTTGTTGTACAACCG
>NW_017170531.1:0-209 GCF_001652005.2 Ceratina calcarata | reverse complement strand
ACCGTCCCGGAAGGAACGTAAAATGGAAAACGCGATTGATAAATTATACGATCATGATCGGTAGAACGACACTTTCTTAAACCTGAACGCCAACTTGCAGAGCAGCCAACGGGATGGGATCGGCTCAGGATCGATCGGTAAACGATAAAGTAATGTCTACGAATCGAGGGAACACCGAATGTCCGCCGCGGACCTCTCCGATCTCGCGA
>NW_017170530.1:0-209 GCF_001652005.2 Ceratina calcarata | reverse complement strand
GCCCTACACGCGCTCTTATTGGTCAGTTTTTGTTCGTTAATAATTTAAAAACCTTGAGTCTGCATTTGGGTAAAGGAAATTGTTTTAGAAACACTCAGAGAATAATCTCTCATTGGCTGTAACACTTTTTCTGGGACATTATGTAAAAATTGCAATATTTACTGCAATTTTGGTTAAAAATTGAAACTTTTGAGAACGATGGGTCGATG
>NW_017170529.1:0-209 GCF_001652005.2 Ceratina calcarata | reverse complement strand
CGCCATTTTGTCAGATTTCAACATTTCTTGGATATCCTACGTCATTCAACAATAAAGCATGTCGAGTTTAAGAGCGTCTTTGTCGTTTTTCATTTCAGGCACCCTAGCGAACTGTATGAAGTCAGCAGTTGAAGCACTTTTCTTTGGCGTCTCGGGAAATAGCGCATAACTTGGTCGCCTTTAGTTATTTTTGTACGAAAAAATTATTT
>NW_017170528.1:0-209 GCF_001652005.2 Ceratina calcarata | reverse complement strand
TTAATGAATGCTTAATGAGAGTCACTGTAAAGAGAGAATAATTAGAGACGAAAAACATTAATATCAATATCAATTACGCACCTGCATCCGGTCCAAATGATAAGACCACAAAACTCGAGCAACAAACTGCACGTGCAATTCCGCTGACACTAGCATCAGCATTTTCACTAGTAGAACAATTGAATTGCTGACCCATCATCAGCAAATTT
>NW_017170527.1:0-209 GCF_001652005.2 Ceratina calcarata | reverse complement strand
GTCGAAACGGCGAACTTTTGGCAAAAAATTTCGTTTTTCTTCAATAACTCCTAAATCGTTGGTCCTACGGGAAAATTGTGAAAACGACCTTTCTTGTAGAGGACGACGAGATCTACAATTACTGTATAAAAACTTTTAGCTAGCATTAATAGTGTACGAGTTATTAATGAAAAACGAAAAAACAGTTTTTTGCAAATTACTCGTAAACT
>NW_017170526.1:0-1317 GCF_001652005.2 Ceratina calcarata | reverse complement strand
ATCATTTTATTCATTCCATTATCACTTCAATGCCCCCTAAATCGCTCGACTCTTTTTCAAGGTCAGACCTTGGTAAAACTCGGGAGATTCGTCGAGGCTTTGGAGGAGCTGCAGATGGCCGCTAAGATTACCGAGGAAGAGGGTGACACGCCGATGTTATCCTACATCCAGGATCTTATCGAGCAAGTGACCCGCGCTCTCCGCAAGATTCCATACGAGTACGGGACTACTTGGGGAGTGACCAGTGCCGGGATCAGTCACGAGCAACGGACCGAGGAGAATTCGAGTCTGTTCATCAGCAGCGAGGAGACCGTGATAACAACGGTGTTTTCGCAGAGGAGGGTGATCACCGAGTGTCTGGAGGAATCCAGCAACGAGGACGACGAGGAGGAGGAGTTAACGACGCATTCAGAGAAGATCGCACAGACTTACCGTGAAAGCACGGTACGCTCGGATCTCGGAGAACGGGAAGAGGAGCAAGACGTCCCTGCAGGCAGCTCTACGTTCAGAGTCGAAGACACGACTGAGAGCAAGAAAAAAGTTGTTTCTCCTTCCTCGTTCTCCTCCTCTTCCTCCTCTTCTTCTTCTTCTTCTTCTCTGTCGATATCGTTCGACGAGAAAAGTGAAAACGTTAAAGATTTGGGGGAGTCGACGAACAGGACCGAGAACGATATTCAGCACGAGGGGCTGAAGGGTGAAAGCAGCAGTAAAGCATCTTTGAGGAGCGATAACACGACGGCGACTTATGTCATTCAAAAGGAATCTACTTTAGAAGAGAAGAAACGTGCGACTGTTATTGACGAGAACGAGATGATCACTGAACTGAGAATGACAGTCGACGATAAGGAAGGGAATCGTAGAATAACCGAGGCTTTGAAGATGGTTAATTGCAACGATAGCGAACAGAGACAGGATATGATTAACGCTATTCGCGTTATCGAAGAGCTGGGGAAGAAGGACGAGGTGGAACTTTTGGATATGCTCAGAGACATGCTGTTAACTACCGAGGGGCGAGACTATCTGGGAAACTCCGGGGACGGGTTTAGAACCTCGAGATCCGGCGACGACAGGCAGAGTGGAATTACGACCAATCGGTTGACGAGAACCTCGTCTTTGCCACCGTCTCCAAGGCAATGTAATGTCAATGAGGATTTTCGTAAATGTCCCATGCCTTTGCCGTCCAATTAATAATCCTCTTTTGCTAGTCTATTAAAATATTCTCATCTATGTATATTTTTTTATCAGTGATTCACCTCTACTATTCTATACGTCTGCTATTTTATTTATTAAATATCTATTTAAATTTCAAGTACCAAT
>NW_017170525.1:0-209 GCF_001652005.2 Ceratina calcarata | reverse complement strand
TTGTATGTCGTATCCCTTTCTCATTTAATAATGTCCGGAATTCATTATTAGTAAATTCCGTACCATTGTCTGATCTTATCGCTAATATTCTTTTGTTAAACATATGAAAATTTATGAATAGATATGAAAATATCTATTCATATATTCTTTAAAATTACTACATGTCTCATCTTTGGTTTTCAGAAAATATACACATATATATCTGCTAA
>NW_017170524.1:0-209 GCF_001652005.2 Ceratina calcarata | reverse complement strand
TCGATATTTTGAGAAAAAAAAATTTTTCGATTTTTCTGAGATTTTTCCAAGGGGTGTACCCCTTCAATTTTTGCGAAATTTTCGTTTTTTGTCAATAACTCCTAAACGAATGGACTTACGGAAAAATTGCATAGGACCTTTTTTGTAGAGCTCGACGAGATCTACAATTTCCATATAAAAACTTTTCGCTAGCGTCCATAGTTAACGAG
>NW_017170523.1:0-209 GCF_001652005.2 Ceratina calcarata | reverse complement strand
TTCTTTACGTGATTTATTCGTTTTATGATTTTCAGCTTGTTTTATTTCATGTTTAGGCTTTCCTGCTTGGGGTTTTGCACATTTTGTATTATTCCTGCCTGATTTATTTCTACGTTCTTTTCGTCTACTTCTCGTTTCCTCTCTTTGTTTGTTCATGCCGTTTTCTTTTGTAGTTACTGGTCGTCTGTTTGTTCGGTCCATCTGTTTCT
>NW_017170522.1:0-209 GCF_001652005.2 Ceratina calcarata | reverse complement strand
TTTTCATACACTTAATTGTATTTGATTTATTGTATAATTTCTGCCATTATTTATGACCTAACAGAGCGGTTAAATGACCGCTTTTGAAATTATTATCTGTTATATTGTATAATTATTACATGATAATTATTTTGTATTTTATTGCCTGTGCTAAATTCTGTATTATCTATAATCAACTGCAAAAGAATATGTTTATTTGAAAAGTGGTT
>NW_017170521.1:0-209 GCF_001652005.2 Ceratina calcarata | reverse complement strand
CTGAAATCTACTTAGGTAGTTCACACTGAAAGCTATATCTGGCCTAGTACCAGTGATTACATATAATAGTTCCCCAATCAAATTTCGATACTTTATTCTCTCATCTGTTTCATCTGCAGGTCTTAATTTCAGGCCTATCTCCATAGGTGTACTATGAAATCTCGCATTCTCCAAATTATATTTTTTCGCTAACGACTCAATGTAATTTT
>NW_017170520.1:0-209 GCF_001652005.2 Ceratina calcarata | reverse complement strand
TAGCAATCGAGGGATCGATGATGGTTTTCTATGGAGGTCTCGGGTGTCTGTTTATCCGGCAGGTCGTCTATTGCCTTCTTGTATGGAGGCAGGGTCAGTTAGTGAACTGGAATTTTTCATATGAAGGTTAGTTTCTGTTCTCCTATTATTTCTCCTTTAGTTTTGGATTTTGTTTCATTGAGCGTTGTTGTTCATTCATTTACCGTTAC
>NW_017170519.1:0-209 GCF_001652005.2 Ceratina calcarata | reverse complement strand
TGGCCAATCTTGGTTAGGCGCACGAAACGACGGCAACGATGCAGTCAAGGTAGGATGAATATGGGCTGATATCGAGACGCTTACCTCTCTCGTGAGTGATTCCACGGTGATTAATACCTTTCCTCTTCTGTGAGTGCTCCGATTGCCACCAATACCAATGATAGAGATGGTCGAGTGTGTGCGGGTAAGTTCGAGCAGTCTTACCAGGT
>NW_017170518.1:0-209 GCF_001652005.2 Ceratina calcarata | reverse complement strand
CTCTTCTAGCGAACAGCAATAATTATCTTAATTTTTATAAGAGAGTATTATTTGTGGAATGATATTTAGGTGTCGTGAGTTTTTATAATGTCGACAATTTTTTAAACAATTGCTGATATTTACCAAAAAATCATAAAGTTCTTATAATTATTTATAAAGTATCATAAATAATTTTTTATAGATGATTTTCCTTGTTTTCATCTCATTGG
>NW_017170517.1:0-209 GCF_001652005.2 Ceratina calcarata | reverse complement strand
TAATATATTCGCGTCAAATTGAGTCAGCTAGTTGGTAGAAGCAGAATCGAGCCGCGAATAACCAAGGAATTGTCTGCGAATTATTGAGTAAAAAGCCGAGGACCATGGACCGGGTCTGTCGGCCTATAATCAATTGATCAATCGATCGGCGAATCCATTGACTCGCTTGTAGCGTCGGGGACGTGACCGCGCATCACCGTTCAATATTA
>NW_017170516.1:0-209 GCF_001652005.2 Ceratina calcarata | reverse complement strand
TTTTAACATAATTTTGATGTGTTAAAATAAAAACAATTTTAAACTACGCTCATCACGACCACGTACAGCTAGTAACAATGAAACTGAGCCAATTTGGGCTTGTATTAGTTCTCCTAGGGGACAAAATTCAAAACTAGTAATAAGTTCATGTCTGATTTCTTCAATTTTCGATTTGGCATCCATACTGATGGATTTTAACATAATTTTGA
>NW_017170515.1:0-1318 GCF_001652005.2 Ceratina calcarata | reverse complement strand
GATGGTAAGCATAAACGCTTAGAACCTTTCACTATTAGTTCTGCATGATCTGAGTCTAGAGTTTAACAATTTGACCGTGCTAAGCATGAGTTTGATATTTACAAGGTCTCCCAGGGTTTTGAATTCATTAAAGAGCTCCGATATATTTTCCTGCTCTAGGAAATTTGGGGACTCATTGAATTGACTGGGAGAAACTCCTTTTAACGGGTCAGCATATGAATTACCAGTTCTAGACTTTAAATTATTTAGGCCCATCTGTCTCTACGTGTTAGTCTGACTTGCACCTAGCAGCGGAGCGGCACTGAAAGGGGTGTGTTGAATTGCATCTGTATTTCTGAAAAACCTATCTTTTTTATGAGAGCTTGCTCGAGCACTTAGGTAATTTAAGAGCGCTGGACATTTGGAGTAATTAACCGTATGCTCTCCACCACAGTTAGCCACAGTAAGACCAGAACTCCGAAGGTCTAAGAGAACTTCAACTGGAGTGTCCGGCAGACCTTTGAGGACAGCGCTGAGCGTCTTCTCACTACTATTTGTAAACGTGTAGAAAGAGTGGTTATGTTTTCTCAGGAATTCAGTTTTTTCTGAGTTTGAAAATTGTATTCTAATATCCTCTTTTAACAATTTCAATCTAAAAGTTTTCCCGCACAACTCAACTAGTTGCTTCTCGAAAATTTTTGCTGAGCATTTGAAATTTGAAATGTAAATAGGCGGCACTTTGGCAGACACCTTACGCTCCGCCTCATCCGAATTTAAGTTTGGGGAATCCGTATATCGACTTCCCGTAGGTGCATCTACTCTAAGTTGGGAAGTTTCGTTATTTTCTAAAACCGGCTGTTCGATGTTCGCACTGAACGCATTTTACAAAATGTGAAACATATGTTTTGACATTTGCAATAACCTCTATGGCGTTCGTATCAGCAAATGTATTCTTACTTGTGTTAAGAACAGGACTTCTCACGCTATGTTCTAGGTTAGCCGACCTGTCCGCCGGAACATTAACTAACCTAATGATTCTTTTTTTAAGCTAAGAGTAACCCGAAGCCGAGGAGTCAGAGAAGTCGTGCTCCAACTGAGGTGATACCGATCGCGAATTTATGTTTCTGTTATAGAAGGAAGTACAAGAGAATTCTCATGTGCAGTCGCCTATGTGATCACAAACACTTACCCGATCACCCTCTAATGCGGCAGCCTCATGGCCAACCAATTCACTCAGTTTGTTCAGTACTTTGGGATCGCGAGGTAAGATGTCGAGCTATCAGGGTTGTAAGCAGCGTTGCCGTATGGAGCGATTATAATCGCGCCTCCTCTGCTCCCG
>NW_017170514.1:0-209 GCF_001652005.2 Ceratina calcarata | reverse complement strand
CAGAATTCCACTTTGCAGGTTGATTTTCGTGTTGTTTCCGTTGAAATACGTATTCTTCACGTGTTTTGGACCGGAATTAATGTGCTGTTCATACATATGTAGTATAGAAGTCGACTCATATGCGCTTAAGCCGGGGGTAGCTCGAGTGGGACTATAAATAAATCCTCAAATATACCCCAGAATTCCACATTCCAGGTTGATTTTCGGGT
>NW_017170513.1:0-209 GCF_001652005.2 Ceratina calcarata | reverse complement strand
ATGTATGAAGCTGAAAGACAGGAAATCGAAGGAAAAAATTTGGAGACATCAATAGAATTAAAACAATTACTCGAAAAATTATAGAAATTACAAAATAATAACTCTCTCAAGGAATACAATAGCTATGAAATATTATAATGCTCATGTAAAAAATTAAAATTAAAAAAGTGATTTGTACTAAAAAATATTTAGCGCAGTATTCGCTCATT
>NW_017170512.1:0-209 GCF_001652005.2 Ceratina calcarata | reverse complement strand
GTACACTACATATGTATGAACAACACATGAATTCTGCTTCCAGACACGTGAAGAAATTTCAACGGACACAATACGAATAACAACCTGGAGAGTTGAATCCTGAGGTATATTTGACGATATATACAGTCACTATCTAGGTACCTTCGGCTTAAGCGCATATAAGTAAACTTGTATACTACATATGTATGAACAACACATGAATTCTGCTT
>NW_017170511.1:0-209 GCF_001652005.2 Ceratina calcarata | reverse complement strand
GCCGTACAAATGCAGCTTTATGTTATTTTTCCATGTAGGAATTGCAAGATTTACATAAGAACACTAGGTGTAATACCATCGAAATGGATTAAATTAAGGAGATTATGACGATAGAGTTATTATGTAATGTGCTCGAGTATATGCATACGTAATTGAATTGCAGCGTGTGTTATTTGACCTAAAAATGTAACACCTTTGTAAGACATCAA
>NW_017170510.1:0-209 GCF_001652005.2 Ceratina calcarata | reverse complement strand
TATTTGTCTTCGTCGGACTCTTCAACGAGATTTGCTCTACCATACGTGTGAACCGCGATTTCAAATAGCCGCTGTTTGGTCACGTGATAGTCCCGAAGGCGGAGCTTGGCTACCTGATGTTGGCTCTCTCAGCGGACTAGCAGAGCAGTCCATGTATACAGGCTGTTCCGTAAAGGGTGTAAGAGCCGAAAATGGCAGATAGGGAGGGT
>NW_017170509.1:0-209 GCF_001652005.2 Ceratina calcarata | reverse complement strand
GTCTAAAACATTTAAACGGGACAAACACGTTTATGACATGACAGACATTAAAACGATTAAAACTGAGTGAATCTAACTGATATTAATCAAACAGAATCTAACGAGTTATCATAGATGGAACAAGTGCCAAATAATTAGGCTGCATATTCATTTAAGCATTGATTTTAAATAAGCAATAAATGCGCATTGTGTATAGTATACAATAGGAA
>NW_017170508.1:0-209 GCF_001652005.2 Ceratina calcarata | reverse complement strand
CTCCGAGCGCGGACTCACTCGCGTCGGTGGACAGGTGGAAGTCCTTTGATACATCTGGGAATTTGAGTACTACCCGTTCGCAGAAAATTTCCTTTGCCTCTCGAAATGCCGCTTGAGCCGTGTCTGTCCACTGGTAGCTCACGTTTTTCTTCAGTAGCGGAAGTAGTGGCTCGATGACGTGAGCATGGTGTGCAGTGAATTTGCTGTAG
>NW_017170507.1:0-209 GCF_001652005.2 Ceratina calcarata | reverse complement strand
CCATGAGTGAAAATATCAAACAAACGTTATGTAAATATAGATATGCAAATGCTTCATTTCATTGAAAGGCTGCACTTCCATAAAGCCCCATGCTCCGAAATGGTTGAAATTTTTGAAATCAATTCTTTTTAAATAATCACGACTGCGCGAAGGATGATTGACAGCTCGGAAAAAAGTTTTTACTATACAGGGTGTCCCAGCTAACTCTG
>NW_017170506.1:0-209 GCF_001652005.2 Ceratina calcarata | reverse complement strand
TTTAAACTGTTTCTGCACTTTTTGGTTATCAATATCGTAAAAGGATATTTTCAATTTTCTTCCGTTTCCCATTTCCCTTACAGCACATTGTGTCTGCGGTGTTGTACGACTTCAAAGAAGCATTTGAAGCGCGCGTGGTTATGAAACGTCCAGAGAAAATATCCAAGGAAATATCAGGCAGTGAGACGAATTTTTTTTTAACCGCATTG
>NW_017170505.1:0-209 GCF_001652005.2 Ceratina calcarata | reverse complement strand
GCAATTTTCGTTTCAATGGTAATTTTCGTTTCATTGTCAGGTCCGCTTTCTTTATATTCCTCAGCGTTCCAACACTGTCTTCGATCTCACTTGAGGACGATGGAACAGCATCTAATTTCTCTTCATCAGCAATATTTTCCACTAAGGTCTTTACTGGTTGACTAACAGGCTTGAAAAATCGCTCTGCTTGTTCATCTTCTTCTACCCTA
>NW_017170504.1:0-1319 GCF_001652005.2 Ceratina calcarata | reverse complement strand
CTTCAATAATTAATAATTCCCTTTAATATGTATTAATATTCCGTTTAATAATTCTCTTTAGTATGTAACTGAATGTTGCGAAGTTCCAGATTCGTCACGAGAATAACTGATACCATAATTTTCGTAGTAAATTATGAGTTGTCGTTTGCCGTTCGCTATTTTCCAGATATTAATGGAAGCAGGAAGACGGTTATTAATATTCAGAATTCAGACTCTTGCGAGCTGTAAATAGATTAAAAGTAAAAAGTTCCTTGTTTCAGAATAAACTTTCACGAACTTTAATAACGATCCAGGAAAGTTGTATTTTTCTGTTCTTATAAATTGATTATCGTACACAGTGTTTTTTCAACGATGTCGGAGGATTATGTAATCAAAACAGCGAAGGTATAGCTGAAAAAATACAAAAAGGGTTTACTAAAATTCTAACCGTTTTTACTGGATTTGCGTATAGTCTCTTATTTTTATATTTTTGCAAGATAACTGAATAACTGATCAAATAAAAAAAATAATGTCCGCAGTTGCGTCACTTGCTATAAAAATGAGACGTTTTCAAATATGCTGTAAAAACATTTATTATACAATGCTTGAATATTTCTATTGTTTAACTAGAAATCCGTTCTATTCTCCTTTTTAAACGAACCATCACCACCGCCGGGACAATTTATTCGCCTGACATGCCTGATTTTTGAGACTGCACGCCGGTCTGTTTAATCCGAACAATTTTCCTTTCAGTCCCATCTAAACCGAGGGAAACCTTCGCGAAAATAACCGTTGAGTGCAAATCGATTTGTTGCACGCCGCTTTTTGTCGCGTTACTTCGTTCCAGGCCGTGAACTTCTGATAACCAAGTGCACGCTGCACTCGCGGCCCCCACGAAATGGATTATAAATACGTGTAGAATTTCAATTTTCGCTAAAACTTGTATTGAGTCTATTACAATTTTTCGATTTATATTACGTATACTTATTTTTGACTATTTGTAATTTAATGTACGATGCGTGCATTTGTTCTCTTTCAAGAATTTTAACTGGTAGCGCCTGTGGCAAGTCGCAACGTTGCTAGCTGGCTGGCTTGTCGTAAGTCAAAGCGGTTCTTAAAGTATGTTTTATTAACGTACAATAGCAACTGTTCCATCTCGGAAAAGATTGTTTAGGTCACGTGTTTAAGACTCAAGTGTGTTTGCTAAGTGCCGACTACCGGCGATTTACAATGCTTCGCCTGAGATTGCAAGCCCCAAGGAAGTTGAATAAACTCGATGAACTTTGAAACGGCACGGGCGTACTAAGAGTTTTACGAGGAGGCGATGAAAAGAATCGTGT
>NW_017170503.1:0-209 GCF_001652005.2 Ceratina calcarata | reverse complement strand
ATAAAACGCTGTACCCAATATTTGAAACAATGCACTTTCAGAAAAAATGATAATTACATACTTGCACTCATATTTTTTTTTATAAATGAAATTAAAGTTCTGTCATTCGACATAAGAATTTAAGATGTAATCACTTTTTTAGTAGTTAATTAGTGTTTTATTAATGTAATTTCTAGTAACTGTTACAATTTGAATAGTTTGTCATTGTT
>NW_017170502.1:0-209 GCF_001652005.2 Ceratina calcarata | reverse complement strand
TAAACCAAGGAAAATTTAAAGTTTTCTTAGATGATTAGCCAGGCTGCTTGTTATTCGTATGATGTGTCGTTTATATTTGTAAAAACTGTAGATGTGTAACTGGGAACAGTAGACGATAAAACAATTTGTCAGATCATACAGATTTCACATTCCGGTCCCTTGAATAGAAACTTTTTATTCAGAATTACAGTTAATGGAAAGAAATGCAA
>NW_017170501.1:0-209 GCF_001652005.2 Ceratina calcarata | reverse complement strand
TGTAGTTATTTCCAGTCAACCGCGATAACCATACCAACTTTTGACGGTGAGAATTTCTTCTTCTGGCGTACTCGGCACATCAGTACAAGTCGACCAATGGCGACAACTCCATTGTATCGACGAAGTGAAATAAACTCGAATCCAATACCGAGTGACGCTCGCTTCAGTTTTCGAAGTCATAATCCGTCGTACCGGCAACCTAAAATTGG
>NW_017170500.1:0-209 GCF_001652005.2 Ceratina calcarata | reverse complement strand
ATAATTTAGTAGATAACTTAAACTTAGAAAACGTAGAAAATGATCACGATTATATTCCAGATGTAAGTAGTATTAGCGAATTTTCCCGAGAAGCTTCTCGTTATATTGCAGGGTATGTTGTGCGACAATTAGAAAAACGTATCGCATGCGTAGCATGCATAAAAGCAATTACGGTTGAAAAAGGAATTTACGGAAACAGTTTGATCGCG
>NW_017170499.1:0-209 GCF_001652005.2 Ceratina calcarata | reverse complement strand
GAGTAGTAACCGTCAAGACCACTACAGGCGAATATAAGCGACCAATTAAAAACTTGTCACCTTTACCCATAGATATTAAGCAAAGCAATGTATTAATTGCACTAGATAGTTCAAGGCGGCCGGCATGTTGCTGCGCAATACACATTCATGTGTCAAGCAGTTATTTTTTTATGTGTAAGCTTCTTTAGCATAATCTTAAAATATCTATC
>NW_017170498.1:0-209 GCF_001652005.2 Ceratina calcarata | reverse complement strand
GCTCTCAGGCAATCTTGACGGAGTTTTGAAATTTCGGGGGTCCACCAGCTCTGGGTGGGGGAGACGTCTAACGGAGGAGCCCTTTGTCATAGATACATTACATATATTGGTAAGTATTTTGCCCACGTTATTGATTTTTTGGTTGGGAGTAGTGAAGTATTACACCACTGATACACGCCGATGGCGTTTTCGCATGCTTCGGTGTTGAA
>NW_017170497.1:0-209 GCF_001652005.2 Ceratina calcarata | reverse complement strand
GGTCGAACTTACGGTCGGCTCGAAAAACGCCGCGCCGCACCGCACCGCACGCTCTTATCTGTGAGGATTGACCAACTCGTAAGTACTTAGCACGATTGAGCGATCAGAAACGGTGTACTGCTTTATAATTGCGAGTACGTATCGAGCTATTATTTTATGTAAAAGAGCCACTCGTCTGGCAGCGTACTGCCGAACAATTCCTCCTTGTG
>NW_017170496.1:0-209 GCF_001652005.2 Ceratina calcarata | reverse complement strand
GTAAAACCACAAATATAAACGGAATTCCTTTCCTGCGCACCACGTTACCTTCTCTCCTCCGCTGTCTCTCTCTCATGATGCTATTTCTTAACGCCCGCCACATCTGCTCACTACGTTTAGAAGCGCCGTTCTCTTTGGATGACATTTTTATTCACCTTTTTACCACTTTTGAATAATACAAATCTTATGCAATACGGCAAAAATGTATG
>NW_017170495.1:0-209 GCF_001652005.2 Ceratina calcarata | reverse complement strand
TGAATAAGAGTGCGTGTGTAGGGCCCACGCTATGCTACGGCCGAGCGTCACGATCTGAGCCAACCTATCCGTGGCTGGGCACGGGTCATACTTGTGCTCTTGTTGGTTACTGTTTTTCGTTAATAATTCAAAAACCATAGCTCATTTTACATTCTACCAAAGGAAATTGTTGTTAGTCTAGCGTTAATACCTCCAGAATCACCCCTTTT
>NW_017170494.1:0-1320 GCF_001652005.2 Ceratina calcarata | reverse complement strand
GTATTAAGAAACGTCTCGCTTATAAAAAGAACTATAAAAAGAAGATATTTTAATAAACTTTAAGCCAGAAGAAATGAGTTTCATACAGCAAACGGGTTTATTTCCAATACTAAAATATATTACAAAATATGTTTTTAATTCATGAAAACGATTCTGAATTTAAAATTATAATCTAATCTTGGAGGATATCCTGGCGATATTCTTGGAAGCAAACTCGGCTTATAACATTACGATTCTTAACCAATTATCACAAAGCTGATCTACTTTCGTAAGTCTTGTCTCTGCCGAAGCTTTCCGAGAATTATAAGCGTCAAAGCGATCTAATGAGAAAAGCTCGCGCTTCCGGGAAGCGAGTCTACGGCAAAGGGAAGTTTTTAAACGTTTATAAAGCTTGCATTAGTAGGTCGCGAGTATTTTCCCTGTGAGAGTAAATCCGACTGTTACGAATCTCCTGCGGATAAAACGCGTTGCCGGAAATCGATAGCCGTTAGAATTTAACGCCACGCCGCGCAGTCACGCCGGTCGTGTACACACATAAGTACGCGAGAAGTAGAAGGAAACGGAATCCGCAAGGAGGATGTGCCGGACCAAGATCTTTGAGGGAGGGAATGAACGTGATTCCTGCAGCCGCCATTATTTGAACTAGACGACAGAGGGAAAGTCGATGAAGGATTCACCGACGCTGAAAACTCTCCGCTTTCTGTTTATTTATCGGTTTAATATAGCTCCGCCCGGTACGCTTCCTAAGATGTACCACTGCTTCTACAGTTCCCCGCTTGTTTGACTTTTTATTCCCTTACTCCCTCACTCCCCCGACCTACACAGTTTTCCGAGTTATGAATAAGTTCGCGTTTCTAAGTCCCTCGGAAGTTTTAATCGACTACGAATTGACTTTTCATAAGATCATCCGTACTTATTTTGCAATAAATGCTGACGAATAAAAGTAACGCTGGTTCGCGTTTAATTTTTTTCTCAGCGTACAAGTCGCTGGGTTTTTTCCAATCAGATAATGTATGATCGATCACGGGTATGTAAATTACAGACTATTTTTATTTCATACCTGGTGTGTGGAACTCGACTATGGTATCGTCGACGGTCACGCGTCCATCCCTTTCGACGCGGCGAAGTGCGACGTCGTGCCATATGCCGTCGTCCATGCGCTGCTTCGACGACTTCACCTTGACAGGCCCGCTCCCAAGATCAGCGTGCAGATACAGGTGACCACCGAAAATTTCAAACGCGAAAAGGTCTTGCTGCAAATGAAAATATAATCGCTCTAATCCGAAAATAACTCCCTTTCGTAATCCTATAAAATCCTAT
>NW_017170493.1:0-209 GCF_001652005.2 Ceratina calcarata | reverse complement strand
ATCGAAGTGCTCGCTACGGGTTTGAGGCGGCCTTATTAAGGCGCGCGCCGTGATCCCGGTTGCGAGAAGGCCTCCCGGGCGACGCCGCCTAGCGGCGGCTCCGAGAGTCTCGCCGTGTCGGACCGGTTGCACGGTTACGCGGGGACGGAGCCGATATGCTCCGTCACAAACTTTTTTCGGTCGCGAATCTAAACATCGCGACCGTTGCA
>NW_017170492.1:0-209 GCF_001652005.2 Ceratina calcarata | reverse complement strand
AGAAAATAATGTCAGGATTTTGAAATTTTCTAAAATAATAACTAATCATATTAGAAAGATATTTCATCAATAATGAGTACATAAAAGATAATAAAATAAACATTGTTATAATTATACAATAAATTCATGATTCAGCACTGAACTGAAGCAACTGAAGATATAGTAACATTAAAAATTCTTAAAACCAAATGTTAAAATGAGGGGAAAAT
>NW_017170491.1:0-209 GCF_001652005.2 Ceratina calcarata | reverse complement strand
ATATCGAAAAATATCGAAATATATTCTAAGAAACGTAAAAAATTCCAGACTTCTTATGCTTGTATTTCCTCAAATCAGTTATTTCTTCAAACTTCACACATGCACACCAAATAGCAGAAAGTTTTCTTTGGGTTATTGCTGATTAGCATAAGAGTGCAAATTTTAAGTGACTATAATTTTTCAAAAAACTCATGAATTGATTTAAAATT
>NW_017170490.1:0-209 GCF_001652005.2 Ceratina calcarata | reverse complement strand
TGTAATTAGAAATTCTCAGATTTGATTTGAGAGTACTAAATGGTAGAACATGTTCTCAACTTTTAATGCATGATGTGTTATTAAATATATTTTATTTCTCTCATTTCGCGATACTTAATAATGATACGAAATGACGTATTCACCGTAATATTTCGTTAATTAAAGATGCAATATTCTTATGATATATCGCAGAGTTCGCGTTAGTAATG
>NW_017170489.1:0-209 GCF_001652005.2 Ceratina calcarata | reverse complement strand
GGGAATTTCACGCGGCTCTGCGTTTAAAACCCTTCTCGTCGGGGCGATCGGGTACAGAGTTGCATCTTGAACTTTGCTCGGATAGCCGCTCGGGTTAATCTGATTATCGGCCTCGACGTTTTCAGGCTCGAACACCGTGGGGAATAAACGTAGCCTGATTCAAGATGAATTTCTTGATAGTTTGCTGTTTTATACGTTTCCGTGGAAAC
>NW_017170488.1:0-209 GCF_001652005.2 Ceratina calcarata | reverse complement strand
AAGCAATTAAAATTAAAATATTAGACCCCATTAAAACCCTCGTTGTTATTCCACGAAGGTCAGGTCACGTGAACAGACCTTCTGTAAGAATCTCTCCGATCCTGGGCACCACACACCTCTACAGCTCAGTATGATGCCCTCAACCTCCACCAGGCAGCGCCACCTTCTCCTGATCTCTCAGATAGATTGATCTCAACATACATTTCAAA
>NW_017170487.1:0-209 GCF_001652005.2 Ceratina calcarata | reverse complement strand
ACCAAGAATTATGAACAGTATTTTTAAAACAATTACTATAAACTTATTATAATAAATCTTTATTATAATTCTGGTTTAAATAATGCAACAAAATTATAAGAATTATTTTTATAATTTAATTTCCTATAAAAGAGAATTACGATTTTGATAGATTAGGAATTGATAATAATTTCTCATGCTTCGTTCAATAACTTAATTAAATAATATTT
>NW_017170486.1:0-209 GCF_001652005.2 Ceratina calcarata | reverse complement strand
AGCATATCAAAAAAGAAACATTCACTCTAATTTTTAGCCCTATATCTCAACCAGGAGGGGAGTAATCGAGAAAATTTGAAAAATCAGTTTTTTTAAGTTTTTCCTTATTTATCGCCTTGCGAAAAATCTGAAACAATTCTGACATGTTCGTAGTGAGTTGGACAAGTCTGAGAATTTTTTCAGATTTTTCCCTTGCAAAATGTAGCCGT
>NW_017170485.1:0-209 GCF_001652005.2 Ceratina calcarata | reverse complement strand
TTATTATACAATGTGTATTCTTTCTTTATTTTATGACTTAACACTTTAACGACCGCTCACACATGTGTGTGATGCCATGTATGCTATGCAAAGAAAATTAGAAAACCTACTTATTTTATGTGTAAGACATGTAAAATACCATTACATGTAGATGATTGCTTTAATAATTATCATACAAAGGAAAAATATTAAATTTGTTTATAATTTAT
>NW_017170484.1:0-209 GCF_001652005.2 Ceratina calcarata | reverse complement strand
GTAATATTTTATGTGTGAAAACATTTGTTTTATCGAAAAGGTAGAGAGCGTTCCAAACTTTTGAGTGGGAGTGTACAAATCGTATTCAGAGCTTCGAGATATTAACCCACATTCCACCAATTGGCAACGGTGTGAAGAATACAGGCGAGATCTCCAATGGAAGCTTCGTTTTCGGCGACAATTCTATTTTATACTCCTTTAACAGAGTA
>NW_017170483.1:0-1320 GCF_001652005.2 Ceratina calcarata | reverse complement strand
GTGCTGTGGTTAGGGTGGCCCTGTTTTGAGAATAAAATGGTATAGGTAAGAGCGTTAACCCAAATATTATGGATCATCGCGGAACAGTTTGTAACTCGATGCGTTGCTGGCGTTTTGTGAACTGCCATTTCATGTAATTTACAATTATTGATGATTGAATTATTGTTTTTACAACAATCGTTAGTTAATATAAATTCTGGAATATATAAATAGATTTCTCATTGCAACTCATTGGCTTGTTTCGAATTAATAATAATGATTTCGGTTATCAAAGTACTTCAATATTTTAACCAACATCTGGATTAAGAATTGCGCGTTGCAGTTGTGTGGAATCTGTGACTGATTTTGCATCGCCGGCACGTACACATTTCTGTTTCTTTCCCTTCTGTCCCGTCCCCGTTTCCTTGCGACGACGACGAAATTCGCGAAGCCGAGTCTCGAAGCAAATGCCAACTTCATATTTTTCTTTGGCCGATGTTTGCCCCGTTTCCTCGCCCCGTCTGTAGCCGCGCGATGCGGGGCAAAGAAATAAGGGTATGGCCACACATGAGCAATCAAAGGCGGAGAGATGAAGAATGAAAATTTTTGAAAAAAATGGGACGCAAGAGAAAAGGTTGGCTGAAGTTTTGGGCCACGGAAATAGTCCGTAAGATCCATCAGGACAATGCTATTTTAATATCAAAGAATAGTTCATCGTAAAACGTAATTCTCTTTGTTGTAATTTCATTAGTTCAGCAAATAATATATTAATTTGAAACTTATGCTGTTAGTAGTAAATTAATAAAAAATAGTAGTAAAATTAAAATTGGAAGGATTCATATAAATTTAGAATTGGAAATAATCTTTTAATCATAATTTTGATTCCCTAAATTAGTCTAAATAAATTTACACGTGCTCGAATCGTTCAAACGAGTTACACATTATTTGATTACACACATATGCATAAAAGTAGAGCGTGGGTGAATGAATAGACGTTATACCGACTCGTCGCAGTGCGGCGAGGGGACAGGTGAAATGAAAAAACTCGCCACGTAATATTTATACCTGCTGAAGGGTCACTACGTATTTCCATAGGTGATGTGAGAGCACATTTGCTCGTTAGAGTTCCCCCCGGAGAGTACAACATTTAAATATTAACACTAAAAGAGACTTTTTACAGCCCGGAACTATAACACGTTCTGCTTTCCAGAGACCCGTTTTACGACTAAATATAAAAGTTCAACTTGACCGAAATGATATTTTTCCAATAAAATGGGCCACTTCACTTAATTAATTATTTGATTAGCGCGTTAAAAGGTTTTATGAATTTTTTATTTCATG
>NW_017170482.1:0-209 GCF_001652005.2 Ceratina calcarata | reverse complement strand
TTTATGACTTTTCCGATCTGGTTTTCATGGGGATGGATATTATTATTTTATACGATAAAATTATTTTCATGAAACATTCAAACTTGCCCAGCTTTTTACCTTTTCATGAAAAGGACAGTTTTTATTAGTAACAGAATTACGAGCGAATCAGATTTAACTTGTGTCAAATGTAATTTCATATATACCTTGTCTCATATAGACTGGAGAGT
>NW_017170481.1:0-209 GCF_001652005.2 Ceratina calcarata | reverse complement strand
GTTTAACCCTTTCACTGACCGATATAATAATTTTCAATAAACATTATTAGGAAATGCATTTGATTCGAATTATAAAACATGTGTGAATGGAACTCGGAAATACAATCTGGATATAATTTCAATGAATCATTGCGCTCAGCTTCTCATATTTCATACATTTTTAAACATTTACAAACATGTCCATTTAAAGTTTCAATTAATCATCGAGC